>NC_067119.1:13649217-13955664 GCF_021347895.1 Acanthochromis polyacanthus | reverse complement strand
TTGACTACCCAGCCAGTTTTTTTACATGATAGCTCTGCGACAACTGTTGTCTCTCTTCGTCTTCAAATGGCAGGACCGTGTTCATTTTTACACTCAGCTGCGAACAAATATAGTGTTTATCCAAATATGACTCGTGCGTGCAGGAGACGAGTTGTTTTCTTATGTAAATATACAACATGGTCTCACAGAAAATTGTGAGTTTAAAAAAAGCAGTAATCATGCAAGCATATACCCTACTGAGTAATTGATTGCTATTATTTACTATTGCAGGTAAGAATGCATACTATGAGACCATTTCAGAGTAGTAACTTAAATAAATGAAATACAGAAATTGCATCAAAAGATGAAAGCTAGGGTGGATTAACAATCATTTCTTAACAGGTATTCATCATCTACAACTGCATAAGTGCTGCAAATCATCCCTTAAAGGGGATCTGGGATGTTTTTCTTCACAGTTCCCTGTTCTTCCCTGTTCTTAAAACTGTGGTTCAAAGCATTGTTTTATCTCACCTTCCTTACTGTCCACTAGTGTGGTCCAATGCTACCCAGACACAGTTAAGGAAATTTCAGCTCGCTCAGAACAGAGCAGCAAGAGTTGTGCTTCACTGTCCATTCCACACTAATGTTCGTGAGATGCATAAAAAATTGTCTTGGCTAATAGTGAATACAAAGCTACAAGTTAGTCTTTTAATGTTTGTAATAAACAATAAACAGAAAGCAGCTGTGAAGTAGAAAGAAAGCTTCAGTAAAAAGCAATTCTTTTTAAAGGTCTTGAACATGTTGCACCTCACATCCAGTTCGGTTCAGCCTCATATTGAGAGGTGAAACGCCTGTGAAGTCCAGTTCCTTTTTTTCCATAGCTCCTAGAATTACCATGACCTGGGTGACTGACAGTCTACGCTGACAATGTTGGATGTTCATGTGTGGCCAAAGTTCCAAATAACGACTTAATAAAGCTGAGACATCATTCTGCTCTGAAATACTAGATTTCCGATAATTTTGTCTACTTTCACAATGAGCTAATGTCTGCTCATCATTCTTTATATAGTCATCTGAGCCAGGTGCACTACACCCACGAAGTCAATCTGCAGCCTTCGTCGGTTTGCTTGAGTAGTATTATATACTTCAAATTCAGGCTCAAACATGTAGAGATGAATCTGAGAAGGTGTCATTCAATGTCAAGAATGGGAAATTATGTCATTTATTAGGATTACAGTTTGCTTTCGGAACCTCTAGTGCGTTGCGGTTGAGCTCACGAAGTGAAGTACTAGGATAAAAAATGCAGAGCTGGAAATTGGCATATTAACAATTATTGTTAATATTTTCATAAATGTTGAACAGCAAGCTATTCGGTTTGATACTTTTGACACTGCTCTGTCCTTGGGTATGTTGTCCTCTTCATTTTTCCAACAATAATGAGCAGGAATAGTTATTTGTGCTGTGTCCTGTCCAAAATGTTCATGTGGTATACATCTACTGTAGTCCTGTATGAGAGTAAATTGTTAAAACAGATGGTTACATTTCATGCCACATACTGTCATTCTAGTATGACTCAATACGCTGAGCATTAGTCACTATAACAATATGGATAAATAGAGGAATTTCCTTGTACCTGCCAGGACAAACAACGCCCTGTCGGTGTGTTTTCTGTTTCAGACCAGTGGTTGTATATTTCTCTTGGGGTTGGTTTTGACATGGTGTGCCTTTGACTCTCACTGTGTGTGTTTGTCTTCTTCCATACGCATCTAAAAACAAACAGCGTGTTTTAAAAGTGAGCTTTCATTCACTTTCCGTTCCCTCAAATATTTGCATTTGCATTCATAAAGGAATACAGGGGAAAAGGAAGGAAGGAAATGCTGCCTGGTTGAAGTCCAAAAACTACAGACACTGAGAACTGAGCGTCCCTTTTCCACTGAGGTCAAAGCACTGACATTTCACTTGCACACACACGCACAGACAGACCCATTTGCTATCTTTGCCCTGTTTTTCACTTATTCTCTCACAAGCATCCGGTTTTCCTCTCATCACATTCAGAAGTCGGACATAATTAGCTGCAACTTTAGCTCATGTTTCAAAATGTCACCACACTTATATAGTACACTAGGGTCACTGTGTGCTTATTTCTTTGGTCCTAGCGGTCATCGTATGACAGAGTAATGACAGCGTTGCTTAGCGTAGGCGGAGATGACACACACACACACACATACACATACACATACATACACACACACACACACACACACACACACACACACACACACACACACACACACACACACACACACACACACACACACACACACACACACACACAGTGGCTTTGGCTACAGAAAATTCTATCACAGGTTTAGATTATGTGGCTGTAATAGTAAGGTGCTTTTCAGAGTGGTGGCTCTGTATACAAATGGACTACTCTGCTTCAGACTGGAGCAAAATCTGTCAAGAACATTACAACTTATGAAAGCTTCATCACAATCTGACATTCATTCATATTGCTATAAAGCTTTTTTTGAAGCTTATTGTTGTGTTTTCGCCAAGCATTTTTTTTCTCTCTCTGAGCAGCGGTAGTTTTCAGTGGGTAATTTTGGCTTTGGCTTCAGTTCATTTTTATTTCTGCCCTGGTTTTGGTTCAAGTGGGGATAACATTCGCTTTGTACTTAAACTATATATAGGAATTCTTTTAGACTGAAGCTAGAATGGAAGCAGATCAGTAAGTCGAATAAATGTTAATCAGTGACTTTTGTCGTCCCTATTGAGAAATCATTTATCTTTAAATATGAAATATTTGCTCGCTGCAGCTTGCCAGGCAATACAGTTGAAAAATATAATTAGCTTTTGGTTTTTGGTTCTATATTATTTTTAATTTTAGACTAAATATGCATTTGAAATAATAATAAAAAAAATCAAAAGATTCACTGATAACTTAGCTTTGATTTAGAAGCAAAAGGTGAAGCCAGGTGCCCCAGGCAGGACATGCACATACTCAAAGCAAACACACCTACCTTCACAAGTGCCAGTAATTGTTTACGTTCTTTGACTGATGCAATCTTTCAAGACGTGGAAACTGAGTATGAGTATGTAACATATTGGCTGAGTCTGAGCCAATATTTTAATGCTTTGACTATTAGAAGTAGGAAACTATTAGACAGAGTAGCCTATTGAATAAGTCTGAATTCTGAGAAATGCCTGCATCACATGGTGGTAAGTCCTCTGCAGTATGTTTTGTGTGGGAGTATACCTGGATGTTTTCCACGGCTTACTCCAAAAGGTTACTTTATAAAGCTACATAGTCAAACAGAACTGTGGCAAAGTTTGGTTTGGAAAGAGGTGGAACACTCTAAGTCATGATGCTGTTTTTTTTTAGGCAAATCTACCCTTTCCTAAAATTGAACTTCTGCGGACATAGAGATGAGCTTTAGGCTTGGTTTTTAAGTAACAACAATATCTTTGTGGTTTTTCCAGTTTGTGGTCACATTTATTACTGCTACAAGGACAAAGTACAGAAGCCCAGCAGAGAGCTATTGATTTGTGTGTTGGTGTACATTTGTAGCTATCAGATTCTTGATGAGATTTCCCAGAATCTAGAGCTTTTTTACCCGCTTCCCATCAGTGCTGTTTTTTCTGTTGTTGTTTTTTTCAGGGCTCAAAGGGTCATGGAATTTATTGGAGGTTGTAAAACATTTCAGCCTGGTGCAAAAGTTTGAAAAATAATCTTTAGGATCCAGGGCCACTAAAATATACAAATGTTCTTTTCATGTGGGGACCCAGAGGGCTCACAAACCATTTTGGTGCAGGTACAGAAGTGTGTGAAACACTGACTCTCCACAGCTGTATTTATGTTGAGCCAGGCCTCTGAATTCCACCTGAAGGTGATGTATTTTAAAACATATACACACTTAAAATCCCAGCCAACATTGGGAAAATCTGAGCAGCACACTTGGGTTCAAATTTTCTTGTTACCCAAGTCAAAAAAAAAAATCCAAATAAAACTATTAGGGTTTTGGCTGAAGATAGAGCTGATTAGCGACTCTGCAAAATTTTCAATGCATTGGATTTAGCATCTGCATTCCTTCAGTTGTTACACTGCCATAAACATGCACAGGAAAAAATAATTGCCATACATACAGTACAATCAACTGGATAGAAGCCTGAAAGTTCATCCATATTAGCTTCGAGTCTAGCAGCTCTTCTGAAAAATGTGTGAAATTACTTCAGGGATGAGGGGGAAAAGCACATCTGAGATTTGTAATTCTTCATGTGGCTGCTAACCCAGCTAGAAGGAAAAAAAACTAACAAACTATTTTTAAATTGTTGTGTATAGATTCATTTTGACTTGATGGCAGTGTAGAAGCCTATGTTTTACTTGATATTTGCATTTTTCATCAGACTATGGATAGAAATCAGACTAAATTAAATGGTTTCTAAATAAGAACTAATAAGGCAGTTGGATAAGGACTTTAAAGAAGTGTTCACATCCTCCTTCCCCAGAATTTAGACGAGCTTTTCTCTGGAATTTGTATTTGTTTGTGTAGCCTCATGTGAAGTGTCGTTGTGAGCTGCAAATCGGGCACCTTTAGCAGTTTGTTATGCTTTCTGCATTGTGATTTGTTATCTTTTTTCAGAGGAGTACATAACTGTCAGCAAGGAATCTTTTGTCTGTTTTTTTTAATCCACCTCTGATCTCAGGTCAAAGCTTCAACTGTTAGCAAACACAGATAAATTGTGAAAACACATACAGGAACTGTCATGGCCCCTCCCTCTCCTGCTCTGCGCTCTGGGTGATTAAGAGTGGCTGTGCAGGAGCACAGTCAGCTCAAATCTGCAATCAGCGGAGTATAAAGCCTGGCTCTCCCCACAGCTCCCTTGCTGGGTCATTATCTGCGATTCCCCGACGTATGCACACCTCTGCCCGAGCTCTGTCTCTCTCCTCCCGGCCATTAGACTTCCTCGCCTGCTCCGTCTTCCTCCCATCATCCTGGAACCCTCGTCTGCTCGTCTCCCCTCCTCCGCTCTGCACTCCCCTTGTCTGCCCGGATTCCGCCTGCTCTGCCGTCCCTGCCACAGCTCAGCCACCGGTTCTCACCAGCCCCGTCCCCGCCTCGTCTCCCGATTCCCCCCTGGACAACCGTGAGTCACCCTCCCCGTTTTAGTTTAGTTTAGACCCCACCGCGGCCGTGGGCCGTCGCCTTTAGTTCCCTGTTCTGTTTATTCCCCGTGCCTCCCATGTGGAGTGCTTTTCTGTTTGATTGCTGTATAAAATTCATTATCAATTCACCTGCCTGCCTGTCGCCTGCTGCTTGGGTTCAAACCACCACAGACCGTAACAGGAACGATGTCGTATCGTTCTTAAGGTTTATAGTGGTGACGTCATGGATAAAATTAACTCATTAAGATTTTGTCAGCATCACACTGTACCGTCATACTGTTTGCACTGCAGACAGCATTTACTTGTTTCACAAGGATTCTTCAGGTTAGAGTGAGACTCACCTATTCAGTTTTCCTCAACAGGCTTTGCTTGTGTGTTTTTGTGTGTTGCATTCGGGTTGTGTTGTTGCGATAATGGGCTTGGTAGTGCTTGAGAGCATTGTTTTATCAAGCGACCAAGCTGTTTGAGGCCTGCCCCAGCTTGTTTCAAGGGAAACCAGATCAACTTTGCTGCGGTGTCTAGGCGACAGTTACAGTTACAGAAACCGGGAATTATAGATTCAGACATGCACATGCAGGCACGTCAATGCCAAGCATGACTGATTTGCAATATCTCATGTTGTACATCTGGGCTTGTTCATTTTGCTTTCTGTTTTGCAGGTAATAAGAATCACATAATGTACGTGCTTGGTCATGATCTTGCACTCCCTATCTAGATGTTTTGGCAGTTAAGCTCATTTCTTTCACTATGCCAGTGTAAAACACTTTGCATCTGGTTCTTGGCCATTATCAAGTTGCTGTTGAAGTACTATTGATGCTGTTCAGTTAAGTCCATTCTTAATAATTAATTATTAATAATATCAGTATTGATTTTTTTTTGGTTTTTCAGTTATTCTTTTGATGTGCAAATGTCATCAAATAGGAATAAATGCAGATTTATCCCCAATCGGTAAGTTGCCTGTTTTTGCCAGACCAACCAACATTTGTATTGCATATATTTAACTTGTTTGCTGGAGCTGCTTAATGCTGCGTGTGGTTCTTGTGGACAGGCAGCCTCAGTCAGTGAGCAGGTTGAGGCAGCGCAACTTTCAGGCCAGAGGGATCTGTGGGAACAAGTGTGTTCTCGACAGTAGAATTTAATACACTACGACCTTCTGTTCATTGGATACCAGGTTATTTAGATGGTTGATTATTTTTCCTAGCATTTCTCCAAGCTGCTCCTAAATATGGGGGTTTGTGTTTGAGGGTCAAGTGAATTGCCAAGTCACTTTTCTCTGGTTCTGAGGTTTTCTAGCACTGTTTACGACACACATATTTGACGGCATATATCTAAATACTGAAATGCTACTGCAGGGAGGTAGTGAAATGTGCTGGAATTCGTAAGGCAGGATTATTTGTATAGCTACTAATAAACACAGAAGCAGTTCCAGCTGCTGTTCATAGGGCATCTTGTATGAGTTCATCATGCTGGTCCCGCAGCTGTCAGTGTCCAGCTTTACTGTGTCTGTCTGCACGATCTCAATCAAGCTATTCACAAACCAGCAGAAGCGTTGCTGATGCATTAGCACAAAAACAATCCTTCAACTTTCAAAAACTGCACCAGTCCAGAACTGGAATAGCAGCACAGCAAGCTTTATGTAAACAGCATTCTCCAACTTGTGGGTTTCGACATCTAGCCTGAAAGCAGCTGTCAGAAAGATGTGTTTTCTTGCGCTGATGTAGAATTTAGCTTTTCCTGGCAGTGGTGCTTCTGGTTTTGGCATGCATTCGTGAGGGACTCATTGTAAAAACACAGTTCAACAGATAGCAGCTCCTCTCCTGAGCCTGGCAGTGACAGGAGCTAAGTAAGCAAATCTTATCTTAAGAGACATTTTATGAACACAGTGCATGCCAGAGTAGTTAATATCATGAATAAAAGCCTTACGTTTGCAAGGCTCTAAGGACAGCTACTCAGCAGCATTCAGTCCAGCACCACGAGAGTTGAGGAGATTTTTTTTTCTTTTTCTGGACGAAAATAGGTTATCCATTAAATGACAAACATGATCGACTGCTGTGTTGACATTTAAAATGCACTCCGCTCACAGAAAATGTTGCTCATGGAGAATTCTGCCAATAGGAAACAGCATATACAGATAGAATTACTAGAAAGTTGGAGCTTCCATCCGTGAGCAGATCTAAAGTAGTATTGACAATTGTGTTTTTCCAGCAGGACATGCACTAAATTCAGATGAAGAAGAATCTTATTTTAAGTCTTATTTTGATGCAAAGATTTGTACATGAACCACCTTAATGTAGCCCAAATGAAAATGAAAGCAGAGCTCTGTTTATTCATTTTCATGCAAAAGTGTGATAAGAATATCACACTAAAATCTGTGAGTTAATATCTGGATTGAAATACTTTTCAAAATAATTGTGATTCTTATTTTGGCCGGTATTGATGTTATTTTTTTTTTTTAAATATTTTGCGCCAACAGATTTCTGTTATATTCATCAGATATGTGCCATTGTTTTTCATACTTCTGCTATTGTTTCCCCACAGGGCTCTCCTCTGTCTGCCTCTCAGGATGTCTCGCATGGTGTTGCTGTAGTGGAGAAGATCATCACTTTAGGATCTGCAGACTTTCGCTCAGCCAGTTGATAATCATGCCTCGTTTAGCTGTCAGTCCAAGTTCAAAGCCTAACTGTAGCCTCATCGGGCTCATCTGTATCTTCTTGACGCTCTCAGCTACACATACTCATGCCAGAATTGGTAAGAACAGCACTACCTTAAAATTAGACGTTCTAATGAATCAATCAGTCTGAAATTCTGAATGTATTTAATACTATTAGTATTAAGAAGTCCATATGGAAAGGTTTGAATTTTGGATCCTGTGGGGATTAATGCATTTGATTTCTACTATGTTTACTATAATTGCTAATTCCTGATCTGATGTTTTGTGTTTTTTACAGCCGTTACTATACCTGAACAGGTGAGCCTGTTGGCCAGCATGAATACACAACAACTATCCATATCCTGGTTGGGAGGAGAAGCCACAACCTTTGACCTCATCATTCTAAGGACTGAATTCAATGAAACTGTGTTCTATGTAAGAACATTTCTTTCTGGGTCAATTTGTTCTCAGGTTTTCTGATTGCACAGTTGTACTACCAGTTTGTTGCATTCTCATATGAAAAGAGCTGTATATTTGAAGCGTCTATGATATAGATATTTGACAGTTTGACAATAATTGATGGCATTGGTATTCAGTTATATTTTCTTTACAAAGTCCACAAAAAATACAGATTTTTGATCTTGCTCCTATAAACACTTTTTTTTTTTTTACTGTTGCAATAAATAACAATAAATTAATGAATAAATGTAATGAAAATGAATTTTTACAAAACTATGAAAGATTGACACTTGTTTCAAAAAATACTGTATCTTTGCCATTTATGTACTTCAGTACAGTCAGTCACTGCCTGACATATTTACTAATACTGATATACTTACAAGTACTAGTAGTAGACTGCCATCGGCCTGGATTATTTGCCAGTCAAATTGTAAAAGATCACATCGGGGATCACTTTCAAAGCTGCATATAATGTATTGACCTCTGTAGCACATTTTGCAGTAATATTGTATTTTGATAGATTTATAGGTAATTTGATTCTACATTGTGTTGTAGGTTATTGTTACAACAGTTGAGAAGTTTGATTGTCTGTCGCCAGCAACCATCCCCAGCTCCATGTTGCTCGGATTCCATTCAATAGCTATGTTTTCTGTTGATTTTTTTCTGTAGGGGACTGTGTCTGTGACAGTGAATCAGGAGAGTGGTCGACATGAATGGAACTGGACTTCAGCTGAACCTCTGGAGTGTACCTCGCTCTCAGTCAGAATCCGCTCCAGAGATGGACAGATGACAAGTGACTGGAGCGACACTCAAATACTTCAAGGTCAGAACGTAAATAATTGCCACCATATATGTTGTGAAACATTAGAAATTACAGTAACGTAAATTCTGCTCAGTTAGTTTGGGACTCATTGTTAATTAATTGATAATTAACTCAAACTTAAATGACTTTTCTTACTGAAATGTATTTTTTAAGACAAACCGATGGCTTTCCCTTGTACATAAATATAGATGTCTATTTACTGAGCTTCTTCATTTCTTCTTCTTTTCAGGAAGCGATGTACCCAGCAATAAAGATACACAGATATACCCCCAGGACAGAATTGTACCTGTGGGGAGCAACACCACCTTCTGTTGCATTGTGGCAGAGAGGGAGGTGTTTGGTAGCATCCAGTACAGGAGCACAGTCATGAGTGCAACGCGGCTGAGTAGACGAACTTATGCCGCTACAGTGGTTAATCAGGGACCGTCGAGAGCGTCGGGAACCAACGTGCTTTGTTTCACGGATCGCTCGTCAAGTCTGTCGGGAGCAGTGGTGTTTGTTGGATGTAAGACACAGATGAATAAGAATGTGAATGATTGTCATGTAACATAGGCAACTGTGGTTGGAGTTGTAGAGAGGAGGAGTTAGACCGAGCTTGTCTTTAAAATACATCTTTGTAATTCTGTGTATCTTTACAATCTTTACTGATGTCCTGTTTTTGATTGTTCTCATCCCCAGATCCACCACAGCTCAGTGATTTTGTGTGTGAGACTCATGATTTAACCTCAACTGTGTGCCAGTGGAATAATGGACGAGACACTTCCTTGTATGGCAAAAGAAGAACTCGCTACTTAGTGAACAATAGGTACGCATTCGCTCTCGCAAACACAGTAGTTCAAAATTTTAAAAACATCGAGCACCACAGCTGTACACACTCCTTCATTCATAAAAAGCACCCTCTAAATTGTAAAATCCATTAAAAAGGATTTAATAGTAATATCATGTTCAGTGTTATGGCCAAATTGCAGAGAAATTCAGTGTCAGTAATTTATGATCAAATTTCCACGTCACTCCAGTTCATGTCTCAAATTGATTTCTTACAATCTGTCAAAGATTGTAACAAAGAGTAATTGTGTAATTCTTAAAATGATGCTTGTTAATAGCAGGAATAATGATGGAGATTGTCAGGGTTTCCGAGACTGTCTGCCCCTCTAGCATTCAGTTTGGACAGATCATAAATCCAGCTTAAAAGAGCTTAAGTTTGTCTTGGACTTTTCTTTCCTTTGCACCGACTAATTTGCCACCAAAACAAGTCAACAAATGTGAAACCAAATCATGCGAACCACACCAAAAACGTCACTGGGAAAACCCCTAACCTCTTTCACACAACACGCCCAATTTTGATCATTAACAGCTCCACAATTTTGAGGCCCAACAGCTGTGGGTTTTATGGATAAGAGACTCTTAAGAGGGCTTTGAAATATAATAAGTCTGTTTGTCCTCAGACGAGTTTACTTCCACCCAATGACAATTTTTAATTACATCGTGAATAATCCCCTTAAAACAACAATGACGACACTAACAACAACCATTCCGATACCCACAACAATATTTACAGTCTTAACAAGAATGATGATAATAATAATTATAACCACAACAATAACCACAGCAAAATGAGCAACAATGACATTGATAATGATAATAATAATAATATACAGAAGGCGACGATGCTATTGAGCCTTTCTAAAAATTCTGAACAACCAAACAAGACACCGTAGAAATAAGGATTATAGCCATTTTTTTTAAAGCTTTGGAGAGCCAAGTGTGCCACACTGCGTATCTCATTCAGATCCAAACCACTGTAAAACTAAAACAAAAATTCAAGTATATGTATCCCAGTATATGTATCCCCAAGTCACAAATGGATGGAGCAGCTGTGGCAGTGACAGAATGCAGAATGTTTTCTTTGTGCAATGACTGTGCAGGTCTGAGATATCATCTCTGAATTATTTATTGTTCTTCCCTCTGTTTTGTCTAAAAAATGTTTTCTGTACAGAAAAAAACATCAACCAAGAGAGAGAGGAAGGCGAGAAATATAAAGCACTTAGTCTAAGTAACCACTTGCTTCTGGGTGTCCATTTGATAGCAGATTGGCTGACTTCCAGACCTTTTACAGGAACGATCTGAAAGCTGGCCAGAATTTGTCTGGGCCAGTGTCCTCTTTTGTAGGTTAGACGGAGCATTTGAAGTGATTCCGTTTTATTTTAATTGAATTAGGTTGTGTTTATTGTCACACTCTCAGCAAATCGGCTGCTTATTATTTTGTGTTTTTTTGCTTCGTTTGTAGGGACTGTACCAATAACAGCCTACTGCAGCAACAGACAGAGTGCAGCGTGCCTCAGTGGGAGGAAAACTGGACACTGGTAGCCGTGAATTCTCTTGGTCAGTACAGCCTCACTGACTCTGCTGAACTCAGCCACAGAGGTAGGCGGCTCAACTGTAGCCCAGTTATAATCTCTGCACATATTTATACACCAATAAAATAATTTAGAATAGCTTTCATAAGTAGAGGTAGAACAGAATAAAGATATGAAACGCATGTGATTTTACTTGTCCTCAGTTTGCTGATGTTGTTCACCTTCTCTCCTCAGTGTGTCCAGTAGCTCCAGTTGAGCTGAGCTCTGTCGTCCATGCCTGGAATGCCACTGTGCAGTGGCAGTGGAAGTACAGCAGCTATTCCTCCCTGGCTCTCGTCTGTCAGGTCGAGTTCACTGCCGGTGGCTACAAAACAAAGGTGAGTAGTTTCTGTGCATGTGTGTTGTGGATATACGTCATCTCCGCTTCTCTAGCACGTTGCTTACGACAAATGACAGCTTGTGCAGCATGTTCTGTCCTTTGTGTTACATTTGTTGTTGATGAAGTCTGATGTGTGTGTTCAGCGTACCTTCACTGGTGTGGGTCTGCGGTCTGCGGTTCTGTCGGACCTGCATCCTGTTGAGGATTACAGTGTTCAGGTCCGCTGCGGTGCCCAGCAGAATTTCTGGAAGTGGGGAACATGGAGCAAACCCATTTCCTTCAAAACCAAGACCGATGGTAAACGATTATATTGTGGCATCTGTTTTTTTTTTTTGTAGCAGAGATTTCAGGAAGTCATGGCTGCCAGAAATGGTTATTTTCTTTGATTCATCTATCAGTAATTTTTTTATTTGATTGATGAATGTATGAGCAGTTCATATTGAATGATTTGAAATAAGTAGTTAATGTTACTACATGCAAATTTCATTTTATAAGGTTACTACATTTGGT
The DNA here is from genome assembly GCF_021347895.1 of Acanthochromis polyacanthus. Taxonomy (NCBI): domain Eukaryota; kingdom Metazoa; phylum Chordata; class Actinopteri; family Pomacentridae; genus Acanthochromis; species Acanthochromis polyacanthus. The sequence goes on along the minus strand of NC_067119.1, from coordinate 13,943,340 downwards.
AGAATTGTCGTTTAATTGTCTTAATAAAAGAGCAGCAGCGTTGCCATATTTCAGTTCAGTTATACGCTTCTTGTCCTCTCTTAGTTCCAGATGCCCCTGATGTGTGGATGTGGAGAAACAGAGATGGAACTGGGCAGGTCATTTGGAAGGTAATGTCTTTTATTTCATCTTTGAATTGAGTTACATTTACAACTGGCAGTTTACTTTATGCTATTTATTACTTGCGGAGAGCGCAGACTTACATCATGTTCACCTATATTGCCTGCCTCCTGTTTTAGTGTTCATTCTTTATTTCTGCCAGTTCTTCCTGCTTTCTCTTTTTGCTCCCTTTCACTGTTTTGATATTTAAAAAATTTGACCCTGAATATCTGATGAGTAAGAGAGTCTGTCTTTGCCTCTCCCCTTGTCTTTCTTTTCATTTGAATTCCTTCCAGCCTCTAACACAAAGACAGAGCCACGGTCAGATCACAGGCTATAGCGTCACTTTCTGGAACCCTGAAGAAAATCGACAGCACACAGTTATCTTGTCACAGTATACCATTGCTGTACCTTTCAATCTCACACAAATGGCTTACTTAAGTGGTGACAACAAGGTCATAGCATCTGTGACGGCAAAGAATGCTGATGGGATGTCTCCGCCTGCAAGTGTATCTCTACGTTTGCCAGGTATGTGGAAGTAGAGGGAAGTGTGTGTTGCGCATATTTAAAGGTTGCTAGAAAGAAAAGAGTTTTTAGTTTGCTTATTCCCCAAGGCACAAGTTGAACCTTATGTGACAGAAGCACTTGAATAAGTTCAACTTATTTGGTACTGAAAGTAGCAGGATGGTTTTTCAGTGGTTTTTTTGTGTTTGTGTTTCACAGTCATGAAATGCTTGAAAAACAAAAGTTAAAAAGAGAAAATGAAGACATGTAGCTTCCACATTACTGGATACATATTTTCTTCTTTCCAGATGTGGAGCTCCCAGCTGCGTCCAGGGCAGTTTATACAGACGAAGGCTTCCCTCTGTCGTGGCAGAGCAATGCCAATGCCACCTGTAGTTTTGTGGTAGAATGGCATGAAACCTCCTGCACATACGACTGTCCTGTGGATTGGATCAAGGTGCCTGCTGGGAACACTAATGTCTCCATTGAGTCAGGTGTGTCTGGGAAAGCAGAGTATTGTATTCAGCATAGTTCAGATGTGTTCCAGTGTTTTTTTTTTACACTTGGTACAGCCTTTAATCTCTACTATCTTTGTCCCCTCGCTGTTCTTGGTTGGAGATATCAATTTTAAAATTGGCAAGATATTCCCTATCCCACATTCTCTCCCACAGCTTTAATCTCAATTATCTCCCAATAGGGGATTGATTTGGATAAAAATTAAATTTTATTGTATAATACGTAACAATCTCTTTCTTTTTCTTCAGCCAATTTCCAGCCAGGTGTGAGATACAGCTTTTCCCTGTACAGCTGCCCCTCAGATTCCCCAGAACTGCTGCAGCGTTGGCAGGGATACACAGAGGAGCTGGGTGAGGATAGCACTGGAGCACGTGGAGAGTTTGTCCTTTTGGAAGGAGCAATTACATCAGAAATCATGCTTTGCGTCTTAATGACTGTCTATTTGTTCTCCCTCTCTCTATTGTGCCTCTAACCCTCCTCCCCTGTTTTCTTATGTCCCTTCCCTTGCGCCTTTCACAGTTCCTTCTGGGTCTGTCCGTCTGTCAAGCAGCCAGCAAGGCTCTGACATTCTCCTTACCTGGAGATCCATGCCGATGGTTGATAGCAGAGGCTTCCTCCTGGGCTACAATGTTTACATCAGTAATGGTTCCCAGCTTACACTTCTAGGTAAAAAGAAAAAGGAACATACATTATTCTGGTATTACAAGAGTCAACAAAATACGTTGAAGTAGATTTTGTATCCTGATAAATTCACTTACTTTTGACGTCATTTTTACCTCTCCTGTTCTCCTTGCTTACTGTGCCTCTCTCCCTTTGTGTTTTCCACCCTGTCCTTTGAACAGCCAATTTGTCAGACCTGGAAACGAGCTACACAGTAAAGGGTTTCTCTATGGGCTCTTATAAATTCACTGTCAAGGCCTACACTTCGGCCGGCGAGGAAACAGGCACCACTGTCATCATAGCAATGGAATCATACAGTATGTGAATATATAGTTATTAAGTACATCTAGCCCTGGCAATTGACAAAGACTGTTTCGATTATACCATTATTTGATGCTGGAGGACGCGTGTTTATTAATATAAATCCTAAAGGGTGCCATATTTGGCTTTCGTTTACACAGTGATTTATTCTGAAATATAGTCATCTTGTGTCAAGTTTAATATTTTTTACTTTTATTGTCCTGTCCTGGCAGGTGATTGGCTGATCCTGGAAATCTTGACTTCTTTGGGAATCTTGTCCTTGTTACTGGTCATTGCTACCTTCATTTGCTACAAGAAAAGGAAGTGGTGAGTCTTCCATGAATAATTTAACAAGTACATGCAAAGCAACACTTCAAGGATATCTGTAAAATCTGGATAGATACAGCAGCTTATTCTCTACACTGTATCAATGAGGAGCTATTAGGAGGCATTTTTGGAATTTATTTGGACACTGGATGATAATATATCCATTTTGTTTGTACCAGGGTGAAAAAGGCGTTCTATCCAGACATACCTGAACCCAAGCTGCCCAGTGATTGGTCCAGTGCACAGGTACAGTATCAGCTTAATCTAGTCATGACTAACCTCCTTGTGTGCTTTTAATCTATTGTTCCCCTTTTTAGTTTCTTTTATCACATGCAGTGAAAACACTTTAAAATTCTCTGTGTTTCCTTCAGGGCCCACTGGATGTGAAGCCATCTCCCCACAGTATGGTCCATATTGTAGAAAAGCCAGAATGGGATTCCAGTAAAGAAATGCTCGTCGTCATTCCTGAAGAAGACGAGGATGACGACGGTCAGGGGATAGGAGACGAGCCAGTTGACACAGATGAACCAACGTCATTACGCTACTACAACCAGGTGGTAGATGAGCGGCCTATAAGGCCCCGTTTTCCAGACTCCTCTACTTCTTCTGCATCGTCTTTGGATTCAGCACACACAGATGTGACGTACACGGGGATCCAGACCTCCGGGTCCTCTTTGGTCTTCCAGCTGGATCCGCAGGGCTCCTCTGAGGGCCACCAACCCCAGGCTGCTCACTCTGTCAGCTGCAGAGGTGGAGGTTACCAGCCTCAGATGCAGCCTCGAGCCCCAAGTGATGACATGGGCCTAGCTTCAGCTGAGCCGCTGTTAGAGGCCCAGGCTGCCTGTTCTGGGGGCTACAAACCCCAGAGTTCCTGGCATTTTGACTCCCCCATGGAGGCTGAGGAAAGGGGGAGCCTGGCACCGTCCTTGGGATCCCCCACCTCTATCGCTTCCACTCAGTTCCTCCTCCCCGATGGAGAGGAACACGGAGAGGAGAAACGACAGTCATCATCGGCAGCAACATGGTTCACCAACCTGCTTTCATCTACAAAACCATGATATCATCTCACTTTCACTACTAGCAGCCAGGCCAGGGGGGCTCACTAAAACTTTCTTATTCATTACTCTTACCAGTGTCATTAACAAGCCTAACCTGCATGGTTTAGGTAAACATCCCCTCTTTCATTCCGACAGAAGGTTAATGACGTTTTTAAGGTGTTTTTACCCAACATACTGAAATACATATCTGGTTCTTTTCTCTTCTGTGCAAATATCACAAAATCTTTATATTTATACATCAAAACATTTCTATCCTCACAACTAATCCGTTTAAACGATTTGTCCTGTTTTCTTCCCATCATATTTATTGCGCCCCCTGGAAACCTGATGGCTGTTAGATCCTCTCATTGTCTTTTCCATGACACGGTGCAATGGGCATTTCATAGTGGCATATCCTGTGTTTCAGTTGAGTACGTCCAGTTTTTAGCTTGCATTTCAGATGTTTTTATTTTTTGTGATGCGAACTGGACTACACCGCAGAGGAAAACTGAAAGCACCAACGTTTCAAACCCCATGACAGCACCATAAAAGTATGGAACATTTTTGAATGAACGCGTCAAAAGAACAGTTGCAATAGGAGACTGCTGAGAGAACAGAAAATGCTTCTCCCATGACATTATCCGTGTCTTCTGTTGGTCCACCATTGGGTTGGTCTTGCCCACTTTTCGACAGCTGATGAGCCACTGAAAGGAGAAAAAAAAAAACTAATTGTAAAGTTAGCACTTCCTGGATCAGTATCAAAGGTAGCTTCCATCATGATCTATTTTTCAGAAATTATTGGTTGAACAGATGTTCATCGAAAGATGCACTTATGAGAACAGTCATAATTGTACAGAGATACAGGAGTGGTGCTCTCTGTTATGGTCTGGAATTGTGTGGGTGATGAGCCCGTTAAATGTACACTGATATAAGCTAGAACATTAATTCAAACTGATGTAATTTAATGAATGAACACACTATTTTGTTACTTTTTGAGTGTTTTTCTTTTGTTTTCCTGAACCAATAGAGTTTATTTTTTTTCTTGTTGAGAAACATTTCACTATCAGGCCAGTGTCCTTTTGTTTTCATGCCATGTCTCGTGCATTACCTTGAGCTCGATAATTGGTATTTAGCATTGTCATGTGTAAAAATTAACGAGGGTGGTAAATTTCAATGTTTTAACTGCCTTGATAAAAGTAATGCTTCCAGTGATTTGCACCATATTACCTTTCACTCACTGCCTTACTCCTAAATGGTTGTTCAAAGATAACTTACAGAAATGCACTTAACTGATCAAAAATACATTATATTGGACTTATAGATTCCACTGGCACTGAGCATAATATAGAGATGATGTCCATTTTATTCCGTTTTAGTATGCAGTTCACTTTGATGTGGTTACATTTAATTTTTTGCTGCTCAACTCCTTCAGTTGAATGCAAAGAATTCCTTGTTTTATTTTCAAACCTAGAGAGTTGGGCAATAATGAATTTGAAATGGATTTGCTACGGTTTTAAGCTTGTTTGTTTTCTGGGAGATCCAAGACTACACTATATTGATAGTTTTATTTTTTTATTTTGCTCTCTCTTTTTTTTTATCATTGGAAAAGGGACCAAAGGGAAAGCATGAATTAGAAATGAAAGACAGTTTTCCAGAAACGGTGTCATTCGGTTTTTGTCGACAAAGGCGAGTGAAATTGCTTCGGTCACTTGACGGCACGTCAGGTTCAGCATGATCACAATCACTGTGGTACGGTGTGTGTAAGAATGTACCATTGGCTAGGCTTCCAAAAGCGTCAGTATGCAGAGTTTATCCTTTGACGTCCAGTAAACAGGATGTGATATGATTTTTGATTTTATTGTGTTTTTTAGAGTCAAGCCCGGGCCTACCTGTGTGGCAGCCTGTGGTTTGTTGTTTCTCAGTGCCTCCAGCCAACAAGCTTTAAGTAAAACTACTGTGACATGACTAGTGACTCAGATTAACTATAGTGGATGTCTTCATCGATGAACCGGTTACAGGCAGGCAGTCGGTCCTCTTTGACTACTGACAAAATGTATCCCCCCTTTATTTGTCTTGCCAAACTGATCAGAACTTTTGTTTATCTTGATTAATGGGGAAAAAGCTATACCTTGCATTGTGTGAGATCAGTATTTGCTTATAGGCAGTGTTAAAGGGTGGATATATTTTTGAGTATTTAAATATGTGTGCATATTGCTTTCCTTTGAAGCGTGCTTTCTTGAACAAGCATTGCTTCAAAGATTATTTGTATGCTACGTGTTACATGATTTGTGTTGATTTGGTTCAACAAAACGGCACCTTTTTGTTTTCCTTTAAATCTTTTATATGCAACTAACTGTACATAATTGTAATTTCATTTGTTTTTGTTCTTACAATACAAAAGGTTACAGTGTTTTATATTAGATGAAATTATATGTCCTACACTATAAAGATGACTAACCAGTTTTCTTGACAAAAAAAAGTCAGATGTTTGCGTTGATGACAGAAGATTTAGCGTCTTATAAAATGTGTATTTGCTGTGTGCTTAAACACATGAAAAGTGTTGCTGAAGAATCATGTATACTGAATTCGAATTGTGATCCTGTTTTATTAGTTTAGCCTGCTTTGCATTGCTACCTTATCGCTGCAGAGTCGCTTTGTCAGACACAGTATGAGTAGTGCTAGTGTGCTGCTGACATCAAGTTTACCTGTCAGGCTATTACATTTTTACGTTTTCCATCCACATTTTAAATTGGAACTCATGCTTACTCCAGCATTACAATGTCATGGTGTATACAGCTGGGTAAACCTGCTTTCTTACACATCTTCATCTCTTGTCCTAGATGTTTTTGTGAAGTCGATGCATGCTGCATAAACTATTACTAAAAAGTGGCTCGTTAACCCTTAAAATCCATGTTTATGTTACACTACGGCTTTAAAACACTAACACTGACTAATGTTGTGCATGACAACATGACTGAAGCATTGTGCATCAAAAAAATGCCTTCGTTACTGAAAATGCTTCACAATTCATGATATTTTGCAGATTATTTTACTGAATGGAAACAGATGGTGAATTGCTTCTGAGTGAATAAACAAATGTTAACACTAATAACACAAACTGAAATGCTACTTGTTTAAAGGCAATAAAGTGATTTATTTGGCCACTTACCAATTTGTCAGTGGTGTTTACTTCTCAGAGTATTTTTAAGTACACATCCATTGCCTTTGGCCATCATCAATGTGATCAGTGTTAATGTTCAGGTAGTTTTTCTGACTAATGTGAGTCATTCATTTGTTTAATTGAAGTGAAAAATGCCTGCAAGTGTGGCTAAAAATACTGTAATCCTTGATGACCTCAAATATAAAAATGTTCAGGTTCTAGATCAGTTTTTAGTCCTTTCATTTCTATTTTGATGTGACATTACAGCTGATCTGAGGGCTGCCTGCTTTCCCGTGAGTCCTCCTCAAACACCCTGTTGACATGTCACCATGGCAACGGTGCACCTTCAGGATTTTCTTGGTCGTTTGTTTTTCAGCAGTTATTAGGGAGCTAAAGAGTCATACTGTCTGCAACAGTTCATGGTGTTTTGTCTGAGCTGAAAGGTAACCGTGAAAGAAAGCCAATGTCGGATATATTGTGCAGGTGGCTGAACCTGGACCTCCGGCTGTCGAAAGCTGTTGGTGAGTGTCAATAAAACTGCAGCAAATTTAGCTAACTGCTAGCTTCACGAAGCTAACGCTAACTCGACGGTGGATTTCGCTACTTTGGTTACTTTAGCATGTTAACAAGCAGAGACACACATTTACAAAGCTAAAAATGTAAACGATAGAACTTGATTAATTTAAATCACTTAACACATTTAAAGAATATTTACTGACAAGTTCAGTCGGAATTTGTCTAGACATTACTCAAGCTAGCCATTTAAAATGTTTTTGATAACGTATTCGAATGTCTAACTGTATACAAAAGAGTGAATAAGTAAGCAAAAAACGTTAAATGGTTTAAAATGAAATCGCCTCTCAATAATTACATTACTTCTAAGATGAACAGTAGGCTATTTTATCTGGTGTATGAATAAAACTAAAAATATAGATTAACTATATTCAAAATTAAGACCCCACATTTGGAACTGAATGGAACAATAGTCACAACAACAATATTTTGTATCCCCACCCTTATTAAAAATGGCATAATATTCCTTGGCATTGAGGATAGCAGATTTCAGAATAGATTTTTCCAGTCTTCAGATACTAATTTCAGCCACCGGAATTACTGTGTTGCTATATTTTTCTCTTTGAAATACCCCAAAGGTGTCAGTGGTCATGGTTTTCACTTTTTTTCTGCTTTGGAAAGTATCTATCTATCTATCTATCTATCTATCTATCTATCTATCTATCTATCTATCTATCTATCTATCCACACACTGCTATACCTATGCTTGTGTAAATGACTACATATTCATCTTCACAGAGCCAGACACCTTTGCCAACGATTTCTCCAGTGGCTACCTAATTGGGGAGGTTCTGCATAAATATCAGCTGCAGAAGGATTTCAGTATGTTTATGAAGAAAGAGTAAGTTGCCCTCTCTCTCTATTTCTAGGAATCAGTCTAGTTCCTTTGTTTGTTTGTTTTTGTTGGAAAATATCTTAGTGGCATATTAAAATGTTGACAACTATTAAGTTTAGTCACACGTTTTCTCACAGCACCTCCATCTCCAAACTGAATAATTTTACACGCATCGAGCCGACTCTCAAGTTACTGGGGATCTCCTTCGACATAAACGCAGCCCAAGACCTGATGCAGGAGAAGCAGGGTGCTGCCACACGCCTCCTTCACCAACTCTATGTCTCACTTGAGAAGAATAAGAAAGCAGAAATCGGTTGGACAATGATGGAAATTTTGCAGCCTGCAGCCAACGCAAACTTGCACAAAAAGGAGCATGAAATTTACTCTGATGTAAGGTGGCTGTGTAGATATGTGTGTATTATGTGCATGTGGTAAAATGCCCATCTCTGGGCAATGGTATGATCTGATCAGCAAAGCTATGTAGAGATAAATAATTCTTCTCTTTGCCAATGCTGTAAAACTGTATGGTGATATGTGGCATCTTTGACTGTTTTTTAGTCTTCAAATGTGTTTATTGTGTTTTCACATTACTAGTTTAATCATTATTTCCATACTGCTGTATTTTCAAACATCTTTCCTTTTGCATATAGCGACTGCATCAGGTAGTGAAGCGTGATGCAGAGCTGAAGCTTCAGAAAATTCCTCAGCACTATGGGGATAAATCCCAGCAGTGGTGCGACAGGTCTGTGGTGATCCATCCTATCCATCCAAAGAAACGGCTCAAAATTCCGGATGAAAAACGAATGAAGGATGGTGAGAAGGTACTGGAGATTATTGAAAGTAAACTGCAGTGTTGCCATCCGTTTTCACTGTATACATTTACTGTAATTATGTTAGCCCTTATTTACTGTAATTTCTCCCCATTTAAATCTTAATCAGTAGAACTTTTTACTTTCTATCAGTTACAGCTCTTTGCAGTATTTTTAGTGTTAGACATTACTTTTACTTTATAGCGTTTATAATTCACATTCATGCTACATCATAGTGTACTTTTTGAAATACCTTGAAGGTACATCTGAGCTGCTTAACAGTGGAATAAAGGAAAACTGATGCTAATTGCAGTGTTGAACATGGAAACTCTGTATGTTGCAGCTGCGGGTGTGCCATCAGAAGGACAGTGACATGATTTCTAACCAGGCCACTAATATCCAAGTGAACAAGCTACCTCTGTGCACTTTACAGCTTGACGTTAAGAAGAGACAGCAACAGCAGCTGAAGCAGCAGAAGCAGCAGCAGCAGCAGAAGCAGCAGCAGTGCAAAGAACGACAAGCACAGGTGGAATCCGAATGAATGCTGTTACAATTTACTTACCTATAGTGGGGAATTACATGTTCGGCTTGGTGATGGTCATGTTGCATTTGTGTCCTTTTTGTTTATGCAGACAGTCCAGAGTGAAATTGCCCAGTTTGAGACAAACAGAAAGAAACTGGTTACTTCTGGTTTTGGTTCCTCTTCAAGGTAAGAAAGTTGGACATTCATTAAATTAGTGTTGTGTTTGTGTTGTATACTGCCATGTAAATGCTTTTATGAATGCAATTTCACCTCAAATATTCACCATCATACGACAATTTCACATGTAATTTGAACTCTTTCACTTCTAGTGGTCAGCCCTTTCCTACAGATTTTCTCCTTGCTAGCAACCAGGCCTGTGAAGTCCCTGGAAGTGGAACTAAGATGACATTACAATCCAATAGCAAGTATATAAAGGAGATCCGACAGAGGCTGAAGGAGGATGCTGTAGCTCGTGAGCAGAGAAAGAAAAGAGCAGACAGATTCCTGGTGGAGCAGTTCAAGGCCCATGAAGCCCAAGAGGTGAAACATTTACACTGACAAATGTTAATACACCCCACTTTATGAATTACTTCAGTATAGTTTATCGAGACATTCATATGTAGCCATTCATCCTTTTGTAGACCATATGGACAATATCTTTCAAATCTTCTCTCTCTGTTCTTTGGCATCCGTCGTTTCAATCAAAAATCAATCAACTAATCAGCCATCTCTGCCCCATGCTTCAGGAGGCGCAGCGAGAGGAGCAGCTAGTGAGGTGTCTGACACGTCAGACTCGGCAGGAGCAGCGTTTGGCAACGCAGCTGCTGCAAATGCGTATGCAGAAGGAGGTGATTCGGGAGCATCGCCTGTTCAGAGAGCAGCAGTACCAGCAGCGGAGGGAGAGGGACTTCCGGGAAGCTCTGGACAGGGAGGCGGTGAGATAGGATGAATAAAGAAAAAGAATATCCCTCCTTACTGTCCTTGTTTATTTGGCTTTATTTGGTCAATGATAGTGTGAGTAGTGTCATCGAAACAAAAAGGTGGGTTTTTGATAGTTTGTAGAGTATCAACAGGGTTTTTAGTATTATGAAAAGAAAGAGAGCGACAGAGAGACTTTGGTACAAATAAATGCTCTATCTGTGTTTCTTTCTGAGTGTCCTTCCAGTGATCACACAGTATATTATAAATGACTGATTTTGTAGAGATACTTAGTCTCAGTGTTATTCACATAGTGTTAAGTGATATCTTTGATTACCGAATATTTTCTGTTTATCAGCAAATCCCATGAAAAGACAAAGCTAACAGTAAAGTTCTTGAGGCACACAGATGCATCAGTCATGTCACAAAGTGCAACAGCATGCCTTACTGTTGTATAATTGTTTTTGGACAACAACTGAGCACCATGGTAAAGAGGAATGAGCTAAATCAGGCTTGGGATAAACAACAATACTGGTTAGCAGTAACAATTCATCATCGGCTTTTCATTTTTCCTGAGATTTGTTGATAAGATTATAGAAAATCATCAAAGATATCCTTTAAATATTCAGTATATTGTATCGTATGGTCATGGTGCAGTGGTGTTGCTTACAATTTAATTTCTCAGGCAACCCCTAAAGACAATACTTGGAAATTAGGTCTCAAATATTGCAGTTATTTGCTATTTACACAAAATACAATAAAAGCATCTTCTTTAAGAGATGTTTTGTTGCTTATTGTTAGCATCAGCTGCACAGTAAGCAACAGGAATTGAAATCTTTCTTTTTTTTCTTTTGTTTCTCTTTGAAGCTTTCTCCTAAAATGCATGGGTAGGAGTTTGAGATGATAAATAACTCATGTAAGATTGTTCATCTTCCTTACTTAGCTACAGCAGTGGTGACTAGCAGGAACATTAATGTCATGTCCTCTCTACTCATTCCATCTTTCTGACTGGCGGCTGGTATAGGTTTTGGCTCAGCAGGCTAAGTTGGACTGTGCAGAGGAGATCAGAAAGGAGCTTGAATTCTGTAACAGGATGGCTGCTGAGCGAGCTCAAAACAGATACAAGAAGCACTTTCAGATCTGCAAGGACATTTTGGAGCAGATAACAGACTTGGCAACTAAGGTCGGAGAATATCGACTGCTCACTGGAAAGTACGTAACATGGTTCCTTTTAGAAGTCCAGTAGAAACATGCAAATAGTTTTTGGGCTCTAAACCTTCAAATACGTCACTTGTTCTGGCAGTTAGTGAATATGTGGTAATTCTAATAAATAAAAAATGTGTTTTTTGCTAGTATTATATTGAGAATGTACTGTATGTAAGTTGTAAAAGTGTTTCTACTTTGGTAACGTCATGATCTGAAGGATGGGACTGCAGGAGTGAAAGGTCAACTGTTCTACTGTGTTTACAAACTTTGTTTATTTAAATTAAATAATTTATTTTAATTCAAAGTTCAAAATTCTTTATTTATAAAGAAGAAGAATTAACGACTGAGAAAAATTAAGTTCAAAAGAACATAAACAGCAGAGGGTAGTTTGGGTATATACCATATGCCCCTATATACCTCTTCAATATATATATATATGTGTGTTTCTTTCATTGCTTTTTTTCCAATGTTAAAAGGTATTTCAGGAATGTCCTAGTAAACTGAAATTTGATAGAAGATTGAAATATTTTATGTAGTGTAAAAAACAAAACTTAAGCATTGTTGTGTAGTGCTAATTCTAATGTGAATTTAATATCTGTGAAAAATTACAAATATTGCAATTATTCCAATTGGCCAGTGGTCAAATAAAGTCAGGAGATGTCGATATCCTGTCTGCTTTTTCTTATGATCAAATACACCATATCTTCATATCCAGTGTACACTGCCCTCACAACCCAGCTCAGTATTCACTCCTACTTAGAGTCAGATTACGAATTTCTGTTGAAAGTTTAATACTTTTCAGGCTCAGCAAAAAATGGAAAATTTGGAAGGATAAGTGCTGTGCATTGCAGTTAGCTGTGAGTTAAGTGGTTCAAACCATTTCCAGATGTATGGTCCACATTTCATTTTAACCACAATTCCACTTATTAAGTCTAGTTTTGCCTCCTTTAATTTTTTTCTGCTGTCATCTTCAGTCTGATTCCAGGGAAACTGATGAGAGAGTGGAAAGAATTGCTGTTCAGGGGCCTCCCTCTCTTTGAGCCGATAAAGGGCCACCAGCCAGAGTTTTCTACTCCACTAAACCCCGTAGAGCTTATGAAGCAAGACACACTCAACAATCAGGATTATGATGAATACACTGTGAGTTTAAAACATGAGTGCAGTGTGTTTTTAAAGCATAAATGAACGTGTGTTTTTCTCTTGAATGTAGCATGTCTGTAGACTTGACTCATTTTTCTGATTGAAAACAGTACAGATAACCAGCTAAATTACATTTTTTGACACTGAAAAAGTATATATATATATATATATATATATATATATATATATATATATATATATAAACTAAATAGAAGCATGTTATATTTGTCAGCATATGGTAGGTGAGTGGAGGTGGCCAGAGGAAGCAGGGGAGACACAATTACCCCCAGACAACAACAGCATTCTTGGATATGTTGTCCACCGACTGAGGAACATTGTTCATCCACCCGTCATGGAGCCGTCACTTGTATTTCCTGACTTTAACATCAAGGCCTGTGTCCTGGGCAAATTTTGCTCTGGAAAAACCACCTGCATGACCAAGATTGCTGAAGGCATGCAGTCCAAACACAAATGCAAGCATACACACAAACACAATGTCACCCCATTCCATTATGCCTTCACTGAAATTATATATTAAATATGGTGTCTCTGTTGTTGAATATGTGTGATGTTTTCTGCTTCAGCACATGGCATCTGCGTCTTATCAATGGATTCACTGATTGAGGAGGCAGTGAATGCTTATAAGAATGGAGAGGAGGTTAGTCAGATACAGAACCAAAGCATTTGAACTTTACTGGTATCTCTTTTATTCTGATCCAAGCACATCATTTTGCTCTGAAAGGATTTTTGAGGACCATAAAATCTTGTACATTTCTGCTGTCTCAGAAAAATATATGAATCTGTAAACCAAGTTTCTTAAAAGGTTCACATTAATCTGAAAGATTTCCATGTTAAATCAACCTTTTTTTGGACAGAAAGTACAGGACATGCAACAGCAGGCAGAGAAGGATGATGAGCAACTGCTTACATCTTCCACATCACTAAAATCTGGTGGGTTACTTGATTCTTTTCTGTGCTATTTGATAGGATACATTACAGCATATTTATTTAGAGCTACTTATTTTATGTGATATGTGTCACTGATGATTTCAATTTTTTCAGATTTCGATACTGAAGAGGAAAGTAAAGACAGTAATACAAGAGTAAGTATAACGTGCAAGAAGAAGAAGAAAATCAGCTTTTCTCAACAATAATATAATACATTTTGGGAGAATGTAATGATTTGAAATATTGAAGTGGGAATAAATGTCTTTTTCCTCCCTGAAATTGTTGTATACCTATTAGAAATGAAACACTTATTCTTGGTGTACTTATTATTTAGCTGTCTACACGTGCCAAACATGGAGCAGCTGCTGAAATTGAGCTGAGGAAAGGGAAGGCCGTCCCTGATGAGCTCTTAGTGGACATTATAGTAGAGGCGATCAGGTAAGCACGTAACAGTCAATTATGTTCATTTTAAAATGCACATTGTCACATCACCAAGATTTCAGATAAATTAAGTCAGTGGTACAATCTTGCTTTTTATAGCCAGTGTAGACAAAATCAACAACAGCCTTACAAGCTGTTTTGAGACAGTGAAATAATAGTTTTTTCTTCAATAGGCAGATTCCAGCTCAGTCAGGTTGGATCCTGGACGGTTTTCCAGTAGACATCACCCAGGCCCACCTATTAGAGAAAGCCCTGGGTGGATCTGTAGGCGTAGAGAAGGAAGTTTTGGACAGCAGGACCAACCTTGCTGCTGATCCTAATCCACCCAAACCTCCACCACCTCTTGCACCTGTGCTGGATTTGGCCGTGCTACTGGATGTACCTGATGAGTGTGCGGTCAAACGTGCTTTCAGTCATACAGGTATGTTACACTGGTCTTAACACTATGTATCTGTGTGCAAGCAAACATTATGTTTGATAGTGTGTGTTTCATACACAACAATTAACAAGTTAAATGTTAACTTTGTGTTTATGTGGTTTTGCTCCCAAACCAGGTGCTGCTACAACTTCTCAATCCACAGACAAGAACTTGTATCTGGCACAGATTCCACACAGGTAAAAAAAAAAAAGAAGAAGAATCAAATGGGAAGATAAACTGAAAAGCATACTGTACTTACAACTGCACAACAATGTGTTTAGGATCTAATATAACTTTCCTTCTCAAGGATCGCAGGTTTTCAGGAAAACTGGCCAGAACTAGAGAAATGGTATGGTGGAAAGCAAAACATTCTGGTCCGTGTTGATGCAGATGTTGATGACGATGAACTTTACAGCAGGGTGGAGGCTGTCCTACAACCAGTTATGCTGGAAACACAATTAGGTCAGTAGTTGTCAAAGTCCTGCTTTTCATTTTATCAGACACTGATGACCAGTTTGTCCACAAAACATGACGTGAATTTCAAAAGACGTGTCTTCCTGAAGTGAAGCACAACAGCTTCTCACAGTATTATAACATATTCCCTCATCAGCTCTTGCCACGCCTCCTGTAAAAGACGTAGCGCGAGACGGTGCAAAAACTCCAGAATCCTCTTCTTCAGCCACACCTCAACCTGTAGACCAACCTCCAGTACCCACGGACAAAGAGCTCAGCCCCAAAGAGTCCCATTCTAGCCTAAAAGAAGAAAAAGTCCTACATTTGACGCCACTCTCCAAATCCAACTCTCCTAGAGGTGACTTAATCAGTAGTCTGTAAATTACACATTAAAGTTGTTATTAAAATTAGTTTTGGTTACACAATAAATTCTGCAAGGTTCTGCTGCTATATGTACGTATATATTAATATCAGTTAAATAAGTTGTACTTCAATTCAATTCAATTTCATTTGTATAGAGTATCTATTTGTCATGAACATGATGTATTATAGACATGTTTAAAGTGATGTCTTTTGGATGGTAGTTTTTTTCACGTCACATGTCGACACATTGTATTTTTAAGTTGACATAACTGATATAGCACAAATTTGAAAACAAACTTTACCTGCAAGACCACTAAGTCTATTTGAATTTAAGCAGTGCTTCAATTGCAGTATATTGACAGTTGGCAGTATTTTAGAGCAGATTTGCACCAAATTGCCTTCTTACTCACTATCAGTTTTTTTTATCGAAATAAGTTATTATGATACTATGTTTATTAGTTATTAATTGACATTCAATAATAATAATTATTCTCTTGTTATATTAAGTAATTGTAATCATTTAATGAATATTTATGTCCCTTCTGGCTAAAAAAATACGACACACTGGAAATGTGTCAGCGTCTTCAGTGTCCAGTGACTCTCAAGCATTTGCCAAGAACCCAAATGAGTCCGTCTCTTCCCGTCAAACGTCATGCAGCCTGGGATACGTGGATGAACCTCTTCTCTCAGTAGGTTGCTTAGACTTCTACTCATCTTTGTTTTACTTGTTTGACTTTGGAGAGCACCTGTAATCTCTTCCTGTCCTGAAAAAATTGTATTTGTCTGCAAGATATGACATTTAAAATGCCCTCACTGGGGGTAAAAGGAAAGTGGCCTTCTAATCAGATTTTGCTTGTGAGCTTGTGGTCTCCTGCCTGTATTTCCTTTCAGTTGATTTCAATTATGTGACATCTTACACTGTGTCTTGTTTTCTTTTATTGCCCTTTATTTTTTCATGCCCTTTCCTTCATTCATGTCTTCCCTTCCTTATCTATCTCTAGAAGGTACCGGAGTGCCTGTCTTCGTTCTGGGATGAATTGTGTGATTCTTATGTGGACAGTATAAGGACAGTGATGCAGCAGCTGCGCTCACAGCGCACCAATATTAATCATCACATGTACAACATCAGGTATTCTGCCACACCATTTTGGTAATATGAACGTGTATTTAATTCATGTTTCACACTAGCAACAGATGAGTGCATTAAAATATACATAAAAGGAACTTTTCTTTTCATTTGAGTCTTTGCCTGATATGAAAAATTAGAAAAAATATTTATGCTCTGTAAATCTAATAGTTTGGGTAGCCATTCACCTTTGAAGACACCCAGAGCCAATAACATCTTGTTAACTACAACCAATTTGTCCTTTATATCCTTTTAGTACTAGATTTTTTTTATGTTGATAGTCGCAGATCCTGTATGAAAACTGAACAGCATTAGTCACAGATTTTTCTAATTTTTGGTATAAAATCAACTGTTTATCCTATTCGGTCCTTTGTGAACAATATTTTACTGGTCAAAAATATGCGATTTTTGATAAACATTGCATTTATTATTACCTGTTTCTTTGTATATGGTGTCTGCAGAGAGGGTTACAAGCATTACTTGGGGCGTCCAGATTTAAAGCAGGAGTTTGTGTCTCAGTGGCAAAAGGATTTTAATGGCGTACCTGATAATATGAGAGAAGATGAGGAAACCATTGCTGAGCTGCACATGAGACTGGATGTAAGAAGTTGTGCTGTAATGCAAAGCAAATATTCTTAAACTAATTATGGAAATAGGGTAAAAGCCATCTTAAAAATGAAAATATAAGATCTATTGCCACTGTTCTGATGTATGCACAGGGACTGCGTGAACATTTGTGGGACATTAGTGACAAGTGTAAGGAGGAGAATGAGCAAAAGAGGGCTGCTCTCATGTATGACGGCTGGCTGGAAGACCACACTGCTGTCCTCATCAACCACCACTCTGCACTAATGCAGGTAACTCTGCGGTTTCCGTCTAACCAACTGACTGAAGGAATTTCTTTTTGGCCGTTTTAATTCTGCAGTTTATAGAGTCATTTTATAGGCTATTTTGCTGTGTTAAAAGCACATTTGTGTTTGACGTACAGACAGTATGTTTTTGGTGTGACTTATTTTTTTAGAAAAAAACGTTATCTGAGATTTTTTTATGCTGTATAGGTGGAGTTGAAACGTTTCCAGAAGACTCTTCGGTTTCTCAGGGTCTACTATTTGAGCATGTACAAGCAGGTGCTGCCTGAACCACCTTCCAAAATTGCAGATTTCTGCCTACTGGAGACCGCAGTAACTCAGGATCAGAATGAGAGGCAAGAAACAACTTAAACATGTTAATACAAGATACAAATAAAATAACAACGCTTTGACTAGTTTATGGGAAATGATTACAGAAAGTGAAAGATTTGTTTTGCTTCATTAGCAGTTTCCTACTGGACACAAGTGTGTTGAGTCAAATGAATGATGGAGAGGACATTAGGAAAATAAAATTCTAAGGAAGAAGCTCTATTGCACACAGTGTTTGCTTTGCATTTTCTACTGTTTGTTTGATGCCCACCCAAATATTTCTCCTGTACTTCATTCCTTAGACATCCTGACTCCTCAAAGGGAGCCTCTGAGATGAAGGACCAGGATCAGACAGATCCTGTTAAGGTCAGATTTCCTGTCTTTCTTCATGTACTTTTCATTACCTTTTACTTTTTAGGCCTTATCAGTGCCTGTAACTAATTCATAGATATTGTATACTGAATTATATGCTTTGCTGTCTTTGTTTATTTTAGCTGTTTCAAGTTGCTCAACCTTATAAGACTGTTCTTTATGGTCGACAAAGTAAATTTCTGTCATTCTCATTAAATATAAATGTAGTTGACAAACTAGTACCTTTAAACATCCTGACACCTATCTAGTGGCATAGTAGTGATAGTAGTGGCATATAGTTATGTTTTTCTTTATCTACTCTAGCAGCCAGAGGAGAAACTGATCTCTGACTACGAGGAAGCACTTACAGCCATCAACAGATTGGTAATGCTCTGTGTGTCAGTGTACTAGTTTGCATATTATGTATTATTATATTTATGACTTGTATGGTTTATACATTTGTGTAGGTGTCAGCAGACGCCCACAAGGGGGAGACAAAAAAGCAGGAGGAGAAACCACAAGAGAATGAAAAGGAAACGGAGAAGGAGAAAGAGAAAAAGAAAGAAAAGGCCTCTGGAAGTGCAAAGAAAATGAAAAAAGGAAAGCAGTCAGCAAAAAAACAGAAAGGCATGTCTTTTGTAGAATGTTAAGAAAACTGGAGATACACCGTCTAGCATGCACTGTCTGTTTCCGTGGGTCTTTCATGTCATTATTCTTCTCATCCGTTGTGTTGCTCAGGTCCACCAAGACCATCTCCGGCACCCACACCTGCACCACCTGATGAAAAAAACACAGAGAAGACAGAGAAAACTGAGAAGACTCGTGATCAGGCAGTTAGAGAAAAAATACGTAAAGAATATGCAGCTGCCATGAATCATGAGGGTAGGCACACACACTCACACACACACACACACACACACATACACATTATAAGGTCTAGTGGTTTCATCGTTTCGAAATTTATAATATTAATCGTCCCATACTGACTAATATAAAAGTATTAAAATTCCACATTTTTGGAAAAACTCTGCAATTTAAATGGTATCCAGGCAGATGTGTCTGTTTTAATGTGTATGCACGTAGGATCATATACACATAAAATATGCTCCATATGTTTATGTGATTGTGTTTGTGTGCATGTGTGTATTTTCTAGGTAATGCAGCAAAGGTGCGCTTGGCACTCGTAAAAGGTCATGGTCTGGTGATGGTACACTCCCTGCAAAGCAGAGCAGAACAGGCCTTTAGCAGTATGCAGAAGTGGTTAGAAGCACACTATCTTGCAGAAATGAAGAGGTATGGTGCACTGGTACCTGTTGTATTAGTATTGTTTTTTGATTTGTCTGTGGAACTTTTTTTTTTATCACTATGTCATATCATAATGTTATATGTTTGAATGTACCTAAGTCCTAAAAATACATTGTTGATCCTTACAGAATACTGATTATATCCAAATAATGGTCTTTAAGTGCTCCTGAAGTTACTTTGAAACTATTGTTTGATAATAGAAAAATGCATACTGTTTGTAAAAACAACATTTCATCCTGGTCACAGGGATTTTTTTTGGAATAAATTATATCTCGAAGACACATTTGACATTTATCTGTGTCTTTCCTTTCTCTAGTATTGACCAGTTATCAGATGTAGTTTGCCACCACATTGAGGCTGGTAATAAGCTGCAGAATAAGCTGGTGTTGGTAAGGAATAACTTCATGCTTACTTTTATTTTTGTTTAATCGTGCATATTAAAATTTGAGTTGTTTTTCAGCAGTGTGAATTTTGACTGCACTCTCCTTATTCACTTCTCCAGAAATGTTCTGACTTCTATCTGAATGGAGACTGTCATATGGTACCTAGTCATGCTCCCCCTCCTTGTCCACCCCCTTTGGAGAAACCCACACAGTCCACCCCAACTATCATTCAGCTAGAGTTACTCTACCAAAAGCTATGCAGCATTGCTCCATCAGGTACATATAGGGGACTCTTGCTATGGTGTAAATGATTCAACTGATCCTGCTATCTAGCAACCCAGCCATCATTCCTTTTCACTGCTTTCTGACTTTCAGGTCTCATGTCCATGTCTCAGTTTTCCGGGTTTCTTAAGTATGTCACCTCTGGTAAAAAGGACAGAGACATCTTGCCTGAGCCCTGGATGGGCAAAAGTGAAACACAGGTAGCTGACTACAACCCAATACAGAGACAGCAAAAAGCAAAAAGAAACTATTTTTGATAGGAGAAGAACTTGAAGCAGGCCTAGCTGCAAAACATGTGACCATATATCACAAGCTGAGAGACACATAATTTACTATTTCTACTTAAAATATTGATATTTTTTCTTTATAATCTTTTTTTTCGGTATTGCACCATCCTCGATGTGGTAACATATTGTTAATATGATATTTATGCAAATAAGACATATTTCATTAATAGCAAAACAAAACAAAAATTATTTCTGTGTCAGATTGTTCAGTTGTTTGCATAGTCTAAGCAGTCAAATAAAAGACACCTTACATAGCTTCCTCAGGCATTGTTATTTTCCTTTTTGTCTCCAGGTGAAGGAACTTGTATCTTTACTAATGGACGAGTATAAGCTGATAGACTGGCGGCGGTTTGTGCTCAGTGCTGCTCTCCCTTGGCCGTTTCCCTCCTTAACACAGCTGCTGGCCGTGCTACAACGTTTCAGAGCAGCAGATGCAGGAGGCACAGGCTATATACACAAGGAACAGTATCTACAGGTTTGCTGATTTGCTGATTACATAGTTTTACTGTGTTTTCAATTATCTTTGGTCCCGCTACTCTAGATAAACCTGTATTTAGTGATGTAATGAGTCATCTATCCACTCACATCTCCTATGACCCCTTTGTGCCAGTACTGTGTAGTCAGACTCTTGTTCTATAAGCAGGCCAGGGTGCAAGTTATGCGACAACACATTAAGATTGTAATGTATACTCGATGTAGTATAAAAAGAAATCTATAGATGCCTGACTGTAAGAATGTCTGGTTAAGTTGCTTTGTTTTCCTACTATGCCTGCAGATAGAGTTGTGGTTTTCCAATGAGAGTGTTCAGACTGTTCCTGAGGACCCCTCTGAGCCTGTACCCTATGACCGTCTGGCTAACTTACAGGAGGTATCTGACTAGAATGCCTATAATGACTATAATATTTAGTAATTTGTGTCTTTAATGAACACAGATAAAGGAAGTAACCTAAAACACAAACTGGTAGGGAATTCAGTCATCTCAGCCACTTTGTTCTAATGAAAATTACATCAAATAAAATAGCACTGACATTTGTCGTGGTTCGTCTTAGTTCTTTTTCCAGTTGTTTGCAGACCGCTCCTTCTCTCCACCTCGACTGGATTACGTATCCATGCTGCAGTACTTTGCAACTGACCCCAACCCCAGACAGGGTTTCATCAGAGCACTCAGTGTCGTGATGGGGAAACATCTCAAGCACTGCTCACTGGACTATCTTGTTAAGGTGAGGAAGAGTAAATAAAAGTAAATAAAGGGAAATCGTTTTTTTTTTAATCTTCTGTTGCCAAAACAATATCTTGATCACAAATGTGTTCAGAACAGAATTATACTAAGAAACACTATTATTTTCATTAATGCCAACTATGGTTTCTAACAACATGTGTCAGATTGTTTTTAGTGCTTGGCAATTTGTTTGGAGAAAAAACTTGTGTTACCATTGCGTGTTGTATCTACAGTCTATGCCCTGTATGGAAGAGGCTACAGAGTTAACCTCCATAGAGCTTGATGGAAATTACAAGGAAGAAGAGACTCTAGGAGCATCAGGCAGTTTGTTTGAGGAGCAGGAAGTGTCGATCTCTGCTCTCCTTGCTGTCATCTGCCACCAAGTCTCCAAGATGAAGGACATCATCCACCGGTATCCAGGCTGCCCGAGTCAGGAGGAGCTCACTAAGGTACATCCTTATGAAAGTTTAAACTGGGCAATTAATGATATACATAAATAAATGGTTAAAACAATAAAAGAAAGAAATGAGTGACCAAATGTAAAAAAACAAAACAAAAAAACATTGGTCTCCTTTTGGCAAGAGTTTGTTTTGCCATCTGTGTTCATGTTTAAAGGTATAACCTATTTTATTATTATTTAAGCTTCAAAACACAGCTATAAAGTGTGAATAGAAATTCTGTATGTGCTTGTGTGAGATTTACAGTTCTAGTATTCTAGTACCTTTCTGACTTGTTTTAATGCAACTGTAGCTTGTGTAGTATGGGGAGATTTCACGTCCTCATTTATATAATAAGGTTTATATCAATTAGGATGCACCTTTACTCATGATGGAGGAAAATAAATTTGGCCAAACCTCTGAAAATTCCTGTATACCATAGCTGGTTCTTGTTGTTTCTGTGGGTTTGCAGAGTACCTTTGTGCATTTGAAAGACTGAGGGGTCTGAAAAAACATAAGAGTGTTAAACATGACATTTCTAGGCTTAATTATGATCTCTTTCCAAATGGGAATACTATTTATCTCTGCTGGCCTCTAGAACCTGGTGCAGGTATTCAGAGATCTGGAATACAAGCCTGAGGACCGTATACCGTTCTCCGTTCTCTGTCAGCATCCATTCATCCAGGTCCTCTTGGAGAACTCAACACACTACCAGCTTGTAGTAAGTCTCTATGTTGACACATCTGTACTTTTATTTGTACCCTTATTCTGACTTGTTTGATGAGAATCCAGAATTGCACACCCTTTGTCCTCTGCTGCCACAATCATTCATACATACTTATAGTGACTGCCCAGCATCATGTATGGTAATATTCTCTCTGCTTTTTTAAAAAAAAATCTGGACACATCTACATTAGGATTAACTTCATCCTCATCTCCCTCCCCACCTTTCTTTCTTATTTGTAACCTTTTCTGTTTCATTATCAATTAATTGAGTGAAAAACGTGCGTTCTGTTTTCTGAGCAAAGTCTGATTAAGTTTTTATCTTCTGTGAACAAAAAACATAGTAACATGAAGATGATAAACAACAGCTTAACAACAGCTTGTGTCCCTCCCCACCTTTCTTTCTTATTTGTAACCTTTTCTGTTTCTTAAATTTCTCTCTTTTTCGCTTTGTCTGTCAGAACATTCACAGGGTGCTACTTGCATGTGAGGATGAAGAAGATCCAGACAGTTTGACAGTTTCCTAAAGGACAATACAAGATACATTACATGTAGATACCGAAGGACTCTTTTACTGAAGGAAACATGCTTGAGATATTTTCTTTGCATTTATATTTCAAATGTTTATTTCAGATGTTGAAAGAACAGATGTGTAATCAAACGCCGATTCAGAAATGACTATAACTAACGACGGTTGGAATTGGAACATGGCTTAATGACAATAATACCATCAATGGTGGAAGGATTGACCCTTCTGACTTGCTTTTTTTTTCCTGATACACTCCAGCAGTTTTTCTGACTGGCTTGTTTTTCTAACAACCTCTCTGACACAGAAAAGCACCGGTTGCGGTTACAATGAGTGCATTGTCCAGGATAACCTACATGTCAAGCCTGACTTGCCAGTCACTGGGCATCCACAACCCCATCACAGTTCATTCAGCTACTCTGTTTCAGTACTGCCTTCCTACCAGACAAATGTATGTGAATAAAACAGAAGGTTTTTAATAAGAGATATCTGAAGTATTTTGAAAAAAATGTTAAATAATAATTTGTGTTCTAGCATAGTTTTTTTTATTACTACAGACAAAATAACTTACTAAGGCATCATTTATCCAAATTAGGTGCCAGTATCACAATCACAATATAGTTGTTGTCATGCATTAATTAAGTGCTTCCCTGCTCTTATTGTTGGAGGGGGTTATTTTCTGTCAGCAACCTTGAGAGAGTGAAACTCCTGTTAACATTTCAGTTTGTCTAATTAGATACAATAGGGGCTTGGGGAACCCTCACCCCCCTGTCCCCCCACCCTTTCTCTCTTTCCCTCCCTTTCAGTATCACTGCAGGTCCAGGGCTCTTGGACTTCTCAGTGTCTGACTTTTAGAGAAAATAGAGCTTCTCACACGTGTCACATAGACATAATCAGACTTGCAGACTTGCCTCCAAAATCTCTCGAATAATACGGAATAACTCAGCTTCTTTATGTCGCACTTTTAACTTTTGATGCAAGACATAACGTGCTGGATATATTTTAAATATACTTAAAAAAGGACTTGGGATTTCCCCTTTATGACTGCAGAGTGCATAAAAAAACTTTCCTCCTTGCTCAAACGGACGTTAAATTAGCAAGAAATACACCTTACTAGGTGAAAGGATTATTTTGAAAAACCTGTTTCTTTTCCTGTTTTTTTTATTTTGGTAATTTGTCACTGTTATTTTTTTGGTGAAAAGATTTTTGTGGATCACAACTCAATTTTCGGAGTTGTCTGCTGCAGTTGCTCACTGTAAAAACCTGTGAAAAGGGGAAATCTTCTGTTGAGGAATTGTTCTTCTAGCAGGAAGGCTTTCATTACAGTTTATTTTTGAACTGGAAGACGAGCACCTTGCCTGCGAGCCAGTGCATGGTCCTGTAATAGCAGCATGGAGATTGTATTTTGGATGTTTCCTTTTCTGGCGCTTCCACTGCTTCAGTCTGCCAAGATCCTGACTGTCTGTCTGATTGGTAAGTCGTGACTGTTAAAGAACCATTTTCTAGTTGTAATAGCAGTATTTACTGTAGTTATTTTT
Organism: Acanthochromis polyacanthus; assembly: GCF_021347895.1. NCBI lineage: Eukaryota > Metazoa > Chordata > Actinopteri > Pomacentridae > Acanthochromis > Acanthochromis polyacanthus. The sequence goes on along the minus strand of NC_067119.1, from coordinate 13,918,716 downwards.
GAAGTGATTCTTGAAGAAATAAACGCCTCTTTCTCAGACTGGTCCTCAAGAACATATAAAAATAGGTTAGTGAATGGAATTGCGTTGTAATGTATTATATTCAAATTCATGCAGTATTTTGCAAACAGATAGCCATATATATATAGTTTAGTAACCTACTATTTTTCTCCCTCATAGGAGGAAGCCACTACTTGCTATTAGATGAAATTTCTCATAACTTACACCAACATGGCCACGAGGTCCGCATGCTCTTGCAACTTGGAAACCCTGTTGTTACAGGTATATTGTACACACACACACACAAACTAAACATACAATGAAACTTTTTTTGTCACTAAATATTTAATACGCACAATGCACATTTCTGCCCCTCCAAGGTCTTTCCTATGCCGATCGTGCAGAGAGTTACAAGAGACGCACCTGGTCCCTGGGAGAAAAGTACATCAAAGAATACAATGCCTGGTTCCTGCAGCAACAAACACAGTTTTTACTTGGAAGGTATCACACAGATTTTCTGAGACTTGTTTGCACATATCAGAACTGAAGGAGAAACAGATGAGCTCTTGGATGTGTGTTATACCAATGCCCAATTTGTCCCTTAATGTGAATATGAAATAGAAGATAATTGTCTCTAACAGCATTATAATAAATCAGATTTGAATGAGTTTGGTTTCCTTCTGTTTCTTTTATCAGGGACAATTTTAATGGCTTTCTAAACTTCATGGGACACCTGTCCTTTCAGTGTGACAAACTGTTGGGAGACAGAGAAACAATATCTTTCCTTCAGCGGGAACGCTACGACATGGCCATCCTTGATGCTTTTAACCCCTGCTCCTTCATCCTGGCGCACAAACTTGGTATGTTCCCATCATGTTACTTTGGTTTTGTCATAATTACAATCATCCTTTAAATCTGACCATTATTACAGTAATATATCATGTAATAATAAGGCCTTTGCATTTTTAGATTGCAGATATATTTAAATGTGCTAGTTCAAACAGTCAGGCAGATTTATTGTCTTCTTATTTAAATCTATCAACAACTATGAATGAACCGCAGCTCAAAAGTTTCACGTCCTTTTCTCTTGATTTATTCCAGGTGTCCGCTATGTAGCTTTCTATCCTGGAACTCTGAATGGTCCTCTGTCCATCGCTCTCCCCAGCCCAGTCTCCTACATTCCAGTCTTTGGCTCCCAGCTGTCCGACCACATGAACCTCTGGGGTCGTGCAAAGAACGTCTTTTATTCGTTCTTGGCTCCTGTAGGTGAGACTGTTTTTACACTGAAGATCACATATTGCCCAAGGTATTATCTAAGTTGTTTTGTAGCACTCATCTTCACTCCTCTGTTTGTCAGTAGCACATTAGACATAGTGATATTCTTAAATGAGCACATTTTGAATATCATTCTGTACCATATCTCATCCTCTCACTTGTAATATACTGACTCTGTAGTATTACTTTTAGATAACTAAATTTTTTGGTCATATTTCGCAAATATTTATTTTTCATTCAAGTTATACAGCTATTTACACACCATTTTTTAAACTTCTCAATGTTCTTCATACTTTTGGGTTTAATATTACACTGAAACTTATGTGTACATTTTTAGGATGTTTAAATGCAGTCTAAGTTCGTTTAAATTTGGCTTTTGATTTTTTTTCAATCTTACAGTGTTTTTATTTGCAATAGTCTGCAAATAAAAGTAAGATTTTTTCTCATCATATGAAATTGTAATTTCCAGGCATTCATCACCCATTTTCTGTTATGGAAAGAATGCTTTGAGTGTTAGCTAAAAGTAGTCAGTACGTGGTTTAGCTAGTACCTATTAATTGGAAATAGTAGCAAATTATCTTTCTCTGAATGGCTTTCAACAAATATTGAGCGCACAACTTTGATTTATTTTTTCTTTCTTGTGTCCTTTATTAAAGGTCAGGAAATTGTGTGGTCCATATTCAAGGACGTTGCTGAGCGCCATCTTGAGTCCGGTCCACCCGCTGATGGTTTGAACGACTTACATCAAGGAGCTGAACTCTGGGCCTTCAACACTGACTTTTCTCTGGAGTTCCCTCAGCCTCTTATGCCCTACACTGTGCTGGTGGGAGGTCTGCTCAATAAACCAGCAAATCCTCTGGAGCAGGTCTCTACTGTTGACACTCGCACCTGAAATATAAATGTGAGTCTCAGATTTTCAAATTAACTAACCTTTTTTTCCTCACTTTACCTTTCATTGTCTTCTACTCCCCGTGTACTTCCATCTATCTGTCATATCCCATCAAACGTCCCTCTGCCTACATTCTTTATCCCCAACCTTTGTGCTCCTGCAGGATCTTGAGTTGTGGATCTCCAGTTTTGGAGAGGCAGGTTTCATTGTTGTGACTCTGGGGTCTATGGTAGCCTCAGTCTCAGTGGACCCTTTGCTTGTAGAACTGGTGGCTGGCTTCTCCAGGATCCCTCAGGGGGTGCTTTGGAGGTAAAAACATAATATTCATACAGCCTATAAATATCCCCTTTAATTTTGTGTCATTTATCAGAAATTTTATAATCACGTAGAAAAGAATACCGTGTGCTTGCAATTTGTGCAGATCAGCAAATTGTAGGACATGCCGAAACCTGCAGTGTTTTTTTTACAGATATGATACTCGGCAATGGCCGCACCACATGGACAGACCTCCCAATGTTAGGCTAGTGGACTGGCTGCCCGTTAATGACCTGTTGGGTAGGAACAGTCTGACCTTTATTATCTTTTTCGACAAAAATAAAGGGCAGTCACAGTATATTGTAGATTCTCAAAAGGCTTTTTTGTGGATACTTTGGACTATCTGGAAGATGCAATTTCATGACAGATTTCTGTCAGAAACTCAATCAGGGCTGCAGCAGACAGAGAGAGTTTTTGCTGTAAATGCTCAGTATAATGGTAAGTCAGATACAATGCAGAATGAATGAATCATGGAGGTGTCATCTGGTCGCTGCACTGTGGGGACATTTTTCTGCTGTGCCTTGTTTCACATAGACCACATCATAGTAATGATAATATACTTGTTTCTATGTTTATGTATCCCCACCTGTCCTGTGTTAAAAATAAGGTTAGCAGTGCTTTGGTCTATATTGTTTAAACCCTAATTTGTAAGACAGTCTGTTCTCATTTGTATGTCTTACTTCCTTTACTGAGTGCAACTATTTTTCCGTTGACCCCAGGCCACAAAAAAGCACGTCTCTGTATCACGCATGGTGGACAAAACAGCCTGCTTCAGGCAGTGTACCATGCTGTTCCTGTGCTGGGAATCCCACTGTTTGGAGACCAGTTTGATAACGTGGTGAGGGCTGAAACAAAGGGACTTGGCCTCACCATCAAACCCACACACGTCACCAGGGAACTGCTCAGTGCCACCATTCAAACACTAATAGAGGACATCAGGTATGGAATAGAAGGCAGACCAGCATTTGTGATGTCAGTCGAGTACAGAGATGTCTGGAACTGCGCCCCTTTCTTTTTCCTAAATAATCTTAGTTATCTGTTATTTCTAGGTTCAAGTCTTCGGCTTTGTCTCTCAGTAGGATCCACAAATCCCATCCTGTCTCTCCGTCCCTTCGACTCGTCCAGTGGGTGGAGCACATTCTGCACAGTGGAGGTGGGACTCACTTAAGACCAGCTTCACTGGCGCAACCATGGTATCAGAGATGCATTTTGGACCTGCTGCTTCTTCTCTGCATGGGGCTTCTTGGACCAGTAGCTGTCTGCTGGACATTATGTAGATGCAAGAACAGCAGGAATAGACCCAAAAAAATACAGTAGCAGCACTCAGAATTTCTTCAGGGAGTTCTGTGTTACTAACTGTACCAATACGAGAACATTTCAGAAATGTATTCATGCTGTTTTCAAATATTCCAGATGCCCAATAAACTACACATCTTGTAAGTGATTCGCCCATTTCACCTTTTAATACGTAAATCTAAATGTTGATCACCTGCAGGCTGACATCTGAGTATTGCCTCTGATTATCAAGAGGAAAGCTACAAAGCACAACAAAGGTGAAAAATTACAAATCTTCTGTTTATGGTGTGCTATATATGCACGAATATGGTGTGCTGTATTAGCTTACAACAAATGTGTTCAAATCATTTATGCACTTCAAGCCACATTATTGCTCAACTTGTCGAGTACTCTTTGTACACTTTCTGCTTTTCCAGCTTTACTTCGGGGCAACAGTCCTCAGGCTAAGGGTCCTGCCCTCTCCCCTCCCAGCGCCATCCTGTCTAGCAGACATCTCATTTGTGCTGCAGCGCCTCGTTGTCCAACACCTCTGTACTGCTTTGACCTGACTGCGCTAAATACAGGGGTGTTTGACAATATGCACACAAACACAGACCCACACACTCATATTCTAACCAAGCAGAACTTTCTTTCATGCTTCTTTGTGTTTGCATATTTGAGATGGCAGCAAGCCACATTCTAGTTGATGAATGAATGGTGTTCTTGTGCGAGTCTGTGCTCATTTGGTTCATATTTATGTAGACAAATTATGCTCAGAGTCACAGAATGATTCACCTGAATTCTCACAATCTGCCCTACCTGCAAAGTTTGTGTATGCATGTGAGTATGTGCACATTTGTGTGTGTTCCGGGCAGCGTTATGGTCTGGTGGCTCCTAACCACCAGCACCACCTGCAAGCCTCAACTCTGACCCCTACACCCTCCTCTGCTGGTTTCCGCTGAGCCTCCTTCCCCTGCCCGAACAGGACACAAAAGCAGACAGCAATGTTCACGGTCACCGCTCAAGCCACTGTTGAGAGCAGACCAGGCCTTGGAGGACCCCCTCCTCTCTGTTCTGTCCTCCCTTCCACTCCTCACATCTGTGTTGGGGGTTAGCAGGGAGGAAAATATAGATTAGCGGGGAAATAATGACCAATTAGGACAGCTTGTTCTCTTTCCATTCAGCTGTCTGTTCCTTCATTCCTTTCCTGCATTTCATTTGTCTGTTTGTCTGGCAGTTGTGGGTGCCAATGAGTCTTCCACTGTCTCGCACGCAATCCAAAACAGGCAGGGCAAAGCAGCCAAAGCATGACGGCACAGCACCACCGGGGGAAAACAGAAAAAGATACTAAAACAAAACCAACTTATGAAGCAGAAGATGAGCATGCCAAAGCACGTCCAGCACAGGAAATTTTTAGAACAGAGAAAAAAAAACGCATCCTGAGGAACAGAAAAAGAATGAACAAAACAAGCAACATAGACAATTTTCCACAAATAATAAATTGTGTTCACTTCTGGTGATTTTAATACTGCAAATGCACTTAACAGTTTTAATTTTCATTTCAATGCATTTTATTTACAATCACGAAACTTAGTTTAAGGTGGCTTTGCAATAGGTGTCCTGCAGTAACAAGAAAACTAAAATTGACAAAAGAAAATGGCATGATGCATCAGATTGTGAATATGCTTGAAAAGGGAACATTACTTAAAGGTTGTTGCTAGAGGTACGGACCCGTAAGATCAGGCTGTGTAAAATAGGAAATTCAAGAAGAAACAAGGGATAATCTAAGAGGCTCACATATAAAATAAATAATAACTAACATACACCCTTACTACTGGCTTAGTGATAGTAAAAGACAGAATGGGGAATTAACAAACTGTAGCAAGAACATACACAATTGGAATTGCTGGGATTTGTGTTGTGAAATTCAAATCTGTGTTGACGTGGTAGCAGCCCCATCTAGTCTTCTGAGACAAAGACTGCTGAGAGTGAAAGTAACAAAAATCATAAATTTCTGTGCAAGAATCAAGTCTAACTACTCATTACAAGAGGTTAAATAACCATTCAACCATTCTCTATACACCGCTTTATCCTCACTAGGGTTGCGGGGGGTGCTGGAGCCTATCCCAGCTGACTCGGACGAAGGCAGGCTCGGACCCTGGACAGGTCGCCAGTCTGTCGCAGGGCCATATATACAGACAGTCAATCACACACAGTCACACCTACAGGCAATTTAGAGTCATCAATTAACCTCAGCATATTTTTGGACTGTGGGAGGAAGCTGGAGTACCCGGAGAAAACCCACACATGCACAGGGAGAACATGCAAACTCCATGCAGAAAGATCCCGGGCCCAAGCCGTGATTTGAACCGGGGATCTTCTTGCTGCAAGGCGACAGTGCTAACCGCTACTCCACTGTGCAGCCCGTTAAATAACCAAGTAAATTTATTTAGATCCCATTTTTAAAGTTCTAGCTTTTATGATCTGGCACACTGCCGCCAACTTGTTCTTCCTCTTCTATGATTATGATCATTATCAGTAGTAGTAGTAGTAGTAGTAGTGGCAGTAACATTAGTAACTGCAAGTTATGGATTCATTTTTTTCCATAAAAAATAGAATTGCTGTTTGTTTTTTGCTCACTTATGAGACACAATACATAACTACCCAGCAGGTTATGAATTATTTAAAATGTGTGCCACCTGAACCAAATTTCAAAGCTTTTTAAACAATAAGGGGGGAAAAAAGTCAGTGCTGTGCTGGGTCCAGAAAGAACACCAGTGTGGGAGGACAAAAATAAGAATTTACAAAATCCGGTGCTCTTCAAGGGTAGAGCCAGTGGACAGAACAGATGAAAAAATAATGAGTGTCCTGTTTCTTATTTATGAGAGTCCTTCATTTAGGTTGGCAGTCCAAAAAGTATCCAAGAGAATCTGATTTTTAAATATAGAATCTTTTATTTATACATGGACAAATCAACATGTCCGGACTCAGACAGTCTTCATCGGGGTGTACAGCTGGCTGTTATACTAAGGAATAACATTAATGCGAAGTGGGACATTCTTTTTTTTAGTTTTTGCTGTCAGTGTGTGTATATACACCCTGACAATATTATAGGCTAGACCGTGGCTTTGCTGGAGAATTTATATTCAAGCTGAAATATAAGTACAGACTGATCTGAATGTGAATCCAGTGGTGAGACCTTGGAAAATAAGATAAAGCTGCTGTTTTGTCTTAACTGACAGCAGACAAAAGTCAAAAGTCTGGACTGAAACAGGTAAACAGCCATGTTATACTAATGACCTTGGTTTTGAGCAGGTTAGTAGCACAACAAGTTGCTTTTTCACTCTTTTATAAACACATATGCTATGTATATGCTACCATATTATGCTCATACAAACTCGTACACTGACACATGGAGCATTACCTATTTGGTAATGTCAACATAATTATCACAATTAAGTTATTATAGAAGTCAGACTGGGCCAGGTTGAGTCAGTAAGATGCATCAGGCAACAGTTCAAAGCCACATTTGGCTGCCTGTACTTCGTGGATGAGTCATGGAACAACAGCTCTACAGCTTTAAGTTTTCCTCTTCTTTTTTCTTTGCATTTTAAGTTTTTGTAGACAGTGATAAAAAAAAATCCCCACATTTTTGAAAATTTGCAAAACCTTCATGAAGAAAATTCCAATAATTCCTTAAAAGTTTAACTTAAAAATTGTATCCAAAAAAACTCCCACAATTTGGCAAGGAAATTCTTGTAAATATTTTCAAAAAATGAGTAAAGATCTTCAAAAAATTAGTAAAATATCTAAAGTGGTTGCATGTATATCAGTAAAACTTCTAATTTTTTAAGAACATTGACAGAAAAAAAATCAACCAAAATGATTTCGTTTTATTTTTTTGTCAATGTTCTTAAGAATTTATTTTTACATTTTTTTGTATTGAAAAATGTTCAAAATTTTCAAAAGAAATGTTGGAATTGTGGACGTCATAAGTTTAACAGTGAATATATATATATTTTCACCCACATTTTCAAGCTTTAAAACGGGCCAATTTGGCCAGCAGGACGACACGAAGATTAAAAAAATAAAATAATCGAATGTCATACTAGAAATTGTCCATCAGCAGCCATGAGGGCGCAATTTATTTTCAAGAGGCTGTTCGCTGGTGACAGGCTGCACTGTGATTGGCTGAAGCGCTGCCGTCTGATAGGTGGAGCCTGGCAAAGGGGGCGTGTCCCGACGTTAATGTTTATGTAGCCCAGCGTCCGTGTATGTAACCGCAGCAAGGACTCTGCAATGTGATTTCCTGACATTGATTTGTTGTCATATCGCCTCTTCTGCCGTCTTAATCCACGTTATGCACCAGCCTCTGACATGGGGGACCACTAGCAGGTGAAACACGGAAGAAACCGAGGAAAAAGCCGGGATGGCGGGCGCCTTTGGGTTCAAAGGCTGCCAGAAAATTCGAGGTCCGCAGATCCGGAGTCTGCTGGAGGCGAAGGACTTCTTCCTCTTCGATTGCGACGGGGTCATATGGCACGGGGAGAAGGCGATCACGGGCGCGGCGAAGGTGGTGAACGCGCTGATCCGGCAGGGCAAAAACGTAGTGTTCGTCACCAACAACTGCACCAGGCCGCGGGAGAATTACGTGCACAAGTTCTGCCGGCTGGGCTTTACTGACGTGATGTTGGAGCAGATCTTCAGCTCGTCCTACTGCTCGGCTCTCTACCTGAGAGACGTGGTCAAGGTCCGCGGCCATGTGTTCGTCATGGGCTGTGATGGGCTGCGCAGAGAGCTGCTGGAGGCGGGCATCCCTTGCGTGGAGGAGGCGGACGACCCGGACGCCACCATCTACAACTGCGCCCTGGCTCCGGACGTGAAGGCGGTGCTGGTGGGACACGACGACAAACTGACTTTTCTGAAACTGGCCAAAGCTTCGTGCTACCTGCGGGACCCGGACTGTCTGTTCCTGGCCACCGACAACGACCCCTGGCACCCGCTATCAGGAGGAAGGATACTGCCAGGTATGATGCTGATGGTGCTCAGTTTAACTCAATTTAAGCTTATTTCCCTGTAGATTAGAATATCTGTATTATATAGCAATGGGCCTACTGCAGAGGACACATTCAGCCCAATTTGATCTCAAGTAACCAGTAAAATCAGAGAATAATAACCGATAAATAACAACTCCACATTTTCCTTTGTTTTAGTGCAAAAATGTTCACATTTAAGGAATTATCTTTTTTGCAAAACATTATGAACAACCTGGAATTTCTTAAGACAAATAAGTTAAATTTCAACAACATTATGCCTCAGTTCATCATTTACACAATACAACTTACAGATCGCAGTGTTTCTACAAAAAGGCACAAGACGTTTAGTCTTGGGTATCTGGAACTGAAAAAATATAGAATTGAATGAATTAAAACAAGAAGTCAGACAAAAATGACTAAAAACAACAAAAACAAGACAAAATATTACAAAAATGAGAATATAAAAACACAAAAGAACAATGAACAATCTAGTATTTTAATTTAACATCAAAACAACTTCTGAAGGTCTCGAAATTATTTAAAATTTATAGTTTTACATATTTACAATCTGCATTTAATGTCTTCTCTGTAATTTTTACACTTTACTAAGTCATCCCACAGGCCAGATTGGACCCTCTGGTGGGCCAGGTTTTGGCCCGCGTACCACATGTTTGACACTCCTGCCCTACTAGATAGAAATCCAGGGGCCCCAAAAAAAGTAGAGACTTAGTTTGAGGTGACTGTTGGCTGTTTCTTATTGGTTTTGATTAGATTTTTTTTTATATACAATTGCATATTGCATGGGCTGCACAGTGGAGTAGTGGTTAGCACTTTCGCCTTGCAGCGAGAAGATCCCGGTTGGAATCCTGGGGTGGGCCTGGGATCTTTCTGCATGGAGTTTGCATGTTCTCCCTGTGCATGTGTGGGTTTTCTCCGGGTACTCCGGCTTCCTCCCACAGTCCAAAAATATGCTGAGGTTAATTGGTTATTCTAAATTGCCCGTAGGTGTGAATGTGAGTGTGATTGTTTGTCTGTATATGTAGCCCTGCGACAGACTGGCGACCTGTCCAGGGTGTCCCCTGCCTTCGCCCGAGTCAGCTGGGATAGACTCCAGCACCCCCTGCAACCCTAGTGAGGATAAAGCGGTGTATAGAGGATGGATGGATGCATATTGCATTCTTAAGCTGTAGTATGTCAGAATCAGAAAATATTATAATGATTGAAATTGCTTGTAGTTGCTCCCATTCAAAATCTTTAAAAATATAAATGGTACAAGAAATACATAAGTGTGAGTAGAAAATATGTCCCAAAAACATAAGTAGAAAAAGCATAAAATGTTAAATGTGTGTTGTCTAAGAAATTTAAATGTAAGTATACAGTGTAATAGATAGTGTGCTATTGCACAGAGACACATGGTTCTTGCACATCATTTATTAACTCAAGAAGTTCTAAATTAGTTAACTGCCTGTATTGAGACCAGTCTGACTAGTGACAATGATTTCCTGTGGCGCTCTGTGCTGTGCTGCATCTTGGTGGATTATCAATTTGTAGAAAAACTTAAATCTGTGCCAGTTTGAATTAAATGACAAATTTCCTTTACCATAATATTAATATTTACATCCCACTATAGTATTTTGTATTATATATGTGTTTGTAGAGGAGCTTACAGGGTCTGTAGAGGCTGCTGCTTCTCTTCATGTCCAGCATGAACCTCCATTCATTCATCATCTATTAGCTATACGCCGCTTTGTCTTAGCTTTTGTCTCAGCTGACTTCAGGGGAAAGACGGGAAACACCTGGGACAGGTCGCCAGTCCATCACAGAGATACAGACAACCAGACTCACATTCACACCTACACTCAATTTAAAACTACCAGTTAACCCAAGTATGTCTTTGGACTGTAGAAGGAAACTGGAGCACCTGGAGAAAACCCTCACAGTCACTTGGAGAACATGCAAACTCCACACAGAAAGACCCCAGCAGAGATTCAGACCCAGGACTTCCTAGCTGTGAGGCGACAAAATAGTCTAAACCAACAAAACAGTCTCAGCTTTCGAGTGAATTCTATTTTAGCTGCATTACTGCTGTGTTGCACATAGAGGCCCCTGCTCATTCCCATTCTTCTCAGTGTATGTGGTTTGTTATGTATCCACCACCCTTAAGGGGCCCACCATGTACAGGGCGGACTACAGAGGAAAGCTTCATCACAGTGTACAGTGCATACCTCTGCACACAGACAGGGTGTCCCAAAACATTTGAAATCATTTCGCAGGCCAATAATTTTGGCAATTCTTGTTGAAATAACCTCAAATTTACACAGAATGTTTAGAAACAGATCAAGATTTTATAATTACTGTTTTATTTTTGTCCTGTTTTCAGGTTGAGCCGTGCCGTTCACTCCCAAAGAGAAGTCATTTTGTGTCTTGGAATATGCTCACACACAGTCACCCAAAACTGTGCAGCGTGCCTTCAATGCTAAATTTGGAAAAACTTCACCAACTGGCAAACAAATTTGGACTTGGTACCAAAAATTTAAAGAGGAGGCTGCTTATGCAGGGCTAAAAGATCTGGTAGACCATCATCAACATCAGCATATTCCAAGACGCAAAATGACTTCTGTTTGGGAGTTGAACGGCACGGCTCAACCTGAAAACAGAACAAAAATAAAACAGTAAATGTAAAATCTTGATCTGTTTCTATACATTCTGTGAAAATTTGAGGTTATTTCAACAAGAATTGCCAAAATTTTTGGCCTGCAAAATGATGTCAAATTGTTTGGGACACCCTGTACATAGATCTTAATTTGATTAAATACAGATTTAGTTAGGAGTGAATGTGCATCACATAAGTGCAACATGAACCGATTATTTAACAGCAGTAAAACTATTTTGCAGGGCTTGAAGATTAGGGATATCCTGGCGGGCGAAGGGTTTAAAGCGCTCACCATTTAATCACAACTCTGCTTCACGTCAGCTTGTAGCCTTTTCTGCATATACTGCTCTTGTTCCCCTCATTTCTCCTATAATATTACAAAGATGAACTAGTAATGCCTGACCTGCCTGAATAGCCTTCGCTGTAGGAATGTATAGTGCTGTTACAAATGGACACTGAATGAAATAACCTTTAGCCATTTGACACAAAATGAACCAGACTCTTTTAGGGCCTCAGGAAGGGTGAGGTTGTAGAGACGCTGTCAGATTTGCCCTTTAAGTGATGCAACTTGAGTTTCAAGAACTTGCTAGTTGATTTTCACGTTCTAAACTGGCAAGCAAATCACACAAGCATGAATCAGTTGGCACAAATCGAACTGGACTCTTTTAGGGCCTCAGGAAGGGTGAGGTTGTAGAGAAGTTGCCCGATTTGCGGATTAAGTCCGCTAACTTGAGTTTCAAGAAATTTTCAAGTTGCAATGAAATCATCTAAAATGAGTGGAAAATAATACTGCATTTAGAAATCTGTATCATATATGTAGATAGTAGCAGGCTTACAATCATTACATTTACCTTTGCTTTGTGACTGACTGAGCGTTTGTGTACATGCGACACAACGTACCTCACTTGCAGCCAAACAGCGGGTGGTTGAAGGTGACGGAGCCTCTTCAGATTCACTGCAGTCTCATATCTTCCCCTGGCGGCAGGTTCTGGGTCCCTCACCGCAGCCCTGGAGGTGGCTTCAGGTCGCAAGGCCACTGTGATCGGCAAACCCAGCCGCTTCATGTTCGAGTGCATCTCCAGCCAGTTCCGGGGGGTGGATCCCGCCCAGTGCCTGATGGTCGGGGACCGCCTGGAGGTCGACATGCTGTTCGGGTCCAACTGCGGCCTGGACACCATGCTCACCCTCACCGGCGTCTCCCAGATCGAGGAGGCGCAGGAGTACAGGAATAGTGACCTGAGCACCAACCACAGCTTGGTGCCCGACTACGTGGTGGACACCATCGCTGATTTCTTACCCGCTTTTGAAGAACTGGAAGAACAGAGCAATTGACAAGTCCTTTCCGCCTCCTGTACGGAGCACCGATTGCTTCTACTACATCAAGTGCAATGTTGAGCCAAAAAAAATAAAGAATAAAAAGGCCACTATTAACAAATGCTCCTGAATAACAAGGCGCTGTTTATGTTGTGACCAAGACGCGTGTCAGACAGAAATTCTTCACTGAACTAATCAGAGTAATCCAGTGCATACCTCAGTGTTTCTTCTAGTGTCGTGCTCATTTGTGACTTGACGGTTCCTTGTTGGTGTGTTTCTATTGATAGATGAATATACTGCACTTTCTTGTCCATGACGTTCATAGATCGTGTTTGATACTGGGTTTTCAACATCCAGAGGTATTTTTGTAAAGCCATGAATTGTCCTGGATTCTTGCGTTTAGGAGCAAGAGGAGAAAACGGAGCCTCGGACAGTGTGAGCTTTTCTCAGATACGATGGAGACGAAGCTGACAATCTGCCAGTCAGACAGGTTAAGTGTATATATTTACCTTCGGCCTTTCTGTCATGTCTGTGCTACTTGTGCCAGTATTCATCTGAGTAATAAACAGCTTACTGAAGCGCATAGTTAGAAAACTAGTGACACATTAATGGTGGCTGGTCATACTGCACTGTTGTGAAATTTCAATGTTGTTAATGTTTAGCATATCGAGCATGCCAGCAACGGTACCTACAATAAATACCTGAAAATACTCCTCAATTTTGTCCATCTGTGGAAGACACAATGGCCTGTTAGTACAATTGACCTCATCTTCTGCTTGATTTGGCTCTGCATATTAACATCAAACATGATAGGAACACCACAATCAATATACAATAATCTTTTAATCACTTCAATCCAGTGGTTCAGATGAACACCATTCCATGCAGTACTGTTGTAACTTGATATCCGTCATCTCTACAGTGTGTTTTAACTGCAGTGAAAGAAATGAAAAGCAAAGGATTTTCATGTATTTACCAGAACTTCCTGTTTGGATATGAGTATGTTGATAGTGCAGTAGGGCTGAATAATTACCTCCAAATCCAAGTTACACTTCCAAACAATGCAATTAGTGGATTGCAAAGGCTGCAATTTAGGATAGAAGTTATGCAGCACGTCCAACTCGAGGTTTAAACTGTCAATGATTTTACAAATTAATACTGTCCTCCTCGTGTGACAGTCGTGCTTTTTATGGTGTCTCGTGTGGTAATGCTCCGTGCCGATTTTAATCTATTACACAGTGAATATGGAGATGAAGCTTGACCCTAAGAAGTGGTACAAATAAATTGCAATTCAATAATTTTCCCCAAGTCGTTCAGCCCTATGTTGCAGGTCGAGCTCTAAACTAACTACAAATCTGAAAAATGGTGAGCTAAGCTGGTAAAATATCAAGATTTATCCAAAACAAGAAAAAGTTGTCAGGAATATGTGAAATGTCAGTACAGTAAATAAAAGCAAACTGAGAAGCTCCTGTTCTGGCTTTGCTGTGCGTATAACAATGAAGATGTCCCATAGTATTAGCTTAAAATACAATTAACATCTAAAAATAAACATATGTACATTTAAACAGGATTCACGTTCAGCTTTATTCTACATGTCTCATGGCATTGGGTTCTCTTGTGCTGAGGAACAGGTTGAAAGACACATACTGATCTCCAACAGATAAGGACTTTGGTTGCAGTGATCGAGTCGCTTCATGTCACTCTGGTCCACCACGCTGTGGAGAAGAAAGACAACAGAGCGCAATTCTGTAAATAATCATATTTATAAATAATGAACACACATTGTAAATAGGTCACCTTCAGTTTAGATTTAAAAATTTTTTGCAACTCGTTATGAACGGTTCATAAGTTGAGGACGGATTGCAGTTATAAATCTTCCCAAATTACCAATCAGAGATACTAAATCTAAGTTTTAGAGCACACTGAAACATCACATTATCTAAACCTACAGTACATCAAAGCAGAGAGTTTTATCGTTTTAAAGCTAACTGCATGCATACAAGTTGAAATTAGGTCAGGGACAAAGGTTATATTCTAACCGATTCCAGGAAATCGTGATGGCTGGACGTGTTATCTTTTTAATGTGTACAGACAGTTCTGCCCCTCACCTGGATGTAGTCCATTTCATCTGCCGACAACGGTCTCCTGCGGTACCTGGCAGGAAGTAGCTGAATAGAGGCCAGGGTGTCTGGTGTGCCAGGGATCGGAGTCAAAGGGACATGAGGTCGTGATATCAGAGACGGCGCTGCAGCTGGAGAGGAGCCAGGAGCGTTGTGTTGTGGAAGGACTGCTAATGTTTTCAATGCCTCTTGGGCTACGAGAGGGAAGAAAACACAGCAATGTAGGGAGATCATGAAATCATCACTGGGTATAACATTGTAAAAGATGTTTTACCCTAAATATACAAACCTGAATTAACACACATAGCCAGTTTGACACAAACAAAAACTACTACAAATAAAATCTGCTATGTTACACTATTTGACTTGTAGTGACTTGAAAAAAAACAAACAACAACAACAGACTCACCATTAGGCTTTGGGACGCCTTGTCTGTTGGGGAACTTTATCAGAGGTGCACGAGGCCGTACAGCCTGTAAAAACAAAATCAGACATGAAAGGATCAGTTCTTCAATGTGATAATAAATTTACAGTATTTTCTTATCCTTCAGATTGTATCTAGCCTGAAACTATACTTGTAATCTCTGTTTTAACGGCTGCCACAGTGTCTCAACAGCAGATAGCTTTAAACAAATACAGTTGTTAAATTAAGATGCGGTCACTTTTCATTTGTAATGTTGCTGTGGTTCATTAATCATGACAATTATGAGGTTCATTGATTCATACTGTAACCACAGATGCATCAAGTGTAGCGAAAAAGTACTACCATTCTGATCTATATTGACATAATTAGTGAATCAGTTCGTTAGCTGATCAGGACAAAACTAGAGAAGACATTTTTTGTCATCCATTTAGTGTTAAATGTCATCAAATCTCTGGTTCCATATTCTTTAATGTGAGCATTTCCTATATTAAAACTAACTTTAGTCATTGCAAATACAACATCCGTTTTTTGTGGATATTTGTTTGGACAAAACAATCAATTTTAGGCTATTTTCTGACGTTAGACATCAATCAATTCATGAGCTGTAGAACAGTAATCAAACGATCAATTGATGATGAAAACAGTCACTGTAGCCATAGTTGTCTACACGTTTGCTACTGGGATACAAAGACACAAGGCTTTCAGATAAAACACATGAGAAAATATGACAAAATGGTTAAATAGTGACTGAACAAGCAACTGTCAGCTATGTATTTTCTGCCTGCAGCTATTTTTAGGGAAATTTTCAGCTCAGGACGACGTTATTAACGTCCTGAGCAGAGCTAACTTCTGCCATAAGCCGTCACAGTGGGGACTGCCAAAGAGCTGTAATCTAAATTAAGATTAATATTCATTTCGTGAGTGAAAAGCTGCTGCTGTCAACTACTTGAATCCAGATCTGTGTGTTTTACGGTTAAACAAGGACATTAACAAGGGTACGGCGGTTATCAGTCAACCAAAAAGGCCTCACTGAAAACATTTAAAACTAAATGATGATGGCATTTTACTTTACAACCTTCATTCGAGCACAAAAAAAACAAATCTCTGGAGAAAGTAAGATTTGAGGCGGGATGTTACCTGAATAACTCGGGCGGTGGGAGCTGCCATTTTGGAGCTGACTTTGCTCCCCATGACGACCTCAGGATTTCCTTCCGGTATAAAAAGCCGCTTGTAGCTGCGGAAACAAACCACAAGATGGCGCCGCTGTTATTACAAACTATAACAAGCTATAGCATAAACATAGAGGGGTTCAGGGAATGCGGTATATTGTAATGGTGCAGATGCAGGGGCAGGCGACAGATGAATTAAGTTAATTATAATAAAAAAAATGGCACAAGACGAGTGTTTAGCCTAATTTAGCACTACTTTTAAAATGAGCAACACTTGTACCTGGAGTAGAAACCAAAAATTAACCATTTAACTTACACCTCATGGCTGAAATTAGCTCTACCTTACCTTTAGCTATGTCTTTACTTCTCTGGCGGTAATAGCAAGCAGCCGACAGATGTCTTGTACCGCTAGGTCAAATTTTCAGGCCATACTGCAACCTTGAGTTAGCCTTCTCTTACAAAAACAGGACAATAGGCCACTAAAATATCTTAATCCACAATAAAGCAAAACCAGACGAGTTCCGACAAGCCACCGCAGGGTTTTATTTCTCATGCAGAATTTCAAGGGTAAGAAAAATGTCTGTGTATGGATAGAAAATAGCCATACAAGGCCAGTATGCTAGGCAAAGACAGATATCATACCTATCTTTAATTTCACTCCGCCTTGGAAAAAAAAAACGGATTACCGCATCACGTGGTCAACGCTCGACCAATCATGTGCGAGAGACGCAGCAGAGATCTTCTCCACACGAAGATGTGACACCAGCAGAAAATCAAAATGAGCCTTAAAGATATGTCATGCTAAACTTATAACTTCTCAATTCACTGTACAGTAGGCCGAATAAGAAGCATAACTTAAAGCAAGTCAAATTAAGCACAGATTATTATTATTATTATTATTATTATTATTATTATTATTATTATTATTATTATTAATATTAATATTATTATTATTAGTAGTAGTGGTAGTGGTAGTGGTAGAAAAAGAAGGGAATATGAATACTGGATTATAATAACGTAATTTCATTACAAATTATCAATTTTTTTACAGCAATGTTTGCTTATCTGTCTCTGATTTATCTGATTTAAAAGAATATACAAACATTTCTAAAGATATTTGTAAAAATTTTGCTTGATATGTTACTGTATATACATTTTTTTTGTTTTGTTTTTTCTGGTATAATCTGTAATACCTGCACAGTCAGTTATGAAAATTCAACAAGAAGAACATTTTTGTAATTAGGTATTTGATATTAGAAAAAACATTCTATATGTTTGGTTTGTATTATTATGGCATGCAGCTAAATATGATTTAGAGAATAAGCAGAAAAATTTAGGTTGTCTTGTATGATTCATGTGTCAGATAAGTCTCCCACACTTTCTTATGCCAATTCTGCATATTGACTTTGTACAAATGCAGTCTTACACAAATGTGTTTTGATTTATGAGTTGAAGTCCAGCTGACACGTGTACCAGTATTGGGTTCCAAAGTCATAATGCAGATCTGCTGAAAGCTCTGGCACACATGGTGTTGAGTCTACCACTTGGGACTGACAGCAGAACAGCTGATGAAGATCTTAAAGCTCAGGAAGGGTGTTGGGAATCCCCTTGGGATTGAGGAGGTCTGACAGGGGAACAAGGATATGGGGGATTTTGAAAGTGAACAGTAAAACCTTGTAACGTAACTGTTCCCAAACGGGGAGCCAGTAGAGTTTTGAATGATTTGGAGCCAGTGAAGAGGTTTATTGGAAATACCAGATAATAACACGGCAGTGACAAAGGTAAGAATAAGGATTTTAGTGCTGTTCTGAGAGAGGGCAAAGTCTAGAAATGTTCTCCTTTTGTGTTGCCTGGGGCTTGCAAGAGACTCCCCATCACAGTCCAATATATTATTTCCTAATAATCCTACAATGTGATCTTATAGTATCTTTCATTAAACCTCCATTGATTAGAAATGCAAATATCTTCTAAACCCTAACACCTCTGATTTACAACACAAACCTGCTTCTGATTAGAGTCCGAGGTCACTGACTGAGAAAACTGGTGCCCTATAATATATTAAACCTTTGAACAGTTGATAATGTAGAGGAAGGTTTACATTATTAACATTACAAAATGAGCACAGTCCAGTCATCTTTTCCAGAAGGCTCTTTGTAAATGTGGTTGAGCAAATGGGCCTCATGAGAGCAACACCATTATTGAATTCCTTCATTGCATGGTCCTCGAAAGCCTTATAATGTTTTACAACTATCTTTACTCAAGTGTAATTCTGAATTCATAAATAATACAGTCCACGTCCACTTGAACCACATTGAGGGGATTTCCAAACTTTTATGAGGTGTTCTGAAACTATACTGGGCAGAGTTTATTACATAGTTTATGGCTCTGGTGAATAACAGACCTTTGATTATTCTGATATTTTAGTGTCTTCTACTTTTTCCATGTCGTACGCTGCAAATAATGAAAATTATTGTCACTACTGCCATGCAGCGCCACTAAAATAGGTGTGAATATATAATGTTATCTGTCATTATATTGATGCTTTATGTGTCAACATGTGTGAGTCTACATTGCAGTACATTTGCATTAATGTTCCTTTTAGCAGTGATTTTGTTTGTGTAATAATAGGAAACCAGTAAAGTAGGAACAGAAAATGCCCAGCACACAGTCTCCATCATCCCATCCATATAATGAAACCACACCTCAACAGTCATGTAACCAATTTATATTTTATTAGGTCTTGTTTTATTAAACAAACTGGTCCAGGCTCATGAAAAGCAAAGAAGGTCCCGATCTTAACATGTGCCGACTCCTAACTTGAGACACTGTGGCCTCAGTTTTACAATCAGCAGATGTACAGAAGAACAGTGCAGGTCTCATGTTAGGATTTTTCCTCGTGACGTGGTGTTTCTTAGTTGCAGCACCGTATGCAGATAATGTACACCGCTGAGCATCAGGAGCTCCGCAGCACAGCTGTTCGACTCATGTCTGCTGCCAGGTCTGAAGGAGAAAGACTGACTCAATGGCTCTTTGACCTGTCAAACAGCTGTTTGAGTTGGTCCTTAGAAGTGGCCTCTTTCTGCTGCATGAGATCAGCATGGCCCTTGGTAACACCCCAGCTGTCGGGGGTGGCCAGGGAAGGACACAGGGGACGACCAGAGGCTGGCTTCAGGTTCTCCCAGTAGTCACGACGGGCCCTAAAAGGGAAATATAATAATTCTAGTTAGGATTGAAGCATCAATATCTTAAACTAGACTGAGAATAAGTGCATGTTTTTGGTATTCTGGGACATTTTAACACATTAATAGTTGCTTCTGACCTAGCTCTGACCCAAGGCTTGGTGTGCATCTCCAGACCAGCACCCCACATTCCATGTTTCTCAGATCCAGCAGGCATGATGCCTCTCTCAGCAGCCAGCTCCTCGGCCACAGCCCTGATGTGATAAGGCTCAAAGCCACAGCAGCCGCCAATATAGCGGATGCCAACATTGTAGGCCTCTCTGGCGTACTTGTGCATGTCCCATCGGGTCAGAATCCTGGGCTCCAGACCTGTCAGAAAGTTCCGTTTTATCTAATTGCAGGCTGGTTGTTTGTGGTGAAAATGTGCATTTCTATGTTGCATGGGCGAAACAAAGTGGTGCACCAGCAGAGGGTGTTTGTGCATGCACCCAAGGAAAGCACCTATTTATATATACGTGTGTAATTTCACACATGGCAGTCAAATGGCATAATTTAAGTGCAACGCAGCGTGTTTTTACCGAAGGGGAATTCTGGCAGATCGATGAATCCCTGACAGTTGCAGTCAGGAGTGTGGTATGCCAGGGGCTGGACCATGTAGTGAGCCTTCAGCCCGGCCTTCTCCACTCCCTCCTTCATCATCTTGACAGCCTTCACGCAGGTCATGGGGTCAAAGTGGCAGTTGACTCCCACGATCTGGGCACCTACAGGAGCACATGCAGTGGTTTAAGCTGACTGCTACAGATAAGTGAGAAATGACACAATTAAGTGACACACACTGTGGTTTACAGTTGTGGTTGCATGGTCTTTAAATTTCACATTTTCCATATTTTTCTAAATGGTACATGCTTAGATTTTAGTATCTGAACAGAACAGCGACTGAAAACACTTTTGATCTGTAAGTAGATCCCAGCTAAAACTTAAAAATGCCAGTAAATGTAAAACATCTCATGTTTACCAGTTGGATTTGCCATTATCTCCTTATTAAACACTGCCTAGGTCATATAAGGTAAAAATATTACATTTAACTTCCAGCACAGAAAACCTGTAATTCTAAATGTTATTCAGAAAGATCTATTTTTGTTTGCATTTTATGCTCCTGATTAATTTGATTTATATTAAAGAACACTGTACTCACCGGCTTTGACCAGCCTGACGGCGCACTCTCCAGGGGAAACACCGTGCATGTCTCCCTCTGGTCCGATGCACAGACAAGCAGCCACAGGCTTCCCTGTCTCCTTCAGCACCTCCACAGCCCAGACGGCTTCTTCAACGTGCTCAAAGTACTGCAAGGCAGAGACAAAAGCACAATCGTTTCAACGTGTGAGAAATAAAGAAAACTGAAACAGAGGTAATCTTACACTTAAGAGCATCTTCTGGAAAATGTTAAAAAATAAGAAATATACCCATTTCCCCACATGGGTAATTGGTGTTTTCTTTTTCAAACTCTACCTCAGCAATCAGGAAGTCCACATTTTCTTCACGAACACATCCAGCTGTTTCTTGAAGATGGCTTTAACATCTGTTTCACTCTTGCAGCTCAGGTAGGATGGAGTCTGACAAACTCCACCGGCAACCATGGCGTCGCTCTCGTTGGCAACCTGACGGGCCAAATCACAGGCGGCCTCGTTGATCTGAGCTCCCTGCAGAGTGAAGACAATTTATGGTGAATAATAAATGTAAAAGTCGCATTTAAATAACACATTGCTTGATTTGTGTTTAATTGTGGTAATTTAAGCTGCTTTTTTTCACTGGACATGTCACATTTTTTCTCAGCAGCCAGCACCAGGATGTTCTTATTCTTTGAAAGTGGTGTGATGTCCCAGTTAACTTACAGTGAAGGTGAGCTTGTTGCCTCTGTTCTCCAGTTTGTCATCACTGGCGTAGAAGGTGAAGGTCTGCATAACGTTGGCTCCAGCCCTCAGGAACTCCCGGTGCAGCTGTCGCACTGAAAATCAAGAGATTTCATCATAAACCAAACACACTACCACATCCACTAAACTGTGACACCTGATGCAATGTATTTGCAGAGTATTCCTGCAGAGAACAATAAAGATGTTTAGTTAAAATAGAAAAATAAAGTTGGTAAAACTGCTGGTTCTCACCTGCTTCGGGGTACTCTGCAGCAGCCTCGGGGGTCCAGGGACCGGCCTTCACGTAGCCTCTCTTCTCCAGGGCAAACACAAAGCCTCCATCGCCAATCACCACCTCCCCAGCGCTGAGACGCTCCAAGATTCCCTGTGATAAGATCAGTGTGAATTTAAAATAAAATAGTCTGAGTATGATGAGATCAACACAACTGCAGATACTACTGTTGAATCACGGAAGCCAAAGAATCTGCAGGTTCTTATTTCAAGAATATTTAGATGACACCAGCTGATAAGTTCGTTGCACTTGAAGCATAGTGGTTTCCCAATTCCAGTGCCACATGCTCCCTTTCTCACAGTCGCCATGAGTCATCCAGAAAGCAGCATGTGTGAGAACAGCTGCACTGCTTGTAACAGCTGCAATACCTGCAGCTTTTCATTCCAACATGCTTGAATATTGAGTAAAATTCTGACTTTTTTGACCTTTTATGTTGCCTCAGTCTTTATATTTGCTACACTTTAGACTCTGTGTCTGAAAAATATCATTTGTATCCAATTTCATTCATGAACTGTGCAACTACTCACTAAATTAACCTCTGTATGAAGCATTGATCCATGGTGGTGGGAGTAGATAGCTGGAATTGTTTATGCGTCCATTCATTTAATACGAGCTCTTTTTGGTGGGTCCTTCTCCTGTTAGATAACGCTGAGAGTTAGTTTTGACAGCAAAGTTTGTTCCTTATGAAAAGGCCTACTGTAACTGCTTGGCAATTCCTACAAATTCTACAGTTATAAAAACTGTAATTCAAAGTAGTTTTATTATTAAATAAGGGGAAACTAAATGCCGAAATACGGCAAATCTGCAGATAAAAGGTCAAAAAGAAAATTTTAGTATATTTTAGTCAAGTTAATATTTTTTCATTAATCCTTCTACTATAATGCAACAAATTTGAAGAGTAAA
This sequence comes from Acanthochromis polyacanthus, assembly GCF_021347895.1. NCBI lineage: Eukaryota > Metazoa > Chordata > Actinopteri > Pomacentridae > Acanthochromis > Acanthochromis polyacanthus. The sequence continues at coordinate 13,895,965 of NC_067119.1, read as the reverse complement.
TACTTTTGAGGTCTAAGGTCTGCAGCAACAGTTTGAAGTTTCATTTACCAGAAAAATGTAACCTGATACTCCATGTGTGAAAAAGGTGCATTAGGAAGAGTATAACCCTCTCCCCAAAAAACACCACACAAAAACCCAACCCTAAATATGTAGAATGTTCCCCAACCCCCACAACCATTCACCTCCTATACACTGGAATGGGAGCAGGAATATCCAACGAATATATCTATAAAAGGTCAAATATTCTTAGTCATTTGTGCATTCCAATTTAAATTGCTAATAATTTGTTTATTTACATGATTTGCCTTGAAATTTTGGAGCCATACATATAATTGCTATTGTTATTTCACAAAACTACCAGCTTTAATATCCTGTATGAATATTCTGCAGGAATCCCCTGACAGTGAACCCCAAATTTGGACTTAAAGTACACACATACCTTCTTTCCTGGTGCCATAATCCTGCTGCTGAGTGGACCCCTGACTGCTCAGACTTTGAGAGAGTGAAGCGACCTGCTGAGGCAGAGAGCTGCAATAAATCTGTCTGAAGAAGGGGAGGGGTCTGAGTAGGAGCTGCTCTGATTGGCAAGAGGCAGGTTACATAACCCAATGTTTACTCCTTCCCTCCCCTCTCAAACTAAATGAGAGTATTGTGAGTGCCCGCTACTAGTTTGGTCCGGATTAATTAGGCTTCCTTGTTTGTCAGATGCACATGTCAAATGTGTGACATGATCAGAATCTAAAATCATCGGTTTAGAAGTCCTGAAGCACTCATTCCACACTGACAACACAAAACTGCAAAATTTAGTTGACAACTCAGGTTTATTGTTGTTAGGGTTTACATTGTGACACTCCACGGTTGGAGCATCGCTGTTAAAAGTGCTTTTTATCTCCAGACTGAACCGGGAAAGACTTCACTTCTTCCCCCTTGCTCTTTTCTTGTTGACATAAGGGAAGACATGGACTGGTTCTCTTGCTCTGTCTTGCTTATGTGGAAGACTTGGCCTTCTTTGCATCTCCAGTGCGTGCTTCATTTCCTGGGTAGTGGTGACCTCTTTGTGCTGCAGCAGGTCAGCATGGCCCTTAGTGACACCCCAAGACTCAGACCAGAGGCATGCAAGAGGTTCTCCCAGTACTCACGACCTAAAGGAGATTTTTTAAAAAAAATACAGGTTATTTATTCCGGAATTTGTGTTTGTTGCAGCGTATTGTCTATTTTCAGATGCTTTACCTGGCTCTGACCCAAGGCTTGGTGTGCATCTCCAGACCAGCACACCACGTTCCATGTTTCTCTGATGCAGGGGGAATGATGCCTCTCTCAGCAGCCAGCTCCTCGGCCACAGCTCTGATGTGATAAGGCTCAAAGCCACAGCAGCCACCAATATAGCGGCTGCCAGCTTTGTAGGCCTCTCTGTGCACGTCTCAGCGGGTCACGGTCCTGGGCTCCAGGGCTTAGAGGGGAAGGAAACAAAGGACAAATGTGAGAAGCAGCATGAGTGTTTGTGTTTTTTAGTGTTTGTTTGACATGTGTAACAGGTGTGTTAGACCAACCATTAATTTCATCCATAATCTCCCCTTGTTTTTGTTTGCATTGTTAGTTAATTTTCTATTCTTTTTCTTCTTATTATTCTTAATTATGTTTGGGTATCAATTATTTTTGGGGGAGCTTTATTTTATTTTGACATTGTGACTTTTATTCTTGCGATTTTTCCTTGACCTTGGCCCTTTTTACATCATTTCCTCTCTGTTCTGCTCCGTTTCCTCAGACACTTGTGATCCCCTTCGGAGTTGGTGAGTAAACAGAGAGTGCTTTCCGTAGGTTCCGATACAGAAAAAAACATTAGAATGTGGCTTAAAATCTGCTTTATCATTTCTACATATTTTTGTCGATTGTCTGAGTTTTATATAGTTATGCTTCGTCGGGTACAGCGGTGTAGTAAGAACTTTTTTTTTACCTCCTTTTCAGAGCAGCTAGCCTGAGGCCACATCGTTGCTGTATCTGACACGCACTTTATTTTTATTAGGTATGTGAGCTCCCTCTCCTTTTTTGTCTTTTATGTATATTCAATCGTTTTCATAATTCTGTCTTAATGTTTATGTATATTGTGTATATACTTTAACGAGACGGCCCATGATCCCGTTGGGAGTAGAGCGGCTAGCAAGAGACAGCATCGTTGCTGTATCCAAAATGCATTTTATTTTTACTAGAAAATAAATTGGTTGGCTGCAACTACGTGGTCTTCTGTTATTCCTACAATGCAGATAGAAGGTCAGAGAGTTGGGCCAGACTGGCTACACATGCAGGGAGTTTAAATTACCAAAGGGGAATTCTGGCAGTTCTGTGAATCCTTGATAGGTGGAGTCGGGAACGTGGTATGCCAGCATGTAGTGAGCCTTCAGCCTGGCCTTCTCCACTCCCTCCTTCATCAGCTTCACAGCCTTCACGTTGGTCATGGGGTTAAAGTGGCAGTTGATTCCCACAACCTGGGCACCTGGAAAGTATTAAGAACAGATTCTTGTTGTGCCTGAAAACACAGATGGCTCTCAGGAGAAGAAGTGTGAGATCATGAAGCGTAAATTAAATGTTTACCAGACTTCACCAGCCTGATGGCACACTCTGCAGTGGGAACACCGTATAGTGCTGGGCGATATGACATACATATCGTGGGAACGATAGAAAAGTGTCTATCGTGCCATTTCTCTTCAACTGTTTCTGTCGTTTCTAATCTAATTTTAGCAATTATTACAGCAAATATATCATTAAATAGCCTACAACGATTGTATTAGTGTTTTCTTGTCACTATGCATACTCTAAGTTTATATAAATGAAAATAAGGAAGAATAAAAAGAGGTTTTTCGCAAAGAAACTCTGTCTTGTGGTTTTGCAACATGACACTGCTTTACATTCTTTGATTCTCACGCTGGTTTGCGACATGCTTTACGTTACTTAACTCATGAGTGCTGAACGATGGATGCGCAACAGGTTGAAGAGTCATGCCCGAAGTCGCAACAGATACAGACAGCTACACAGGCAGCCCAAGTAGAAGCACTTTTACTGAAAAGAGGGGGCACGTCTGTGATTACATGTGGTTACATTTTGGGTTCAAGAGGCCCGACACGGAGCAGAAGACGGCCATATGCAAACTATGCTGCAAGACTATTCCCGTGCCCGATGCCAACACAACAAACTTCTATCACCTAAAGAACATCCATGAAAAACTTGGGGTATTGTGGTATATCGTGATATATATCGTTATCGTGATATAAAATAATCCATATCGTGATATATGTTTTTTTCCATATCACCCAGCAGGAACACTGTTGACAGAAGGGAAGAGGTGCACTGGTTCTCTTGCTTTGTCTTGCTCATGTGGTGAAATTGGCCTTCTTCTGCATCTCAAATGTGTGCTTCATTTCCTGGGTGGTGGTGGCCTCTTTGCACTCAGGTTAGATATGAGAGCACAGAGAGGTAATGTGATTGAGAAATGGACTGGGATCTATTTGTGCAATGGTAACTGTAAGCAATTTCACGAGAAGCTGTACTTCAGGTTCAAAGGTGTGAAGATAAAAGGGATTTCTTAACATCAGTCTGGCTATTTCACAAACCGCATGAACGTGCGCACATCCAATAAATCCTGCACTGACATAATTTTGCTTACACCACCACAGGCCATCCACCATGAGGACAACTCTGACCTTCAGCTATGCTGCATGATGCTGAAGATTAAAAAATCTCTGCAGATCCAACGATGACGAATGTCCACGCAGTGTTGTGTGCAGAGAGATTCCTTGCCTTCTTAATAGGTGCTATCTCTACTATTCTGTTTCATTTGCAGCACTAAGCACTAGTAACAGCAAACCCCTCTTTGGCCTGAAGTACTGAGAGACGTTCATCACCCATTTTATACTGCTGTGTTGCTATGGGAGGATTTAATATTGGTGCCAATTCCATGTTTATTTACATCATGTCTGTTTGGATATTTGGCAACATAGTCTGTCAACTCGGGAATCAGAGCTCTGCAACTAGGCCGTGTCCAGTTGACCCCCAAGGAGAGACAACACTGGAGAGAGGCTAGACTCTGCCTCTACTGTGGGCAACACGGACACTTCAGTCTGCCCTCGTCACCCATGTCAGGGGAGTTCCTGGTGAGCCGGACCTCGACTACCTTACCATATCGCCTAAAACTAGCTGCCACTCTGCTGGAGGTCCAAATCCCTACCGGTCCACCCTCTAATTGACTCTGAAGAATGTCTCCTAGACAGTGACCTTGCTCTTCAGCTCGGAATCCCTAGAGAACAGTTCCTGTAGACCTGATTACAGCTGGCAACCACCAAGAGAAGATATCCTTCTGTGCCATCAACTGTTCTGATCCCCCATTAGTTCTGGCCCACCCGTGGCTACACCAACATAATCCTCACTTGGACTGGCATCATGGGAGACCATCTCCTTGTGCCCCACATGTCACCAGCTCTGCCTCCAGTTAGCCCTCACCCTGCAGGTTCATCCCCTTCTGTCTCCAGAAAACACTAAGCTGAACTCTGTACCCTCTCAGTATCATGACCGAGCGTCAATATTCAGAAAATCCTCACTAAATATTAAAATATTTTGCTGCAAGACTAAAATATGCATTAATCTCATAAAATGTTGACACCCCTTCTGTGGAGTTAAACAATGAGAACAAATGCAGACAAAAAAAAAGAAAATCCTGTGCCCTGTTTCTGCCTCCTCATCATCCTTACGACTGTACTATTAAGCTTCTCCCTGGTTCCACACCCCCAACCAATCACCTCTAAAATCTATCCAAACCAGAGCAAGTTGCTATGGAAACGTACATCCGTGACTCCCTGACAGCCAGAATCATCTGTCCCTTCTTGGTGCCTGTGGGGGCGAGTGTCTTCTTCGTCAACAAGGCGGCCTTGTATTGACTTCTGTGGCCTGAACGGCATAACTATCAAGAACACCTACCACTTGATTCTCATTACCCCCTGCATGGAGCCAACAACTTTTCTAAACTCGATCTCAGGAATGCATACCACCTCATCTGTATTCTCAAAGGTGATGAATGAAAGACTGCCTTCAACAGCTCTTTGGAGCACTTTGAATACCTCGGCCTCACAAATGCACCTGCTGTGTTCCAAAACTTTATTAATGACGTGCTGAGGGACATGATCAACTGATTTGTCTTCGTAAATCTAGACAATATCCTCATCTACTCACATTTACTCAGTCACGTCCATCAAATCCTGGAAAGGCTCCTGAAAAACAGCTGTTTGTGAAAGGAGACAAATGTGAGTTTCATGCATCTGCGGTGTCCTTCTTGGGGTATGTCATCTTGCCAGGGGAGGTGAAGATGGATCCAGGGAAGCTCTCGGCGGTTCAAGGCTGGCCCACACTGGACAATAGGAGGCAATTACAATGGATCCTGGGCTTCATGAACTTCTACCACCACTTCATTCATGACTACAGTAAAGTTGCTGCACCCCTCACTGCCCTCACCTTCAACTACCAAGGCCTTTCTATGGTCCCCTGAAGCTGAGCATGCTTTTTCAGTGCTCAAACACTGCTTTGTTTCTGCCCCTATACTTACACAGCCAGATCCTCAGTTACAGTTTGTCATGGACGTGGACGCCTCAGATACTGAAGTTGGAGCCATATTCTCCCAGCGATCCCCGAAGGACCAGAAGCGACATCCCTGTGCCTTCTTCTCACGACGTCTCTCTCCAGCTGAACCCAACTACGATGTGGGTAATTGGGAGTTGCTTGCCATCAAGATGATACTGGAGGAATGGCAACATTGGCTTGAGGTATCCGTCGTGATTAAAGGGGAACTTCGGTTGTTCCAAATCTCAGGACGCGAGAAAGCAAATCTCGTTCCGAAATCACGCGAGAGCTCGCGAAATCGCGCGAGAGCTCACGCCAAAGCACCGGTTTTGGCGCGAGCTATCGCGCGATTTCGGAACGAGATTTGGTTTCGAGCATCCTGAGATTTGGATACAGACCACAACAAAGAGCGATCGCCAGGTAATGTGGAGGTTTTCGTTCACTTCTCATCTCTAGTATGTTGTGGGACACTCATTGAGACTATCTGAGCCGGTCAGTGTGGGGCAAAAGCACGTTAGGGCGGACTTTGACGCGGGGGGGGGGGGGGCGAGCTGCCCTGCCCCATACTTTTTGCTAGCTGAGCTGCTAGCTGAGCTGCTAAGCTGCCTGCCTGGCTAAATACTGGAGCTATGTCGAAAATTCATTTCTCCATCACTCACATGTATGAAATTACATATGGAAACAGACCCCATGTTGAAAAAACCCGAAATTCCCCTTTAAGAGATGTGAGGGAACTTGGAGGAAGGCCTTGGACAGCTTGATGGCACAGGCCAACCGACATTGAACACCCGACCCGGCTCGGCCAAAAGGTTGGTCTTCGAGCCAAGGACCTCCTGCTCCGGACAAAGTCTTGGAAGTTGGCACCACGATTCGTGGGTCCATTTAAAGTGAAACACATTGTGTACCCTAGTTTGGTACAACCCATCCTTCGATGATTACGATAACAATGACCTGTAAGAAACCAAAAATGAAATGTTTTCAGTACATTGGCTTTGTGCTTGTTTTACAGCAGGGGACCATAAACTTTGTGACACTAACAGTAAAGAGAAGCCTGGTTTGAACCAACTGTTCACTGTAGTAAAGCAGCTGTGCGGCTTTTCATTATCTTCTTCTTTTTATTGCCTCTTAGTGATGAGACACTGTAAATATGAATGTTTATAATTTTGAAGTATTCATTCCACACTGACAACACAAAACTGCAAAATTTAGTTGACAACTCAGGTTTATTGTTGTTAGGGATTACATTGTGACACTCCACGGTTGGAGCATCGCTGTTACAAGTGCTTCTTATCTCCAGACTGAACCGAGAAAGACTTCACTTCTTCCCCCTTGCCCCTTTCTTGTTGACAGAAGGGAAGAGGTGCACTGGTTCTCTTGCTCTGTCTTGCTCATGTGGTGGATTTGGCCTTCTTCTGCATCTCCAGTGCATGCTTCATTTCCTGGGTGGTGGTGGCCTCTTTGTGCTGCAGCAGGTCAGCATGGCCTTTAGTGACACCCCAAGACTCAGGTGTGGACAGTGACGCACACTTGGGGCGACCAGAGGCGGGCAAGAGGTTCTCCCAGTACTCACGACGAGACCTAAAGGAGATTTGAAAGAAACAGACTATTTATGCTGGAATTTGTTTTTTGCAGCGTATTGTCTATTTTCAGATGCTTTACCTGGCTCTGACCCAAGGCTTGGTGTGCATCTCCAGACCAGCACCCCACGTTCCATGTTTCTCTGATGCAGGGGGAATGATGCCTCTCTCAGCAGCCAGCTCCTCGGCCACAGCTCTGATGTGATAAGGCTCGAAGCCACAGCAGCCACCAATATAGCGGATGCCAGCTTTGTAGGCCTCTCTGGCGTACTTGTGCACATCCCAGCGGGTCACCGTCCTGGGCTCCAGGGCTTAGAGGGGAAGGAAACAAAGGACAAATGTGAGAAGCAGCATGAGTGTCTGTGTTTTTTTTAGTATTTCCTTCACGCGCAGGGAGTTTATATTACCGAAGGGAAATTCTGGCAGTTCGGTGTATCCAAGGTAGGTGGAGTCGGGAACGTGATATGCCAGAGGCTGCACCATGAAGTGAGCCTTCAGCCCGGCCTTCTCCACTCCCTCCTTCATCAGCTTCACAGCTTTCACGGAGGTCATGGGGTCAAAGTGGCAATTGACTCCCACAATCTGGGCACCTGGAGAGTATTAAGAACAGATTCTTGTTGTGCCTGAAAACACAGATGGCTCTCAAGGGAAGAAGTGTGAGATCATGCAGCATAAATGAAATGTTTACCAGCCTTCACCAGCCTGACGGCGCACTCTCCAACAGGAACACCATGCATATCTCCCTCCGGTCCGATGCACATAGAAGCAGCTACAGGTTTCCCGCTGGTCTTCAGCACCTCCACAGCCCAGACGGCCTCCTCAACATGCTCAAAGTACTGCATAATAGACACAATCATATTTCAGGTTGACACAGTTTGAGCGGATTTGTTCACTTTTTTAAGTTAATTATGATGTAAATTCACCTCAACAATCAGGAAGTCCACATTCCTCTTCATGAACACATCCAGCTGTTTCTTGAAGATGGCCTTGACATCTGCCTCACTCTTGCAGCTCAGGTAGGATGGAGTCTGACAAACTCCAGCAGCAGCCAGAGCATCTCCTTCGCTGGCTACTTGCTTTGCCAGATCACAGGCTGCCTCATTGATTTGTGTTCCCTGGAAGAATGCAGTGGATTTGTTGATGATACACAACTGGAAGGACGGTGACTATAAAGTGTCCTATCTGGATACTCACAGTGATTGTCAGTGTCTGACCCCTGTTCTCCAGCTTGTCATCACTGGCGTAGAATGTATATGCCTGCATGACATTAGCTCCAGCCCTCAGGAACTCCCTGTGCAGCTGTCGCACTGAAGACAACATTCTTCATGTTAAAAGTAATACCCTGTGAGTTTAAGTGTATGCATCTTCCATCTGGACTATGTGAAGGTTTGGATCCAATATGAGGGTGCTGTCTGTTTTACCGGCATCAGGGTGAGTGACAGTAACCTCAGGAGTCCATGGACCGGCCTTCACATATCCCCTCTTCTCCAGAGCGAACACAAAGCCTCCATCGCCAATCACCACCTCCCCAGCATTGAGGCGTTCAATGATACCCTGAGCGAGCAGAGTGGACAGACTTAACCTGAGCTCTACGCTGAATCGATCAAACGCCTGTGTTTATGTTATAGCTCATTTCATATCTTTGAAATACTAACAGTGAACGAGGCCAGTACAGACAAACACACAAAATGCACTCCAGTTAGATATGAGAGCACAGAGAGGGAATGTGGTTGAGAAATGGACAGATGTCTTTGTGCCATGGCAACTGTAAGCAACTTCATGAGAAGCTGTACTACTGGTTCTAAAGTCCGAAGATAAAATTTATTTTTTAAATATCTGTCTGTTTTACAAACACATGAACATGCACATGTCTAATAAATCCTGGAGTGACATAATTTTCTTTACACCACCAAAGGCCATCCACCATGAGGACAACTCTGACCTTCAGTTATGCTGCATGATGCTGAAGATTACAAAATCTCTGCAGAGTAGCGATGGAGAATGTCCACGCAGTGCTGTGTGCAGAGAGATTCCTTACCTTCTTATTAGGTGCCATCTCTACTTTTCTGTTTCAGTTGCAGCACTAAGCACTAGTAACAGCAAACCCCTCTTTGGCCTGAAGAGTGCTGAGAGACGTTCATCACCCGTTTTATACTGCTGTGCTCTATGGGAGGATTTAATATTGGTCCCAATTCCATGTTTATCTGCTACATGTCTGTTTGGATATTTGGCAACATAGTCTGTCACACAGATCAATAAGTGTGGCATCGGTTAAACCAGTCATTTCAGGTAACACAAAAAGAGGTTTGTTGTAGAAAAATGACACGTGCTTGTGTAATCATTATAATAACAGTCCTGCCAATACTACTTCCTGTTTAACATTAGCTTGATCTCAGGCGTTTGTGCTTTGTCATTTAATGCTCTTTGGAAAGTTGTGGGTCACAGTGAAGTGACATGTAATAAGAACATACCAGACTTTGTACATCACCTGATTATCTTCATTATCAAACTTCAAGTTTATCTGACAATGGTTCTGCTTTTGACATGATTCTAGCCAGTTTACCTTTAGTGTGCAAAGATGATTCCTCCAGAGCTGTTATAGATGTTTGTGTCCTCTTGCTCAATCACCCTGATTACATCTAAACATGTTTGTGTACTTGTGAGTCCATGAAATATGACAAACTTGCACTGTCCTCATGGTGGAACCTTCTGTAATGTTTGCACTGTCTGTGTAGATTCATTGAGGTCATGTAATCTGAGGAGTTTCAGTGAAATGCTACTGGACTTCTCTTTTAGGTTCTTTGACACTTTCACCTCCCATCCAAGAGAACTTCAGAGCTGAAGAAGAATCTTGGATAAGAAGTTAAATGTCTCAAAATTCTTAAAGAGACCCGCAGATGCTTTTTACTGATTGGGTGAGCTTTTATTGCATCCAGCTGCACGAATTCCTGTTATTCTTGATCCAAAATACCGACTAGACAGACAATGTTTGCAGCTCAAGATCCAGTGCAATGCGGGGTGACTGCCTGAAGCCTCTTTGTGTGATTTTACACGATTATGGCCGAAATTTTGAAAATGTTGTCAACTTGCGGGCTGGAACTTTCTGTATCATTGTTCTTTTAGAGAACTGGTTTCTGGTTCCAACATGCGTGACTGCATCACTCAAATATTACAACTTTCCATTGTGTAGCGCAGAACAGTTTTGCTGCGTTTGAGGCAAGTTGTAGGTGAGCTGGTGTTCTTGAGCAGCTGTGATCAGTGGGTGGAGATAGATACAAGATCTTCATTGAGCTACATTTTCTAAAGCATGCCATGGTGTGGAGATACAGCTAAGCTATTCTGAGACAGGAGGGGTTATTTTGTTTTAATATGTAATTTTGATACACAGATTGATTTTTAGTGGTTTAACCAGTGACCAAACAGGAACTTTCATGTCTTTGCAGTTGAAATTACTATGGGACATTTTGGACTGGGGTGTGAGCATTCCTTATTCCATCACGAAGACATTGAATGTGGGAATTTTTTTTTGGTAAAACAGATATTCATCCCGTCACTGAAGCTGTTCTCCAGACACTTAACAAGTCACTTTTTGTCACTTCCCGTCCTTGATTTTGGTAGGAATTCACACAGAGCACAGATTCTGTGAGGAGCTGGCATCCAAAATATGTCAGCAATATCATATATAGTGGATGTTTCTCAATGCAGATAAGTGAAAAGGTACTTTCATTTGAGTTTTATGCACAACATCGGGCATTAACTGGTAAAATGAAAGTTTAAAGGCCTGGATAGGCAGCTGTTTTATCCTTTTTCTTCTTCTTTAAGGGCCAAACTTGTGAATTTGTGCACAAACTAAATTAAAAGTGCATAAACGGCTCCTTTTTGTTCTATATGTTTTAATTTATCACCCTCCTATAAATTTCTCTTTGGACTACGATAACAATCAGCTGTAAGAAACCAGAAAGCATTAATGTTTTCAGTACATTGGCTTTGTGCCTGTTTTACAGCAGGGGACCATAAACTTTGTGACACTCACAGTAAAGAGAAGCCTGGTTTGAACCAACTGTTCACTGTAGTAAAGCAGCTGTGCGGCTTTTCATTACCTTCTTCTTTTTATTGCCTCTTAGTGATGAGACACTGTAAATATGAATATTTATAATTTTTGAAGCACTCGTTCCACACTGACAACACAAAACTGCAAAATTTAGTTGACAACTCAGGTTTATTGTTGTTAGGGTTTACATTGTGACACTCCACGGTTGGAGCATCGCTGTTATAAGTGCTTTTTATCTCCAGACTGAACCGAGAAAGACTTCACTTCTTCCCTCTTATCCCTTTCTTTTTGACAGAAGGGAAGAGGTGCACTGGTTCTCTTGCTCTGTCTTGCTCATGTGGTGGATTTGGTCTTCTTCTGCATCTCCAGTGCATGCTTCATTTCCTGGGTGGTGGTGGCCTCTTTGTGCTGCAGCAGGTCAGCGTGGCCTTTAGTGACACCCCAAGACTCAGGTGTGGACAGTGACGCACACTTGGGGCGACCAGAGGCGGGCAAGAGGTTCTCCCAGTACTCACGACGAGATCTAAAGGAGATTTGAAAGAAACAGACTATTTATGCTGGAATTTGTTTGTTGCAGCGTATTGTCTATTTTCAGTTGCTTTACCTGGCTCTGACCCAAGGCTTGGTGTGCATCTCCAGACCAGCACCCCACGTTCCATGTTTCTCTGATGCAGGGGGAATGATGCCTCTCTCAGCAGCCAGCTCCTCGGCCACAGCTCTGATGTGATAAGGCTCGAAGCCACAGCAGCCACCAATATAGCGGATGCCAGCTTTGTAGGCCTCTCTGGCGTACTTGTGCACATCCCAGCGGGTCACCATCCTGGGCTCCAGGGCTTAGAGGGGAAGGAAACAAAGGACAAATGTGAGAAGCAGCATGAGTGTCTGTGTTTTTTTTAGTATTTCCTTCACGCGCAGGGAGTTTATATTACCGAAGGGAAATTCTGGCAGTTCGGTGAATCCAAGGTAGGTGGACTCGGGAACGTGATATGCCAGAGGCTGCACCATGAAGTGAGCCTTCAGCCCGGCCTTCTCCACTCCCTCCTTCATCAGCTTCACAGCTTTCACGGAGGTCATGGGGTCAAAGTGGCAATTGACTCCCACAATCTGGGCACCTGGAGAGTATTAAGAACAGATTCTTGTTGTGCCTGAAAACACAGATGGCTCTCAAGGGAAGAAGTGTGAGATCATGCAACATAAATGAAATGTTTACCGGCCTTCACCAGCCTGACGGCACACTCTCCAGCAGGAACACCATGCATATCTCCCTCCGGTCCGATGCACATAGAAGCAGCTACAGGTTTCCCGCTGGTCTTCAGCACCTCCACAGCCCAGACGGCCTCCTCAACATGCTCAAAGTACTGCATAATAGACACAATCATATTTCAGGTTGACACAGTTTGAGCGGATTTGTTCACTTTTTTAAGTTAAATATGATGTAAATTCACCTCAGCAATCAGGAAGTCCACATTCCTCTTCATGAACACATCCAGCTGTTTCTTGAAGATGGCCTTGACATCTGCCTCACTCTTGCAGCTCAGGTAGGATGGAGTCTGACAAACTCCAGCAGCAGCCAGAGCATCTCCTTCGCTGGCTACTTGCTTTGCCAGATCACAGGCTGCCTCATTGATTTGTGTTCCCTGGAAGAATGCAGTGGATTTGTTGATGATACACAACTGGAAGGACGGTGACTATAAAGTGTCCTATCTGGATACTCACAGTGATTGTCAGTGTCTGACCCCTGTTCTCCAGCTTGTCATCACTGGCGTAGAATGTATATGCCTGCATGACATTAGCTCCAGCCCTCAGGAACTCCCTGTGCAGCTGTCGCACTGAAGACAACATTCTTCATGTTAAAAGTAATACCCTGTGAGTTTAAGTATATGCATCTTCCATCTGGACTATGTGAAGGTTTGGATCCAATATGAGGGTGCTGTCTGTTTTACCGGCATCAGGGTGAGTGACAGTAACCTCAGGAGTCCATGGACCGGCCTTCACGTATCCCCTCTTCTCCAGAGCGAACACAAAGCCTCCATCGCCAATCACCACCTCCCCAGCATTGAGGCGTTCAATGATACCCTGAGCGAGCAGAGTGGACAGACTTAACCTGAGCTCTACGCTGAATCGATCAAACGCCTGTGTTTAAGTTATAGCTCATTTCATATCTTTGAAATACTAACAGTGAACGAGGCCAGTACAGACAAACACACAAAATGCACTCCAGTTAGATATGAGAGCACAGAGAGGGAATGTGGTTGAGAAATGGACAGATGTCTTTGTGCCATGGCAACTGTAAGCAACTTCATGAGAAGCTGTACTACTGGTTCTAAAGTCCGAAGATAAAATTTGTTTTTTAAATATCTGTCTGTTTTACAAACACATGAACATGCACATGTCTAATAAATCCTGGAGTGACATAATTTTCTTTACACCACCACAGGCCATCCACCTTGAGGACAACTCTGACCTTCAGCTATGCTGCATGATGCTGAAGATTACAAAATCTCTGCAGAGTAGCGATGGAGAATGTCCACGCAGTGCTGTGTGCAGAGAGATTCCTTACCTTCTTATTCGGTGCCATCTCTACTTTTCTGTTTCAGTTGCAGCACTAAGCACTAGTAACAGCAAACCCCTCTTTGGCCTGAAGAGTGCTGAGAAACGTTCATCACCCGTTTTATACTGCTGTGCTCTATGGGAGGATTTAATATTGGTGCAAATTTCATGTTTATTTGGAACATGTCTGTTTGGATATTTGGCAACATAGTCTGTCACACAGATCAATAAGTGTGGCATCGGTTAAACCAGTCATTTCAGGTAACACAAAAAGAGGTTTGTTGTAGAAAAATGACACGTGCTTGTGTAATCATTATAATAACAGTCCTGCCGATAATACTTCCTGTTTAACATTAGCTTAATCTCAGACCTTTGTGCTTTGTCATTTAATGCTCTTTGGAAAGTTGTGGGTCACAGTGAAGTAACGTAATAAGAACATACCAGACTTTGTACATCACCTGATTATCTTCATTATCAAACTTCCAGTTTATCTGACAATGGTTCTGCTTTTGACATGATTCTAGCCAGTTTACCTTCAGTGTGCAAAGAAGATTTCTGCAAAGTTGTTGCAGATGTTTGTGTCCTCTTGCTCAATCACCCTGATTACATGTAACCACATTGATGTATTTGTGAGTCCAAACTTGCACTGCACTCGTAGTGGAACCCTCTCTAATGTTTGTACTGTCTGTCTAGATTCATTGAATAATTTGAATAGGTTCAGTGAAACGATACTGGACTTCTCTTCTAGATTCTTTGACACTTTCATCTCTCATCCAAGAGAACTTCAGAGCTGAAGAAGAATCTTGGATAAGAGGTTAAATGCCTCAAGAACCTCAAAGAGAAGCCCAGCTGCTTTTTACTCATGGAATGAGCTTGTATTGCATCCAACTGCAAGAATTCCTTTTAGTCTTAATCCAAAATACCGACTCGACTGACAGTGTTTGCAGCTCATGCTCCAGTGTAATGTGTGGTGACTGCCTGAAGCTTCCTTGTGTGATTTTACATGATTATGATCAATTTTTTTTAAATCTACAACAGATTGGAAAGATTTGTTTTTTTTCACTTTAGTGAAACTTTTCACTTTGGGCTATGCAAAAAGGCTGTGGTACATACATATCAAATACAAAGCTTCAACAAGCAGCCAGTTGAACATTTTGTTTATTTACATTAATTCATTAGCAAAGATTATGATGATGAGTTAATTCTTGAAGTAATTTTTTCCGACGACAATCCCCAAAATCAAAAGATTGGAGCTGCTCCATTGATTCGTTGAACTTTCCCTACATCAGAATAAATTATGTTTTGCGAGTTTTTTTGTTAAGATAACACCAGACATTTGATAAGATTTATCACTTCAGAATGTAGGACACTATTTTTCTGCTATTCATGAGGTCATGTGATAAAGTCATTTGGTAAAAGCAGAATCAACAGGTTAATCATTAATGAAAATATGTGTTAGTTGCTTGACACACTTAAACCAGAGCTCCAGTGGACCGTGTGCATTGTCTGACAGAAAGCAGTATTATTCTGGACTTAACACCCCTGCTACATGTAGATCATTGCTTTTTTATATGTGAATCATTAACACTGCAGCTTCATCCCATCGTCTTCATTTGCTGTCCTTATTTCTTCCACACACTGCACACTGCACACATTACAAGTGTCCAAATATGCACACAGACACACACAGATGTGGAGATAGTGACCTTCAGCAGAGAGCCGCTGTGTAGTTCTGCCAGCTCTGGGTTTATCCAGTTTCAGCGGGAATGTTAGAGATAGGCCTTTCTACTGTGTATATCAACAGAGCCAAAGTTCAGAAAACCGCCTCCAATCTATAGTTCACCACAGGATTTCATCAGATCACATTTCCCTCGGCTCGTTACTGTATTGCATAAAAATATTACATATCCAAATCTTTATTCAATACAAATGTGCTGTCCTTTTTAAGGTAACATTTTTTGCGCAGATACAAGTGACAAATGATACAAGTCGGGTTTCAAAGAATAGATTTGGCTTAAATTGAAGAATTCCTTAAATAAGAAAGACTGGGAATCTGTAATCTTGAACGTGCAAGTTGTTACCAAACACCCCAAAACACACAAAGAGAATGTTGGTATGTATGTATTTATACCACCCAGTCAGACAGAAAACACGTTCTCCTCACAGCCAACTCACTATTCTTTTGCAGTATTCAGAAAGGAGTGGTGTGTTTACTATAAGACGTGGTAATTTCACTTGTAAAAGGCGACACCACAAGGAACCAGCTAAACTCCTTCCCTCGGGCGCTTTCAGCGAGTGTTTGTGAGTGTGTGCATGTGTGTAAGAGCAGAAATAGCTCAAAAGTGTCGAGTGTCACAAAGTTGCTGATTCAGGCAGCAGATCTCGACTCCAAGTGCAGACTGAACCATAGGCCTGTCCTGTAAAGAGCTCTAAATGCACCAACCTGAGCACTGCTGCCCACCACCCATTACATCATGTTGACTGGCCTGATGACTTGTGGAACACATAGTCAAGGGACTAGAGATGGTTCGAATGATAATTAGATTTTCTTAAATGAAGAGCTTTTTTGCATACATGATTTACACCTTTTTCTTCTTTTTCTTCTCCCCTCTTTTCCTTCATTAACTCAGTTTGTGACCTCTTCTTTTGTCTTCCTTTTTTTTTTTTGTCCTTTTCTTGTCACTAAAACTGCATCAAGCTTTACATGTAGGGCCTTGGGAAGTTACACCTTCCTCTATGAAATCTATTTCAAAAGTGTATATCTACTATATCCAGTTCCCTCTGAGTTATTCCAGCTATTCCAGCTGGAGTGACAGACATTGACCAGTAGCTGTATCGAGTGACATTTTGCTCTCGTAGCCACAACTAGTTTCCGCAGGTTGTGGCTAGAATTAAGCTTGTCCGTGCAATTTCAGTGACCAAAGGCTGAAAAGACAAGGACCACTGACTTATGGCCGACTTTGGGGGGGGGGGGGGACTCTTCACAGTGGGCTGGAGCTGGAGTGGTTTTAAGGGTTGAGAACTGGAAGCGAGGCTGGCTGGGAAAAAGTCCAGGTTTGAGGCATGAGTGGTGGAAGGGGGTGCACAAAATTGCATGTTTGCAAGCTTACTGTGGGGATACACATTTGTAAAGTGACTGACCTGGGCTGGCACTGATAAAGTTGTGGTTAACTATTGACTCCTAAAAAGCTGATAAAGTTTCGGACATGTCACGTGCTGTTTTGTCCAAGTGGCAACAGAAATATAACGGTGTTATGCTGTAAATGCTGCCATGTCAATCCATATTCATGTTTCTTGCTGTCTGGCTGTGTTTACACAACTTGTAGAAATTCCTTGTACCCTGGATGCAGTGAAGACTAAGCCAGAAAAGTCAAAATGTTGTGTGTCAGAGCCTCTTGAGATCCTCTCTTCCTATAACCTTCACTCATTTTCTGTTTTCTGTGTTGCTTCACTCTCTGGTCTCCTACTAAAGAGGGACTCCCTGTGCCACTGCAGCCCCCTGGTTTACCTCCACCCCTTCCTCTGGTCCAATCACGACTCAGGCTGAAGAAGACATTCTGCTGAAACCATCCATTCTTTGTGGATTTGTAGGCCACAGAAAAGACAGATGGGGAGAGAGACATTGAGGGAGTGAAAGAGAGGAAGGCCATTCTGTGATCTGATCAGCCCACTGTGGTCTTTGAAGGCTTGCTTCTTATCTTTTTTCTTCTTCTGTTGCTCACGTTTTTGTGAGAAATGTCTTGAGAAATTATGTCGGGTCACAAAGGGTGGCAGCAATAATACAGCGTAATACTACTTTAAGACACCAGAGATAGCACACTTTCTTCAATGAGAGCAGCTGCTGTTTTCTCCTCCATACAATCAAGAATCCTGAACCTGAAAAACATTGCAATAGTTTAATCAATATTAGAAAGATGTGACTGATATTTTAAAGACCATTATTGGTTTGGTTTGGGTTCACTGTAATAAAAAAAAAACAGATTCTGATTGGTAACTTGCCCATATGGTGCTTTATACATGCTGGAATCATGGATCATGAGCGAGATAGGCCGGCTACACCATTGCAGTGGATTTCCGTCTTTAAATACAGTTTACCAATGACGGTCTCAAAAACATGGATTCAGACATCTGGAGTTTCTTACCAAACCTAAGAAACCAATGTTGTCAACTTGCGGGCTGGGACTTTCTGTATCATTATTCTTTTGAGAACTGGTTTCTGGTTCCAACATGTGTGACTACATCACTCCAATATGACAACTTGACATTGTGTTGCTGTGTCTGAGTTGTAGATGAGCTGGTGTTCTTGAGCAGCAGGTGGCTGTGATGGATGGGGGGGGAGATAGATGGGGGAGATAGACACAAGATCCTCATACTAGATCTACATGTTCTAAAGCATGCCATACTGTGGGGTCACAGCTAAGCTATTTTGAGACAGGAAGGGATTATTTTGTTTTTAATATGTAATTTTGATACACAGATTGAGTTTTTAGTGGTTTAACCAATGACCAAAGTGGAACTTTAATTTCTTTGCAGCTGGAATTGCAATGGACATTTTGGACTGGTATTTACCCCATCACTGAAGCTGTTCTCCAGACACTTGGAGATGGATAATGGTGAAAAAGGACTTTAATATGAGTTTTATGCTCAACTTCAGGCATTAACAGGTAAAAACAAAGCTTAAAGGCCTGGATAGGAAACTGTTTTTATCCTGTTTCCTCGTCTTTATGGGCCAAACTTGTGAATTTGTGCACTCACTAAATTAAAAATACATGAACAGTGCATTTCCTTTTTGTTCTATATGTTTTAATTTGTCATCTTCCTCCAAATTTCTTTATGGATTATGACAACAATCAGCTGTAAGAAACCAAAAATCATTCATGTTTTCAGCACATTGACTTTGTGCTTGTTTCATAACAGGTGACCATAAACTTTTGTGACACTCGCAGT
Source organism: Acanthochromis polyacanthus (assembly GCF_021347895.1). Lineage (NCBI taxonomy): Eukaryota > Metazoa > Chordata > Actinopteri > Pomacentridae > Acanthochromis > Acanthochromis polyacanthus. The sequence continues at coordinate 13,877,239 of NC_067119.1, read as the reverse complement.
AAAGAGACGCCTGGTTTGAACCAACCGTTCACTGTAATAAAGCAGCTGCACGGCTTTTCATTACCTTCTTCTTTTTATTGCCTCTTAGTGAGGAGACACTGTAAATATGTACTCTATGGAAGATTTACAGTAACTTATCTTCTGACTACTCCTTTTAATCTCACTGTGAAATCTCGTAGCATGACTCTGCAGAAAACTGAATGTTCACCAAAAGTCAAAGCATCAGAATGAATCAGCAAATATTAGATGAGATAAACTCCTGGATTTGTACATCTTGTGTGAGGATAAAGGAACAATAAAAAGCAGATCCCAGATCACAAAACAATGCAATCCTGTGGCATTAATTTTTTAAATCACATGGAACAAACAGCTGAAGCCTAATGAAAAGCCTTGCTGAGGATTTGCCCTCTTCACATTGACTTAGTTGGTTTGTGTTGTTTCCCTTTTGTTTGTTAGCAACCACAGATGTGTCGTCCAAACACAGTTCATGAAGTCACCTGCAACCAAGTCTGGTGTTTATTCTGGGAAAGCAAACAGTAGTGAAACGCCGCTGATGCTAGTTAAGTCTGAAAGCCATGTGTGAATGTGTGAGGAGAAGCTGCAGTGTTTAAGTTCATTCCTTGTGTCTGCAGGTTGATTCATTTTCTGGAGATGTGTAGAAAAGGTTTTCTCAGATAAATTCAATTTGGATAAGCAAAGAGTCTAAATATTTAAAGAGCAGCTCCTCAAAAATGACCATATAAGACAATTTCATTTGCGCATTTGCGTCCACACTCATGACTCAGACGCAGATTAAATGGTTGTTTTTGTTTTGTAGAAATCGAATTACTCATCATGGTGAAAATGTGTAGGCAACAGCAGAAACATGAGGACATTTTGTGTCTTTAAAACCATGGCCTACCTCATCTGTTGTGTTCTTGTTAGCTGTGTTTTAGCGGTCCAAAGTCTTGTGTCATCTCTATGTCATACTTTATTTCTGTCTTTATTTCTGACCTCACTGCCAACATCAAACCATATACTACTGGGAAATCCCCCCAAAACAAAATTGGACATGTTGCGTTCTAATCTTTTTTTTTGTCTAAATGCCAGGTCTCTGACCACACTGCTGCCTGCTGTATCTTTATGTTTACCTCAGTCCACAGAAGCATTTTAACCCCTAATTAACTGGGTTCTTTCTTGAAGGACTCACTGGATGAAAATGAATCTGTTTTGTGATTGTAGCTGATTTTTCAATGTTTAAGTTCTCAGTCTTGTTATCAAGGTAAAGCTTGACCAAGGAAATCAGTTGATGATCATGTTCCATCTGCATTGGAAATAAACATTTCTCTTCATCTCTTGAACCTCCGCAAAATAGTACAAGAAGAAAATGTTTGGCCAGTAAGATAATCCATGTAGGCAGAGGAAATGGCCTCATACATATCAGAAATATTTTGGCAGATAGTTGAAAACACTCATTATTCGTTATGATGAAGTATTTGCTGCTACATAGAGAAGAACATAAAACTAAATGGAAAAAACTTCATAGAATTGTCACATTAAGTGATCTTTTTGGCCCTTTAGGGAAAGAAGCTGTAAACAAAATGCTGACATGTCATTAACTTCAAAGTTTTTTTTTTAGATTTGTAAGAAAACAGCTGATATTTACACATTGAGGAGATATGGAGAAACATAAATGCTCATTTAGAGCCATGTCTACAATTGTTGGATTAATTAAAGGCCCCTTTTATCTTGCTAGCATATCCATGTAGTGTTTTCTTATATGGTAGAAGACATATCAAACAAACTTACGAAACCAATCCTGATTTCAGGTTGTAACTTCCAGCTGAATTACCCAAATATCATAACTCGAGACTATGTAGCTTATAGCAGTTTTCCTGCGTTTGAACAGAGTAACTCTGATACACCAAAATGTGTGTGTGTGTGTGTGTGTGTTGTTGTTGTTGTTTTTTTGGAGTTTAATCATTAATCAGTGACAAAACAAGGACTTTTAGTGTCTACTTTTAACTCTGTACTGGCTTCCACTAACTCCTGAGGGAAATATCTGGATATCTGGTTCATTCGTACCTAAAGCTCCACTGTGTTTCCAAAATCGACTACTTTTGTCTGTCATGACGCATCTATAACCCAAACAACTCAAACATATCAGTAAGACTCAATGTCCTTCTCCCCTGTACCTTTGGTTCCCATCCTTGTTGACTTGTCTCCTCTTCAAATCAAGCAGAGTCTATGTGAACGCTGGTTTAAGATATCTGTGAGCTTGTAGCTGTCTTTGATTATGTGGAAAGTTTTCGGTGTCTGCATGTGTAACTCAAGATGTCTTCTTTATGTTCTGAAAACTCAATAATCCTGTTCTTTAAATATACATAAAGGCCACATATGAAACTATCTGCTAACTCTGCATCCACAGTAATTAAATTCCAAAAATGAAACATTAGATCTGCTGTTTCCAGCCATTTAATAACATACAAAGCCTGTGTGGACACAAAGGCAGCTTCTTATTGGAAACTAATTAGAAACACAACCACTTAGAATTCTGGTGTGATTTATCTATTGATAGTTTTAGAATCAGCACAGCTGTATATTAAAGGCCCTACTGAATAAACACAGTTACACCAGCCCTTATTTTCACACACACATTCAAATAATCAGTAAACACATGCACCCAGAATGGCATCATCATGACTTCCTCCCCCGCAGCCACTAACCATCAAACCCAATTATCTCCACCAGTGTCTCTTCAGTCTTGTCTGCGTTTCCCATGGTGTTGCCCTGCAGCTAAGATCATCTTACTGACTCTGAGACCAGAACTCTGTCGTGACCACACTTCTCTATTTACAGACTGCTCTGCCTCCCACAGTGTTCTCACCAGGGGGACACACACACAGACAGCACTAGTGTGGAAAGAGGAAGTCCTGAAGGCAGCGCCAACCAAATGACACAGCGGCTCAGCTGCAGCATCGTGTGAGCGAGGAGACAAACTGCAGAGTAGGCTTGAGGCTGTGAAGAATGTCAGGAGGGCGGCGTGAAGGGCTGCACTTAAGAAAAACTCCCACTGCAGCATCCCAGAGAGGAAATGAAAGCTGGTGTTAACAGGCTGGGAAGAGGAGATGTTGGGCTTCTCTTCTTATTTTAGTATATAATAGGTTTTGTGTATGGCTTGCACAAAATGAGACAAACGGCATGCAGCAAGAATGCATTAAATACCATTCTGGTGAGACCTGAGTTGCATAGTCACAGAACAAAAAATATGTCATGATGACACGTGACAAAAAGCTAATTGGATTAGAACTTACCTATGCTTACATTTTGTAATATCTTTCCTTATAAAACATAAAAAGTGGAAAGGACCAACCTGTTATTTAGTCTATTGCAGGGTTATTTGGATTATGCAGTTTTGTACATTCACGTATCATGCAAACTCAAGAGTTTTTCAGAAGATGCTTGGTGTAAAGTAGAACATGGGCTGTTTTTAGCTTCTGCATTGGCTGAGGCATGTTTATTGGACTTGGACACATATTTTCAGTCCCAGTTTCTAAAAAAAGGGACAGAAGACAAGAAGCTGAAGATGTACAAAACCAAGAATTATGCCATAGAAGACCAAACCAGCGTAACCGAGCAAGTGAAATGATTATCAGTTTTCAGGGTGTCTTAAATTATACGAAGGCTAGGTTAATTATAGAACACACAAAAGCAGCACACAGTGTGTTTCATAAGGCATAAAAGACAATGCATGATCCATATAGTGTAGATTCTACACTGCATGTACACTGTATTTACTGAAGTGTAAAAAATACAGTAAATGTGCAGTTTTCTGCACACTTGAGTGACTCCAACCAAATTCGCACAAACTCTGTGTGAAATCTAAACAGACTTCCTAAAACAGTTCATCACCATCATCATTGAACATTGCTTACAAGCCACACAGTTCTTTAAAACATGCATTTGGGGAACAGTGTCGTCCAGTGTTTCTCCCCCCCTGCGGTGCATTTGCCCTCCCTGAAATGTTCATATGGTCCCAGTGTGACAGTCCTCCCTGAGTTGTCACAGTTCCACATACCACAGTGTAATAAGTGTGGTTTATGTCTGCAGCACAAACTGCAGGGGTGGACGCAGACTGAAGCTCGTGATGTGAATCTTTTCTGGAGCTTTCCATGAAGAAAACAAGGACTTTGGTTTTCTTTCCCTTAAAGTCTCAGGCATTCCGAAAGCATGGCAAATCCCAAATTTTTAGCTACATTTCAATATTTTGCTAAACGTGCTCTTTTTCAATATGTTGAAGAAGTTAATGCCATGATGGATGCAACTCTCCAGTCTGTATAAAAGCCAGAGTTTAGAAGTGACATGTTGTGGGTTTTATAGGATGTAATAGAATATTCCTTGGCAGATTTTGTTAACTTTGGTTAACTGTGATCAGGGACAGTTCCTGTGGAAGAGTAGACCAAAGTGTTGGTTCCCATTTGAAGAAGAGGCATTGGATTGTGTGCTTTAAATATTTAATTATTGCGGGATATCACACTGTTTAGCCTCCACATTAAAGTTTATTCCAGGGTGCTGGAAGGTAGGCTCCAATCAACTATCGAACCTTGGATTCAGGAGGAACAATGTGGAACACAGGGCCAGCTCTTCACACTTACGAAGGTTGCTGAGGTGGTCATGAGAGTTCAACCATCCCATCCAGTTTTGTGGACTTGGAGAAGGCCTAAGACCATCAAATCTGATGCTGTTGATCTTGCCCTGAAACCAGTCCATTGCCCCCCCCCCCCCCCCCCCCCCCCCCGAGTTGGGGACGAGTTTCTGTCCAAAGTGAAGGAGTTTAGGTGTCTCTAGATTGTGTTCATGAGTGATAGGAAAATAGACCACGAGATGGACAGAAGAACTGATGAATTGATTGTACGGGATTGGTGCAGTGAAGGTGGTACTGACCCAGAAGGCAAATCTTCTGACTTCACAGTTGAGCTACATTTCAATCTTTTGCTTTACCTACCAACCATGAGCTCTGAATACTGACAGAAAATATTAGATTGTGGATACAAGTGGTTGAAATGGATTTTCTCAATAAAGCAAGGGTGTCAAGATCCATTCCTGGAGGGCCACTATCCTGCATGTTTTAGATGATCAGGCTCATTATCAGGCTTCTGCTGAGCATGATGATAAGCTGATCATTTGAATCAGGTGTGTTGGAAGAGGGAAACATCTAAAACATGCAGGATAGTGGCCCTCCAGGAACTGAGTTTGACACCCCTGCAATAGAGATATGATAAGGAACTTGGACATCTGGAGGTCAAAATGGATTTGCTGCTGCTATGTGTCTAAAGAGCCAGCTGAGGTAGTTCGGGCATTTGATTCAGATGCTTCCTGAATTTCTTTGAAAGTTTTCTGGGGACACACCTAACAGGGAGGAGACATAGGGGTAGACCCAGAACTTATTGCAAGGGTTGCATATATTATCTGGCCTGGGAAGGCCTCGAGAAAGGAAAGGGGAAACATTAGTGGGAAGCCGAACTTCTGGAATGTCCTGCTTCACCTGCTGCCACTGTGACACAACACCAGATTGTCAGAGGAACATGGATGAATGGATGGACGGTGTTTCAGGTATCTGAATGGCAACCACTAAAACGACACAGCTTTTGGAGATTTTCCTCTCACAGCTGTGTTAACAGTTGTTAACAGTTCACCATAGCTTAGACCCAGTTCTTTGTGAGTGAGCAGAATTATTCAGTGTTCAAAAGTAGCTAGTTGAGGCCACCATTTACACCACTGTTTAGTTAATGATAAGAATAAATATAAAAACAATAAAACTTTATTTATATTAGCACCTTTAAAATCTTATTTGCAAATCACTTTGACAGGCAGAGTAAATGCAGAATACCCTAACAGATTGAAATTACAGGTCAAAACATAATTTTGTCCTTTGATCAAGATCAAAACTTGAGTTGAGCCCAAATCAAGCCTGAAGTTCTCTTCAGTTTAAATGTAGTCCAAATGTAAAGCGTACAGCTCTGCCAGATGTAAACAGCTGTAATCCTGCATGGCACACAATAGCAGACTGCAAAATTGTACAATTATTTAATAATTGTATTATTTTAACATAGTATTTAGTTTAATTCAGTAGTTTGATGTGCAAATTTAACAGTGTTTTAGGGATGAGTCTTCTATTTCAAATCTCATTGACCAAAGACAAATTTCTCATTTGGACATTTTATTAATGCAATGTCCAACTTATAATTATATGTTTGTTTGGCTGTGAGTGTCCAAGTGGGATGGGGAAATGCTAAAGTCTCTGAAAGAAGAAGTTAAATTTTCTGAATCTCATTCCACAGACAAAGAAAACGCTGAAAGAGGAAGAATGAATAAATCACTCTGGACGCATTTATTGGCGGAATTTACGGGGAGAGAATCCAGGAACTGCTCATCATCTTTCACATCATCTCTGCAACTTTTCTTCTCCTTTCTGCCTGACGGACGGGGCTGGGGGATGGGAGACGGGGGAGGGAGGAGAAAGGGCGACGTCAGATGTTGGTGGGAGGCTCAGTGGGAGGGAGAAGGAAAAGAGAACAACGTCCTGAAGAAAGCAGAGCTCAGTCAATGAGCGTTTGGAAAAGCTGGGCTGCCCCGGGAATGAAACAGCGGTTCAAAACTCCTGCAAAAGTCTCTGCACGTTTCACTTTGGGTAAGTAGAAGAACGATGCAACAAGGAAACTGCTTTTTTTTTGCACTTGCAGATGTGAAGCTTAATGCTGACAGTGTCACTCAGGAAACAGCTGGTTTGGGGTTGATTTGCACAAACAATGCAGCTGATTCCTTCTGTCAGAATCAAGCTTTTATTTGCATAGCATGTCTATGAAGGAAGTGAAGTTTGCATGTTTCATTCATTCCTGATGCACAGAGTTAATGGTGTATGGACATATTTGCAGGGCTGTGTGTATCTAAAGACAGAAATCTAAAGTGACTTGTCTGCACTTTCTGCTGCTGCATCACTCTGTTCACATACAACATGTGGGAGCAGTTGGGCATCACATTTAGAGAACTCACCTCCTTTAATAATATTTTTTTTATACTTCCTAATCTATCCTTCACACATGTCCACACAGCACTCTCCCTCTTCCCACCACTCTGTCCTTGAAGTGCCAGGTGGCGGAGGTGGAGGAGGTCCATCTCTGTGAAAGCCACCCATGGAGCTCTCGGCCTGATACACACTGAGCCGACAAGGGGAAGTGGTACTACATCATAAACTAAACAAAACCAGGAACATCTGCAGTGTTTATCCAAGCCCAGTTCAAGGGCAAACTGTAGGAAAATGATGAAAGTGCTGTCAGAAACGTGCCTTTCATCGTCTGTCCCTGAAAAACATCTTGCAGTTACAAATCAGCATTTCTGACGTTCAGCAAATTCCAGGAGTTGTTTTATGATGCAGTTATGTGGTTATCGCCCTAACCTGCCTCCTTTTCCTAGAATGAGGTTTGACAGGCGCAAACTTGTTACGTGTCATTGGACGGAGCAGTGAGATGGCAATAGGGAAAGGAGATTTCTTTTCAATGGTGATTTAAGCTTCTTAGTTGATCCAGAAAGTGTCTTGTGGCTGCAAATCAAGTAGATCCAGTGAGATTTATAGAAGACAGCAACAAATGTGGCAACACCACTGATTTCATCCGCACCGGATGAAATCAGTGGTGTTGCCACATTGCATTCATGTGTGCCACATTGCACACATGAGCAAAAAGTAGAAGAGTTTCAGAGATTTGTTAGTAGAAGGAATAGAAAAGGTGGTTTTATTGTGTTGATTACTGTCATAAGTTTTTAGGTGTGTTTATTGTTGGACTCCAAAAATCAGCTTGCAAACTGTAAACTAGCCTTCATTGATTCTTAAGAGCTATGTCTGCTTCTTTAAACTGTTTATGGAACTGTTTTCATAGTCTAAGTAGTGTTTTCAATGACAAGTAAACTGACTTTCTGATGCAGAATCAGTCATGTGTCCTTTGAATACAGCAAAGTGCTCACTGTGAATGATTACCTGCCAGCTCTGCTCACTGACAACTGACTCTCAGATTTAGAAATATTTGTTAGTGCCACAAAAGCTTCACATATTGCTACTCAAAAATACATATTTGGAAGGAGGTCTACATTTAAATCTTCTAAAACTGATGTATAAAGTGATGCAGAACAGAAGCAGCTAGTAGTTAAGTTAACATGCAAAACCAGCCTTGAGTTGTTCAGAATGACTGCAAAAGTGGCAGTGTAGAGTTCATAAGAAAACAAGAAAGAAAAAGGAAGGAAAAGTTTGTGTGTACATCCATCATTTTTCAGAAACAAACTGCAGAGCGGAGAAGGAGCAGAACGAGGCCCCGCCATGCCTGTCTTTGTGTAAGTGAAATATGAGGGTCACTGAGGGGCTTTTGTGCGTCAGAAACCGTGGGGCCACAACAGAGTCAGCGTGGGGGAGTGAGGGGCCGGGGTGATGCACAGATTGAATAGGTTAGGGGCCATGGTGACCTGCCTTTGAGAACGAAGGAGTGCATTCTGGGCCGACGGTGGCTCGTCTTTGAGAGCTGAAAGAGTGAACGAGGGGGCCGGTGTCGGCATGTCTTTGTGTTGCCTTTTGTTGAGTCTCAGCAGATGAAGACGGCTGAATTTATTCTAGCTTTTTTGGCACATGCACACACATAAATGAGCCTGGCTGCTACTTTTCTCTGGGGAAGTCATGCGTTTTGATGCAATTATCCCCTGGATGAGTGAGCACAGGCTGGCACCTTACACAGTTTATGAATGTGTATTTGTTTTGGTGTTTGTGCGTCAGTGAAGTGGGATCCATTGTTTTGGCATGCTGTCGGAGGGCTTCTCACTGTTGACTTGCTGTTTACATTTCTTAGGGCCTCTTATTGTCATCGAAACCTTAAGCCCGCTAGTTGTATATGAAACATGCAGCCTGGGAACCGTTTTTGAAGACTTGTTGCAGCTTGAATTGTTTTCTAATGTTTAATCTAAATAGCTCCGGAGCGCTAAATATGCATTTGATGGCGGCCATCACTCACTGGATGAAGTTTTGAGACACAAGTTGTGGTGCGAGATTGTCCATGGGAAACTTTTTTTCCCTGATGCAGCTCTTTCATTCGCTGTTTATGGAAGGCAACAAAAACAGCGTCTCACATGGTTATGGTTAGCAAAGGAGACTTCTTGAAGAGAGCAGCTCTGGTCGTTTCATAATATCTGGAGCAATCGAGGATGTTTCATGTAAACCAAAGAAACCTAACTCATCTCTTTGTTTATTCTTTTTGGTACTTTGTATGTTTCATGTGACTCAGGCTTTCTCTTTGTCTCCTTTGTCTTTGTATTTAATATGAAGCACTTTGGCAGGTGGCTGTTTGAATCCCTGAGGCTATAGGTTTAGGTGTGGCAATCAAAGGGAGCCATGATGTATAACTCATTAGTGTTGTGTGCAAGTTCTCTCATCTGTTTTTTTTGTTTGTTTGGAAGGTCTTTGTTGTCTCTCTACCTCTGATGGAAGCAACGGTTTGGGTTTCACAAGTTACCAAATGTGCTTCTCAGATTGCTGGAGGTGAAGATAGCTTGTTGTCTAGATGTGTTTTTGTTCAGAAGATGAAAATGAGCAGTGATGAAAGTCTGAAAGTCAACACTCCAGGGCAAGTGTGTCTCTATTCTGGCTGATGGATTTGTTTATGGAGCATTGGGACTGAAGCCTTGCCTTAAAAATGAACTCAAAAACTGATTGGGAAATTGAGATTTGAAGGTGTTGTATTTTCCCAGTGTGAATGTGTGGTTTATGTTCAATATTCAGGCTGCACGTCACCTTGCACTCAGCTGCATTCTTTTATGAAAGTGGGATGCGTTTGGTCCTGCCCAGCTCTGACTTCTATCATAGTAGTTTCATATCTCACGGGGGTTTTTTTTTTTTTTTTTTTTTTACTCATTCTTGAAGATACAGAAGGAAATTGGACCCTCATCAGTGCCCACCGTCCACATCTTGTTTGAGTAACTGTGCAGCCCTGAAGATGTTGAAACAGCCTTTCATGTGGTTTTGCTTTGAGGGCCTTCCTCCTGGCTGGTCCAGATGCCTGACCGGGCCGGAGCAGAGCAGGCGCAGCAGTTCAGGGAACAAATTGGTTTCAGGTTTCTGGTTCAGAATCTGCAATTTAAGAAAAAAATTAGCTAATGTAGTCCTCTCAGATCAGATGAACTGAGAGGTCACCTGATCTACTGACTCAGATATGCTTTTCTAAACACTCTCATTACAGAGAAACAAAAGCATTTGCATCATCTCTCTTGATTTCTAATTCATGTCCATGAATGGAGTTATTTCTTGCAAACTCTCAACGTCTGTCTCTAACCTTCCCTTTGCACAACAATCTGGGTCAACTATACTTTAGATCTCTGAATCACCCACCTTCATTTCTCATTCACTTTTCCCCCTTCAGAAGAGGGAGCAGTGGCCGGCGCTCATTACCTCAGCACCTTGGCATGCTACCAGCGCTGTTGCTGATATCTCAGACCAATTACTCCAGATTTACTCCTCGGCGGCCTCCTCTAACTAACGGCCAACTTGACTGACCCACATATGCCTCGTATTTGCTGTTTTGTCTGGGGCTTTGACTCAAACTGATGTTTCGCTCCATTAGCAGAATTTTTATTGGGCATGCAGGCAGCTCGGCCAACAGGTTTCACGCCAAACCTGTAGTCCATACGACTGACTGTTGGCCCACGTACTGCATTTTTTATTTATTTTTTTATTTTTTTAAATTCACGAGAGAAAGTTTGTCTCATTGTTCCTGTTGGCCCATTCAGTGAAGGACTGAAAAACGGTGTGTAGATTGGCTTCAAGCCCTCATTACATGCATGGAATCCTGTGTGGCAGGCTTGGTTTCTGAGCAGTGTGGGATAAAACAGGTTAAAATCAGATGTAGAGCCACATTACTGCTCACCGACTTTCATCTTGTAGCATATCTACCGTAACATCAGTCAAACTCAGCATCACGGAGGATTCATGAAAGAACCTTAAGACTCCACAATCCATGAGTGTTGGTGATGATACATATCTATGGCGGCGGCTCCGCAGACACATGGGAAGCTGCAGTAACAAAGATCTGACAGTTTGAGGATACATATCTATGAAAAGCAACTGGGAGGCAGAGACCTCTCACCCACAGCGCCTTGATCACCGGGTTATGAATAAGTCATAATTCTGAGTGTCTGATGTCCCATGAAGTGTAAAATACTCCTCCCGCTGCACTCACATAAACACACAGGAAGGCTTGACCTCGCCAAGGAAGTGCTGTTCAAGCACTTTCCCAGAAGTCTGTTGAACAACCAGCAAACAAGCGGAAAGTATTCATCAGTTTCAGGATGTCGCGACCTTTCTGCTCTGCTACACGACACTTATACACAAAAACACAGCATACACAGTAGTATGGACATGCATTCAAGCACAACAATTACATCTGTCATTCCTCTAAATTCTCATCTTAAATATCAGCACCACTGTCAAATAAGCTGCGAAAATATGTCCCCATATTGCAGTGCTATTAAACTTTTTTTTTAAACTTTTTATTTTCACTTGAAAGCAGTGTTTAGTTAATCCAGGAAGAGCCACGATAAGGTATGGGGTGATGAGATTTCCTGTAAGACTCGAGTGAGATCACAGAAGGTGCCTGCTGACAGCCTCAACACGGTATGTTTAGGCTCCTTCTCTGCAGTTTAAAGACGCAGAGCTGCTAATTTGTGGGCATTGTAGTCTTAACAGTCAGCACCGTGCCCAGGCTGGATACACTATAATCTGCTGCAAACAGAGGCCTCCACAGAGAAACTAAAACTGTACCCTGGGTGGCTGAAAACAAAAACTCCTGCACACATATATATAGGCTGGGTGCACACTTGAAAGATCCATATATATACACGTATGTATTCATTCAGAGCACACACCCATTTTAAAGTGTTGTATTGTAATTGTTGCTATAAATAGAGCTTCCTGAGTGAGTGAACTGAAGAATGGAAACTGTGATAACACAATAGGTCACTCCTCAAACTGCCCTCAACCACATAAACACACTTGAAGTACCTGATTGTATTGTGCTCTGTCTTTTCATCACAGCAACAATTCCCTGGAAGTTGAATCACAAACGCAAACATGCTTCTCCAGAAACTCCCTCTTTTTTTTTCTTTTTTTTTTGAAGAAGAAGCCCGCGCTTGGAACGATTGTTTAGATTGAAAGAAGATAGTGTGACAGATCATTCTCACAATGCATAACAGTACCTCGGAGGCCTTTGCCCAGACACTGATGCTTCCTGTTTGCATCCTGTTTACTTCTGCTATTTCCCTTTCTGGCTGATAATGAAATGTGGCGTCGCTGTAGCTTCTTTCTCTCCTGCTGTTGTAACTTCACTCAGCTCCGTTGTAGTTGAAATGCACTCCCTCTGTTTATCTTCAAGTTGGGTAATTATATGTAGACGGTGTATTTTGGCTGAGGTTTGGTGTAATCTCTAATTAGGATGCAAAATTGTAGAATGAGAATAGAGAAAATTTGAAGCGGAGACATGCCCGTGAAGTTCTCCTCTAGATAAGTTGGAGGAATGAGGTGAATCTGACTGGGAATGTAACAGATAGCATCACTGTCAGGCTCCTGACTGCATAAAACACAACCGTGACCTGCAGACGCGACTCAATCCTGCTGAACTGAATCACACCCGCATCTGAAGTGTTTCAAAAACTCGTACCTGCTCCTCAGATGTTGTCATGCTTGCGACTTTGTTATTGTGACCTAATTCCATGCAACCCTGACCAGATGAATCACTCGCCTTTTTAGCTGTATGAGATAATATTCTTATTTTGTGGCCTGGGAAATGTCTCTAGTGCTTTGCCCTGAGATGACGCAGATCATATCAGACAATATACAGCATCAGTGTTCATTCCCTACAGATGTGGTGGGATGATTTACCATCTCAAATCAAGGCTGCTGGGAGGGTTATGCAGAACCTAATACCACACTTATTCCCCTCAGGCCACCAGAGTGACTTATAGCTCTTAATGATTGTTTTTGTGCTCAACTTTTCATCACCAACCAAATGACACATACAACAGGAATTAGGGCAATAAAATGATGGAACAGTCCACTTTTATCAGTTAAACAAGCCTCCGTTCCCATTTATGTGAAAGTTATAACTCTAATAAAGCCTGATTTATAGTTTATTTCATAACTGGTACAGACTGGATGAACCTACTCCTTACTTAACTCCAGTGGTGTGAAGTCATGCAGAAACTGTTTGGTTTTGTGTTCCCAGATTTGGAGATGCCAGTCTTGGGAGATTTCTGCCACTCCCTAAATGCAAAGGAGGGGTATAATATTTTGCTAAGTGGATCCTCAAACGTCACTGTTGAAGGTGCTGTTTCTTCAGGAGAAATTACTTGTAAAGACTGAAAATACTGGAATCGCACACTGACTTATTTAAACATGTTTTGTTATTTGCAGAACGTCTGAATTGTTGTTGAGATACTTGACTTGCTGAGTTGCTCAAATGCCTGGAGGATTTCTGTTGTATTATCTACATTGTGGCCACTGAAGTGTTGCTCAGGTGCTTGTTCACATTGTTAATGTAGCGGTAAATGAATTATAGGGATAAATAACCCTGCGACTCATGGCAAGAATGAGTTTTTCTTTCATTTTTCAGACAGAACATGAGATTTGAAGGAGAGAGAAAGGAAGTGGAAATGGTGAAAGAATAACTGTGATTGGGTGACCAGCTGAACTTTGGCTGCTAGCAAGTAACATTCGTCACAATCACTTTGTAGCTTCATGTCGCCAGCTTCCATTGAAAAGGACTTGTAGCCAGTTACTTTTTAATTGGTAGTCTAAAAATACATTATTATTGTTGGAGCTGGATGGACAGTTAACCAAAATAAAAGCTTTGTTGGCAAGATTCGGAATGGGAGCATCATCATTTTTTTTTGCCACCAACAGAAAGAAAACTAAATATTTGACACAAGAGCTACAGAAATGAACACACAAGGCACTTGCAAAAGTAATCCCCTCCTCCATGCCTGAAATCTCCTACCATAAACACTTGAGCTCGACTGAAATTTTGAGGCTGAGATCGATTTTAGAGAATCGAAAATTCCAATTTCGATATATTAGCTGATATTCTTAGTTTATATGTAGAGTTCTATCATAAAGATGAAATGATGAAGCAAATACTTCATAAAACTCCAGCGGTGTATTTTACAAACTAGTTCGCAGCTTATTGTGAAGACACCACTTGACTCCGCACCACCATCTGCTCAGATATATACTCTGCTACATGTGCTGCAGAGAGTGCCATGAGTGTTGTTAACAATGGACACCATTTCAAAATTACTGTAAGCATCTTTTTCAGCATCATGTCTGTTACTGAAATTTTGTTCACCTCTGAAATTTCAGAGATTCAGATTAAATTTAAACACTATATCTCTGGCTCTGCACCACACAACATATATTACAAAGATGAATAATAAGTTAGAAAGCCTCCACCAGTGAGATCCACTAACACAGTAAAGCCAACCAGGCGATTTTTAAACCAGATCCCACATACTTCTCTGTGTGTATCATAATGCTGGGCCATAACGTCAGAGTTGTTCAGAGAAACCTCCCTGCTCCCATGAGACCACGGCTGTGTCGAGACCAGTGTGGTCGCAGCAATTAAATCATAACATAGCAACAGTATCGCAGTCACGTTAATTGGGGCCCGAATGCACTCGAACACTGACTCACACACACATGCAGAACTGAATATTATCTGTTATAGATTTCAAGTTCATTTGGATCCAAGGTTTAAATTGCTGTTGATTGATGAAGAAAGAAATCCATTTTGCTGACAGAATGTTTGAGTAAGGCCAATAACCACAGTGAACCAATCCGGTCCGGTTCACACTGTGTACAGCAGTGAGGATCTATCATATTCTACTGTGTGTTAGTGTCAGATGTGGCATGCTGTAACAGAGCTATGTGCTGATGTGTAGCAGCTGCTGGCAAAAACACACAAAGCTGCCGTCACTTGGAGATAAAATCAAGCACACGAAGGTCTAGTAATCATGAGTAAAATGATGACTGAATAAACTCTACTGTCGCTAGAATTTGTGTGTGTGTGTGACTCATCATGACTGTTCCAAGACACATCTGGAGATTGCGTTCACAGCTGGCGAAGAGTGAATTTATAGAAGCACTCTGTGGGAGTATCTCTGGTGAGGATGGGTCTGTTTAATGACAAAGGTACAAATTGGACTTCCTGTTGGTCATCCAGCAAACGCAAGGGAGCCTGATGATTCATGGCAGATGGGAAAACATTCCTACACTGTGTTTCTCTTCCCACTTGTCCACTTCATGTGTTTACAGAATTAGTGTCCATCTGACGTATATGTGTCTCTGTTCTCGTAGGTTTGCAGTTCAGGCGGTAACATGACCAACGGAAGCTGCTTCAGTACGTTGTAGCTGTTTGGGATGACCGGAGCTGGACCTTTCAGAGGGGAACGCGAAAAAGAAAATAGTGTTGAGAGGAGGGACAACATCTGCTCAGAGAGGATAAGATCAGCAGAACATCTGGATCTGGACAGAGAATCGACTAAACCTTTCTCTTTGTAAGGAAAGGAATCTAAGCTCCACAGAAGCAGAGCTCACCGCTGTCGCCTTAAAGGGCTTCAAGAATTTTCATTTTCTTTTTGATCATTGCTTTCTACCTTCTCAGAGCTAACGCCATGTGCCATGTCATTGTAACATGCCGCTCCATGCTCTGGACCCTGCTCAGTATTGTAGTGGCCTTTGCCGAGCTAATCGCCTTCATGAGCCCTGATTGGTTGCTGGGATTCCCCCGGTCGGACTCCAGCGTGAGCGGGGCAGGAGTGGACTCCGGAGAGTACCGGCCATCTCTCGGCCTCTACAGCCGCTGCCTCCGTGTCGGGAGCCGGGGGGTCGGGGTGAGCTGTGGGCCTTACGCTGGGACCTTTGGAGAAGTGGCCAGTGGCTTCTGGCAGGCGGCCATGTTGTTTCTGGCAGCAGGGACCCTGGTGTTGGGCTGTGTGGCCTGTATCTCTGTCTTCAGCCTGTGTTTTCAGAGCATCCTGGGGAAGAGCATATTTAACATCTGCGGACTGCTCCAAGCTATCGCAGGTGAGACATCTATCACATTCATGCATGTGTGGATTAGAGGAAAACCAATACAAACTCAAATCCAGTATTCAGCATTTTTTCTAATTATTGGTATTGTTCAGTTTTAACCAATTTGCGATAAAAGAAATTAATTTTACAACGTGCTACTTTGGCTTTCATGCATACAGCTCTCTTAATCTGTCCTCTCCACTCTGTGATTTCGAACAATGTCCCGCCCACTGCACTCTCTGATTGGTTAAACTTTACGAGCAGCAGCCAATCAACACTAAACGAAAAGATTCTATCATAATCAAACACACATAGAACATGAAGACATTCCAGCAAAGTTATGTAGTGAAGTTTGTGTGATTCAACTGTCAGACAAACAAGATTTTATGTTTACTGCAAAGGTATATTGTTCTCAAATTCAATTATCGATCTCCATGGCAACTAATAATCGGTACTGGTTCTGAGAGATAAACAAAACAAATTGGTCCTCCCCTAGTCTGGATAAGGCTGTATGTGTGTTTAGTACATGTTTGATGAAGAAAAATAGTCCAGTGTCCAAATCTTCCATATAAAATGTGCTCTCAGAGGCTAGTTTCCTTCAAATCAGAATGGAATTGGAATTTCACTGATGTTTTCCAGTGTTTGCCTTTATTCAGAAGAACATTAATTGCAAGCAGGAAACAAAACACAGTAACAGAGATAATATGTGACAAAAAACCTCATTTGGAACAAAACTAGTCGTTTAGTTAAGAGACAACCTCAAATTCTAATATAGTATATATTATATTCAGTATATAACTTACTCATAAAATTTTAATTGAAAGTACTCTTAAATATGGCAAAAAATATGCAAAAAATAATTAGAGCATACATAAAACATGTAAATCTACTGTATGAAAAGTACACACTGTGATTTCATCCTAACAAAAAACAAACATACTAAACATAGATACAAATTTACACTCCAGTTTTACTGCCATGCTTTTTCTTGGTTCACGCATTCCAAGTTGTAAAGGAAGGAAAGCGGAGGCAGCTGCATGCTCTTAATTGTATGTTCCAGCAGAAAATCATGGACAAACTGAGAAGCTACACCTCACTTACTGTTGGTACTAATGCTAATAATGCTATCGATAAACAGTCTTGGCAAGCAACATTATGCAATCACATTACTGCGTGTTTTTTAATTTTCACAAAGCCTTTGGGGAAATTTATGGTTGCTCCTGAGTTGCAACATCTGACTTTACAAGCTGGCAACACTTTCCTGAGCTGGAAGTCAAATTTTCCAGCCAAAGTTCTTTGAGGCCTTTTGCATGTACCTTCCAACACGCTCCTCCACAGGTGTGTTTGGCTGGACTGGTCTGTCGAGCTGATAGTTATTTGACATCACCGTAGTGGGGTTCAAATGGGGCCTTTCTTATCATCACTAATCAAATGCTTGTCAGCTGAATAATAGATGTTATCTTTAAGCAGGGTTGAGTCACTGTGTTCCCACCTGCACTGTGATTTCTTCATGCGTTCAGCCAAGATGTTTACGTGACTAAAAGCTCTTTGTTTCATCGTCTGTTCTCCCTGCAGGCCTGCTGCTGATGGTGGGCCTCATGCTGTACCCTGCTGGCTGGGGTTCAGAGAAGGTGATCGGCTACTGCGGCCTCGAGGCCTCGCCCTTCAGGCCGGCTCTCTGCTCACTGGGCTGGGCGTTCTACGCTGCAATCGGAGGGACGCTGGCGACCTTCCTGTGCGCGGTTTTGTCCGCACAGGCTGAAATCGCCACCTCCAGCGATAAGGTTCAGGAGGAGATCGGGGAGGGTAAGAGTCTCATCTGCCTTCTCTGAGCCTCTGGAAACATCTGGAAACTGCAAAAAAATAAAAATAAAAATCACTCCTGGTGTCATTTCCCTGATGTGGACATCTGTACATCTCAGTGGAGGGAAGACGGACATGTCTCTGAGGGGTTTCTTCATGGATGGAATCAGATTGTTGTAAAGATAGAAGCTCTGATAACCTAACTGAAAATATCAAGGCAAAGAAGAAAGAAAAAGCTTTTATCCATTCGACAACTTCAGGTTAAACTCTTCTGGTACAACTGTGGACAAAAGAACATTCTATACTTGTACACATATATGGTGTTTTTGAACAAGATATTGTTTATTTTTATACTACTTCTTCACTTAAACAAACCACTAAACAGGAGTAGCAGAAAATTAATTACAAGAATGATGGACAGGTTCAACACTGCCCGATACAGCTCACCTGCAAACCTCTGACCATCAGCAGATTTGTCTCCTAAAACAGCTTCCATATGCTCTGTGTGGTTTCTAAACGTCCATGTGCTCTGAATCTATGGCCCAGCAGCACATTGTGACTCTCCTGCTAACTGCAGATGTGCCAATGAAGGGATTGTTCTTCAAAGAGAGTTTCCTCCTCAAGTTAAACAGATTGTTTGTGGATCCATTGCAGAGGAATCGCCAGAGGATTGTGTTGCAGAAAAAACACAGAGACCCTCCAGATATTTCGCAGTGAGGGATGTTTGCTCACAGTGAGGCTAAGCAGGTTGCACCCTAGTTTTGTCATGAAATCCCGAATGACATGCAGAGAACCAAAAAAAAAGTGGGTTGAATTAAAGAAAGTCTTTGTTAGATAAATGGAGAAACTCCATGTGAGTTATTGGAGCTCTTTAAAGTGGACCCCCTTCCTCTTAGTTTGGTACTTTGCATTCCCAAATAGCGCCCGATATTATGTTTTGCACTTGGTCTTTGATTCATTTCACATTGCTGCAGATTTTGTTCATTTGTGTTTTCATTCTGTTTTTTTTAATCCATGCTCTGTATGTCACTGTCAGTGTTTTGAGTCGTGTGATGCTGTGCTTTTCTTATTCAATGTAGATGAGATGTGCAATAATTCCATTATAGTGTTGTCTGCTGTGGACTGAGAGAATGAGCGAAGTCATGATACGGAAAAAGCTTCAGTAAATTAATATGCTGATTGTCTGCTATTTTTGTTACATTAACAAAAGAGTAACAGCGTCTGCGGCTGTACGATGCTGCATGTATGAGAGGTTGAAATGTGTGAGGAGAGATATTGTGTACTTTTTAATAAATCAGGCCTTGTTTAGTAAATCTAAGTGTGATGAATGTGAAAAATTGGGATCCAAACTTAGTAAGGAAACACTGACACCTACAGACAGAAGGTGGAAAACACAGAACATCAGTTGCTGGTTCCCAAACTGGGCTGCAAATTACAAGTGTAAATGTTGTTTTTTCCAAAATATTTCCCATTACATGTAAGGAATATTTAAAAATACAAGAAAGTTTGCCTGTATTAGAATAAAACTATGAAAAAAACTTTTTGAGCTGCACCTGTGCATTTGAAGTTGTCACAAAAAATCTACAAAACAAGAGCAATCCGACATTTCTGACCTCCGCCAAGGGAAGATGATACAAAGTTGGAAAATCTAAATCCGGATCCAGAATCCAGATCCTTAACCGGATCAACACAAAATTTGAATGGAGTCTTCCCTAGGCCAAGATCCACCTCTGGTGAAAATTTCATGAAGATCCGACAGGTAATTTCCTGAGAAATCCTGTCCACAGACACGCACACAGACAGACAAATAAATAAACGGACCCGATCACATAACCTCCTTGGCGGAGGTAATTAAGATATTTTTGCTGCAAATACTAAAATGTTATTTCTTATTTGCAAATGGTTACTTTTATATCAAAAAAGGTAAACTTCTTGAAACCTCTTAGTACTGTTGAAATGTAAGTTTCTTAAGACCTGTCGCTCCATTTTAAACTCCTGCCACTGACTTTAACCACTGAGGATAAATGAGTTCACATAACAAACAAAACAAGCTCACAAATGTTTCCTTCAAATTTTATTTCATGTTAATACCATAAATATACAAAACTCAAACTATTTCACATGCGACAAAGGCCAGACAAGAGTGCATTACTTTTTCTTTTTACATGTGATTGATAATGGGGATCAAATTTTCAACTTTACAAAATATACAAGTGTCCCTTTTGGATGAGCTTCTTCTCTGATTCAGTGAAATAACATGGTCACGGGCCAAAAACACAGTTTTGTCTCAGCAAACTTTAAACATGTCGCTCTGTATTGTGGACCAGCTCTCCAAATACATCAAGAAATGACCCACTGTGGCATGGCTTCGTATAGCAACTATAGATACTCGGGAGTCATGTGGGTGATGTAGCAAAGAAATGTTGTGTAATACCTCGAAGTAAAACGTGGAAAGGGAACACATCACAAACCAAGATTTGAAAACAAATCTATATGGACATTTGGTAGATTTCTCACAGCTTTTTAGGACATAGAGTAACACTTGAGGGAGATTTTTTCTTCTTCTTTCATACCCATCATATTCACACATCTTCAAACAACAAGCACACCTCTTGCAGGGTCCAGTTGCAAAGTCATTGAACACTGTTTTTTTTTTTTAAAGTCTAGCTGATGCTTTGACCGAGTCATTACAAAAGCACACAAACAAAAGAGCATAATGTAAAATCAAACCAAACAAGATCGAAACGCAAACTTAAATTACACCATAAATAAAAACATGTTTTTGTTTTGCACTAAGTTCAATGTAAAGCAAAAAATGTGCAATGAATTTTAAAGAAAGACATCTCAAAGAAAAGGGAAAAGAAATACTGTCGAGCTGTGGGCTTCTTCTGTCATGACCTTCAGCTTCCTAACATTTGCAGGAGTATTTTGTCCATCCTGGTGCTCACTATATACATTTGTAATAACAGCAGTACCAGTCATCAGTCGTGTATCATGCACATCTTCAGACAATCACCACCACTATGAGAGGTGCTAAAGCACAACAAAACATGTACCCAACGTCCATATTTCACTTCAGTGACAGGAGTTTGTACAACTTAGCGCTGAGTAACACTGTTTTCATTGTATATAAATTAATGTATCGTAGTGATATCACTGGATGTGCCTCAAGTCCAGTCCTCCGGTATATTAATGTTCATTTTGGCTATAAAACTCCAGTAATTGTCCAGTAACTACTAACAGAGAAAAAGCAATGGAAACAGACTGTTAGCTTATGGAGTGTACATATACACAGTATCAGTGTTTTAACTATTCCATGTATGCCAGGTTAATCCCAAGAACAAATCATAGCTTCATCAACTGTCAAGTTCATTTTTTTTGTGAGAAAAGGCAGGTTAGCTCTCGGTTCTTCCGATGTATTTTCAACGAGAGATAAGACCACTCTCGTATTCATAGCAGCGTTAGTTTTTAACCAAGTATGAAGAGCTACAAAAGCGACTGAGGGAGAGCCACATAGTAGTGTGTTAATGTAATACACAGATAAAGGAAAATGCTAATGTTTCTAACCTTTTCCCCTTCTTTTAGCACATCAGGCCAGGAAAGCTGAGAGTCGAACCATCATTAGTCAAACAGCCACTGGGACATGCAATCATTTCTCACCGAAAGCCGAGGGGAGAATAAGTGGGCTGACAGTCCCCCAACAAAACCAGCTACCCCCTGTAGCCTGGAAAAAAAAGGCAGTGGACAGAATGACTTTGCCAAAGAAATGGCCACCTGGAGTGTGCTAAACATGCATGTCGCGAGCATGCTGTCAACTCTAGAGATGCTAAACCAGCCCAATCAAAGTGGCACACAGAGCAGGAATAATTGTGTCGCAGAGGGGGGCAGGTCCTTAAATAAGAATAAACAGACATATTCCTATTTATATGAAGTAACCTTTACCATAATGACGATGGTATTTGTCTCACAATAGAAGCACTGATATAGGTACAATTTACCTCTGAGAGCTCAATGACCAAGCTGGATTGTATTATAAAAGAAACAAAAAGACAAGTCAGAGCCACAGTTTGTTTTTTTTTTAAAGTGAAGCGCACATTCGCACAGAGGCCCAGCCATTCAAACATACACTGTACTTTCAGTATGTGGGCGAGAAAACAGAACTATGTGCAAACCACCATGATCAGATTACCACTTTTCATGACTCTACACTGTATTTGATCAGGCAGGAAGCTGTTTGGAGGTCATCACCATGACAAAAATAAGGTATGCTAGTACTGCGACCTCTGCCTGACCTGGGATCACCTCAAGGGGACAGAAGGAACGAGGGAAGCGGAGGAGTGTGTAAGTGTGTGAGATGAGATCCCACAAACTCAGAGCACACCTCGAGTCACTTAGTGGATGTTTTCAGGGATGTGAGCAGACAAGTCACCTGACTGAAAAGCAGACAGGGCAGATGTAGGAGAGTGTTTTTTGTTTTTTATACTGATACATGATTTTAAGTGAAGATGGACAACTCTGGTCCCTTGTTTGTTATTTTACTTGACACTTTTTGAGCAAAGTGTGCGGGGAAACCGTAGCACAGGAACATTCATAAATATAATCAACTTGATCTCAGATCAGATCAGCCAGCAGGGCCAGAGTTGTGCGTCTCCATCTTGTCGGTGTGTGTGTGTGTGTGTGTGTGTGTGCGTGTGTGTGTGTGTGTGTGTGTTTGTGTATGCTTGTACGTGTGAGCATGTGTGCCACGCATGTGTCTCAGTTTATGGTTGAGGTTTGAAGGCCCCGCGAGCAGCGTTGGTTGCAGCATTAGCTGCAGCGTTGGCAGCTGCAGTCTGAACGGTCTTGTTTGACATGACGCCAGTTGCAAACTCCTGCTGAGCCTTCTCAAAGCTAGCACCAGTGGTACGATAGAGCGCGTGCACCTGCAAAGAGCAGAACGGGGGATCAGTTGGAATCAAGTATGGCAATCGAAATCTTCAACAGGCTCTTAAAGTGCAGTATTGCCGGATCAGACAGATGCTTCCTTCCTGTCTGCTCACAACACTGATACATGAATCTTTATCACACACAGTCCTTTGTTTTTTTTTTAGCCACTTGCTTGACTCTTGATTTGCCTGCAGACTCTGGACTTTGCTCCTTGTTATTTTTATCCTCTCCTTAATATTCAAACAATATATGTTTTTATCATAGACTGTAAATAAACGATGGACGCATGCTCCAGATTTGAGAAGTGAAGCCAATGCTGAGGTCATCTTGCAGAGCCAGACCATTCTCTCGTGATGACACTGTGTGGTGTAGAAATATCTGGCTGCACCTCATTATGAATCAGCTGTGGTACGTTTGAATTTCTTTAAAACAATCGCAGTTATCTTGGATGGAGCAAAGAACGGGATGCAGAGATGAGGTTCACTGAAAACAGTGTCGGGGGCATTGTTTTGGTGGAACATTTGGAGGTTAAGATGGACAATTCACAAAAAAACCCAGCTCTGATGTTGTTGTGGTTGTTTCCCTTAGTGAAGAGGATTTGAAAATAAAGGTAACCTGTAGAGTCGGATTCAGTGTATGTACAAAATATTTTATACTCAGGTTGTAAATACTGTTTTACATTTTCTGTATATATTGCCCACACCTATGCAGGCTCTTTGTTTTGTGTGGTTTTTGTCTCTTTTGCACTATTTCTTTGTTTCGTGTGCACAAGCCGGATCAAGTACACAAAACATTTTACTTTGTACTATACATGTGCAACTGTGTATAAATGTACGTATTTATTTGATTTGAGACTAATGCTGAAGAGATTTAAACCTGCATTGATTCTAATATCCAGCAGATGGCGACACTGCAAGCTGGAAATCTGATTGTACAGAAGTCTATCAGAAATTGACACTACTCATTTGATTTGCTACTTTAGTAAGCATTTCCCTAAATTTATGGTCCTAGTCGCTAGTTTCAAGTCTCTTTTAATATAGCATCATGTTTATTTTGTAAATTATGGTCCCATTTAGAGTAAAACTGGAGCTCACAACCCAAAAGATAACATCATGGTGGCTACATCTATCTTTAGTATACCGCCTTGTGGTGTTAGCATTGTTTAGGTAATCAGCATTCTGTTCACGTACCTCTATCATGAAACGTATTAAACATAGAAACTGATGCTGACATGTTACCTTTTTAAACATAATGAGCGAGCCCACGGATAGCGTAGTGAACAGGGCTGCGATCAGTAGCATGATGATCCCCACTGGGATACTGGTGTTCAGACCGGTTAAAGCTGCGATCCAACCGCTGGCAAAACAGAAAGACAAAACTAGATTAAACTCCAGTGCACGCTCATAGAGGGATAACATCAGTAAAAGCACAAAGTACTGACCATGTTCCCCAACCGGTGATGCCGATACTTTGTAGAACATGAACTCCAAACTGGCAGATGTAGACGAAGAAGAAGACAAAGAAGCGGAATGAGCTGTCACTCCTGTAGTGAGAACAAAGATAATAGAAGTGAGAATGTAATGTGTGAAAAAAGAAAAACACATTTATTCAACTCTGCCATTAATTCATCTTCTACTAAACATTAATTTCTCTATCTCTCAAGTCTGTGGAAGTCTTTCCTCAGGAAAAACAGTGTACAGTTACAACATGAATCCAGGATAAAAAAAAATGAGCTCCTACAAATATGAAAAATGACAGCATCCTGTAAGTATCCACCTCTTATCCTAGTTTCATACTTGAATTGTTTCTGCCTTTTTATAGAGCTGCAAAACTTGGTATAGATTTCATTGTTAATGCTTACCTGAAAGCCCCGTAGAGCGGTCTGTACCAGCAGACGAAAGAACAAGGAGTAAACAGCAGAAACCATAGCATGGCCAGGCCAAAATCTACACCACGACTTGCGTCCACACAGAACCAGGCCAGGCAGCCAAACATGTTCACAAAGAGCGTGCCTGCGTGGACTAAGACACAAAAACAACACGGTGAAGACCTTTAGTGTCACATGAGCACAGTAAACATAAAGGAATGCTCAGCAAAATCAGAAGAGAGATATGTTTCGGAGCAGGTGGCCTCATTCACAAGACAATATCATATTGCACATAGTACATATGTGTTAGTCTTTCAAACCCACATGTTTAATTAAAATGAATATTAGCTGACATAGGAGGTAATACTGTCTGTTTTGCCTTGCGACAGACGGCCCACTTACACATCCAAAGGTTGTACATAATCTTGACAGTCTTCTGGAACTCTACAGGAATATCCACTGCAATATCATGGTAGAAACAAGGGCCAACAGGGAACTTCTCTGGCAAGGGAGGCCAGTTATTCTTACGCCCTGCATGGACAGAGGAAACAGTGTGTGGATGATCAGTCATTTACAGAACCAGCTGTCACACTCCAGGCAAACACACTATGAAGTATACAAACATCAAGTATCGCAAGAATCTGAACAAAGATTGAAGAATACTGCATAATAGTCACATCTAAAACTATTTTATTAGTTCATACATCCTAAAACACATACATATGAGTACGGTGGATATAATGGCTAATAAGGAAATGCAAATGCGGCATTTTTCAACAAAGACTGCAAGTTCATGAGTCTGAATGATCAACTTGCAGTTTGGACTGGAGTGTTTTTCCCACCTCAGCTCAGCTCTGGTGATTACGCTTCCTCACAATTTTACTGTGACAAAATAATGCCAAACCCAAAAGTCCACACACATTTTGAGAGAAAAAAATAAAAATAAGAAAAAAGACAGAGACAGTGAGACGGTCAATATCAAAAGACGTGATAGTTATCCACTCTATTGTATATAAAACAAAACCGAAAATAGATGGCCTTTACTCGCTTTTGTGTTTATATGCAATTAATCAAGCAGCACTATTGAACTGTTCAATTAAATGCATACTTAACTTTTAAAGTAACTCATATGGAAGAAGCAAATACATTTCATGTCTGAGACCAAATTTTATCCTGCAAAAGGAGTGATATCAAATGCTTCAGAGACCCCAGAAGAAGCTGTAAATCATCAAAGGGCTTGCAAAGATTAGAATATTCCCTTTGGCATAATAACGGACATCAAACAAGCAGCCATCTTATGAGCTGAGCCGCCAGCTGTCGAGATCACCGGCCTGTTTCACCCGGTCCTCAGCTCCAGCAGCATTTGAGCAGATTTCCACACAGGTCTTATTTTTGATAAACTGATTGCATATTTGAAATCTAAACAGCTACATTTTTGGCAAGACCTCAGTGTGCGTTTAATGCACGCTTCAGGTTAATCATTTTTGCTTTTTATTGGGCTAAAACTGGCTTCCAAACTAGTTGCAATGTGAAAAAAATATCACGTGCTCCCATAGGAATTACATGAGTCACACTCAGATTATTATTAACCTTCATCTAAGCAGGTAAATCCCACTAGAGCTTGCAACCTCTTGTTCATGAGAGAACCGATTATACGTGAGCACTGAGAAACTTTCAACTTTCAGCAGATGAATTTTAAAACTGCGTCCTCGTGTCAAACGCTGAACATGCATCAATCAGTACAGTGAAGCTCAAACATCCAGGGGAACAACCAAAGAACATTTGTGAGTCGGGGGATTTTTAAGCAGAATCTTTTTAGTCTGAACCCTACTCAGAATTCTGTGACACCAAGTCCACGTACATAATTTCCCAAATTTTACTAATTTGGCAAAATTTGAACAGTTTTCATTTCATGTATGTGTGACGTATTCTCACAGAATTAAAATGTTCTTCACGAATTGAATGTCGAGCCAAATTACGTTGCAGCCGTTGTAACACGTCAACATTCTGATCGGCGCTGCCATGAATCTGGCTTTGATTGGGAATGACCATTCAGACTGTGAGGCTAATGAGGTGTTAGATGAGTAAAGTGGCTGACTGATGGACTGACTGACTGACCTCCCGCGGCTCCGTGCGACTGTAACTCTCTCTCCCGACGATCAAGCTCTGCTGCTTTCTTCTCCAGCTCCTCCTGCCTTCTCAATAACTCAGCCTGAGCGCGCGCTTGATCCTGAGACAGACACAGAAACGCTCTTAAAATTCACCACCCAGCATCTGACAGGTGTTATGACATCCAATAAGGCACGTAATTAGGGTATTTTTCCACTCAGGTAAGCTGGGTTGTGTTAATTTGAGATGGGAGAAAAGGGTTAGAATTACAACAGCACTCAGCTACTGTAGCTCCCTCACTTGTCTTTATCAGTTAGTACCAAACTAGCTCTAAAGTGGCACTGCAAGTTTAAAAGCTACAGGTGGGAAAAGGACCATTAAGGGAATCCAGACAACTCAACACACTGACGTTAAGGGGTACAGGAAACATCGATTGAAAGACAGTACCTCATTACGCCGCTGTTAGGCCATCAGAAAACAGAATATATGAAGGACAAGAGGAAAAGTGAACCAGAAGCAAAAACAGAGTTTCTATAGTGCTGTAAAGTCGTCAATCTACAGCTCAGAAATAAATATTTGAATAGTTACACATATACTGTTTCTTTCTTTACACTACTAAACACATGGGGTCAAAACACTCAAAAGTAAATGGACTGATATGCATGACATCAAACAAAATCCTCATATTTGATATTTTGAGTAAATTTCTTTACGGTCATTGACTATCAGAAGATCACCAGATGCTTCATGTCTGCTTCTATGTGATATTCTCTTAGACGTTGACTGCAGCCACCTACAGCTCTTCCATGTTGTGGGATCTGTTTGACTTTAGTCTGGCCTTCAACACATGGAATAAAGCTCACTTAGACTGAGATCCGGTGGCTGACTGAGTCAGATAACACTACCCCACCTCTTCATCCTAAAAAAGCTTTTTGGATGCTTTAGCCTTAAGTTTAAGATTACTGTCCTTCTAAAAAGTGAAGTGAGTTTAGCTGCATTAGATCTGAGCACAGTGAATGCTTCTCTATAACCCTGGATTCATCTTGAAGCAGCGAAGAAATCTGACATAAATGTCTATGTGGGATGGGATACTTTGGGTCACGAGCTGTTCCTTTTTACATTTTTCTACACAATTTCCTCTTTGGTAGGGGCTGATTTTTGCACAGAACTGATCAAATTTCCACCTTTTACGCCGTGAAGAGCTTTCATAACTTGCTGCTCAGTCACGAAGGGGTTTTCTTCACTTAATGATTTTCTGGTCATCTCCAAGACTTGTCAGCCTTGGTTACTTTTCATGCCTTTTTTGTGCTTTTTAGGACTGCACCCAGCTATTCGTTTAGGCAAACTGCTTACACTACTTTTAATATCTTTGAGATTGACTTCTGCTTTTTGAGCCTCATTCTATTCTTTTTACTTAAATGGTCAGCTCTTACTTTTATAGGCAACTATACTTCTTAATCAACTCTGAGCTGCATGCGAGCTCTACTGTACGTGGACGAACATAAAATGAAAAAATGAAAATAAAAAAATGGAGCAAAGGTTAATATACTTTACAATGCTTGCAATGCAGGCAATTCAGAAGGTTAAATGTCACTTACAGTTATTTCTCTGTAGCAACCATTATTTATTTGCAATTGAACATACTGAAGCTGTACAGAAACAGATCAGCAAATAAAATGTGGCGATCCAAATGCTTATCTTCTGGACTACAAATGCTGAGAACATATGTTGTCAACCTAGTCCGAACTCAGAAAAGCTAAAGGACAAATAGATGTGATTCATTGTGTACGAATATGTTCCTGTGTGTATCACCTGAGTTTGTTGCTGTGAGTAAGCCGGCGGCTCTTCTGTAGGCTTCATGATGGCAGGTTGCGTGTTCTGCGCAGGAGCAGGAGCAGATTTGGGGGCATTTCCTGGGGCTGCCTGTAAACCAGCATTAGATTCTCAACGTTAATATTTGTGCAACCGAAAGACAAGGCACTGAGTGGAAACTGTAATTAGGCCACAGTCATATTTTGTCAGTGAAATCCTCTGTGACTGAGAGGTGGAGGAGGAGAGAAAGAGGGGAGTGGATAAAACGAGGTCACTGACTCAGAACCACACAAATACATGCATGCACACACTAGTTGTTGGAGATGCTAGTTAAGCTGACCGTTCTGGCGTCTGTGAAGGGGTTATATTCCTCCAGACCACCAGGAGGGGCAGACTGTGTCACCTGGGTCACCGAGGGATCCTAAAGGGCAGAGAGGTCCATACAGCAATTTAGGAGGTGAAAACTACAAGCAAAAAAGCAAAACCTCATAAAACCATCAGAGGGTCTATTGATTCAAATGTTTTGCCAAGTTGTACACATCAACAGGAGCGCGGGCGGAAAACAAGATGCGTATGTAACAATTTAATGTTCTGTTTGAAGTGACCTTTCTTGATCTTGAGTAAAACAGGGATCAAGAGCAGAGGGAACTGGAAAATGCCTATATCATACTGGCATTACAGGACACTCTATAGCAGCCCACTATGTGCCATTCAGAGCCAGCAGTGTGCAGGTATTCCCTCCAACCAAGACTCCACCCACTGAGGAACACACCCTCAATTAAAGAGGAGGGACTTCAGATTTAAAACACCTGCTGAGGTGAAATGCAGACTTTTGGTGTACAATGACAGGTAAGACAGCTTCAAAGTTAGCATAAATTCTATCGTGCACAACATAAATAAAGGTTTTTGGGCACATAGTATAAAAAAACACTCTCAAACACCACCTGAAATTGTCTTATGTGTCACTTCACAGCACTATTAGCAGAGGATGTGTGTCTGCGGTGTTTATGCGTGCAGCGTTTTGAATTCATCGTAGATGCAGCGAAATGTACGCTACACGGCATG
This sequence comes from Acanthochromis polyacanthus, assembly GCF_021347895.1. Classification (NCBI taxonomy): domain Eukaryota; kingdom Metazoa; phylum Chordata; class Actinopteri; family Pomacentridae; genus Acanthochromis; species Acanthochromis polyacanthus. The sequence goes on along the minus strand of NC_067119.1, from coordinate 13,847,528 downwards.
TATGTGACAATATACAACGCCGATAAGACGTACAAATGTTCCAAACCTGCGTCCCATTTACAAATATCTGCAGTTTTTAGGCACACCATGTACCGGACTGATGCTAACCACCCGGCAGGCTATTCCCCAAACTAGCAGGGGCCAGCAAATGTTTACTGGCGGTGGGCAGAGCTAACGTTACTCAGCTAGCTAACATCATGTGTCTTTGTTCTTAAATGTCAGAATCGTTCTTACGACGTTAAAAACAAACGTCCTCAGCAACACTGTGCTCGCTAATTGTTCGGCGACTTATTTACATGTTTACCGGCCACGTTAAGTCTGAGTGATAAGATAAATAATGTTGATTGATGACTAGCTCTTTCGGCTACCTAATGGTACCCCAAGCAGCACCTCTAGCTAGCTGTCAGGCGCTTAGCTGAGGCGGTTAGCAGGGATGCTAAAGTGAGACTGGCCTCACTGGGCTCAGACGTAAGTTAGCGGGCTAGCTAGCCGAGTTAGCTACCTGAAAGGGATTGCTGAAATCCGGGTCTGCGAACGGGTTGCTGTCAAAGTCGGACATTGTACAGCCTTTCTAGTAACTGTTTCCTGTGTGTGAGAGCTTCCCGAGTCTCCAGGGAAGGTTCAGTCCTTTGATTTGACTGCTTCTCTCTGCTGCCCGCAGTCTTCTCCGCCTCCTGCTGATGGAGACCCCTTCGTTAGCAAGCTAGCCAGCAGCACAAAAATGGCAGAGGATGCGTGATGAACGGCGCCCCTACGTCACAGTTTCAGCACCGTGGACAGCATGACGTCTGTACAGGTGGGTGCCAAACACGTGAACACACAGGTGCAGTGTGCAGGGATGAGACTTCTGCTTCAAGGTAAACTTGTATCTCACATGTAAAATATCTGAGACTTGAACCGTGATGATTGCATTGTAAACACATAATAAGCCATCCCTTCTCATTCACTGGTCATCCTCGGTCCTGACATTTTGACATGTGATAACAGTGACGTCCAACCATCAGTCTCCCTTCTACTGTGCTTTGTCTTTCTACTGTCCCCATAAGTTTCCAAAGTTAGCTTCAGACTGTATATAGACAGCTGAAACATCAGACAACGAACAGTAATAGCAACATAATTTGCATTTCCTGTGCAATATTTTATTTTCATGTGCGATATTACTTTCGTTCTTTGCCAGTTAGTTTTGATTTAGCTTACTTAAATGTTTATACTTTGCACTTTCTATTTAGCACTGCTGTTAGCTTAAACTCTCATACACTTTCTATTTGCTGCATAACTTGATATGCAATAGTTACTTTCATATACAACATTTTATTTTCATGTGCCATAGAATTATTCCTTAAGTATCATTGCCAGAATTACTGCCTAGATTCAAGTTGTAGTTATGTTTCAGCTGAACTGTTTTTACTAAATGTATCACTTATTGTTTTCTTTTTGACACTGCTGTGAGCATATACGCCCTATCCACTTAATATTTACCACACACTTCATATGCAATATTACCTTAGTACTTGGATATCATTGTCAGTTTTACATTTTACTTTACTGTTCTAGTTTTATTTTCAGCGTACTTGTTTTTAATAAACGAACTGTACCTATTGCTATTATATTTGCTGCTTTATAATTGCTACTCGTGGTGTATTCTTATATTATTCTATTTTGAGTTTCATCTGGCAGAAGAATCCATGAAGTTCTCTCTTGTAGTATTTTTGTGACATAGATCTGTTTTTTTTAACATTAAGTATTTTTACTTGCTAAGCTACTTCAAGCTTGTACTCCCCTAGATTTCAAAAGGAGGTTTTGTACCATTTACACCACAACTTATTTCACAGTTACTTTGAAGAGAGTTTGTATACAAAATATAGCATACTCTTAGAAATATAGCAATGCTGTGGACATCTTGTACTATAATGTTTAAGGGTTTTAGGGTAGTTAAAGCTTTGACATGGTGCACCATTGTTGCTTACACAGTTATCTGCAATTAACCTTTTACTTTTGCTATTTTAACTACAGCTGCTCGTAAAACTTCTACGTATCATTCTGAATGCAGGGATTTTACATGGAAAAATTTTTGTGCATTGAGTTATTTCAGTAAAGAGATTAACTTTTGTTCTAGTAATGCAGTAAATTAAATTTAATATGTTATTCTGTATGCCAAACAGCAATATTAAGCTGAAATTATGCCTATATATAAATATACTTATTTGCTTATTTACAATCTCCATCTTTTTTCTCAGACAGACTCTAAAAACCTCAAGGTACTGAATTTGAACTTACTATCCTGAGGGAATATTTATACTAATTCCAACTTCAAACAACTCAGCACACACCACGGCTGTGACGAAAATTACAGAAAAGAGAGATCATTTCCTCAGGTCTAATTTCTACATCATCCTCGAGCTCGTTCTGTACACTGTATGCACACTGTGTAATATTTGAGCTCCTGTAGGTCAAATACCACAGCCATCTCCTCCACTTGATGATTATGATGATTATGTTAATGATGATAATGATGATGAGGATGATGATATATGGAAGCGTCTGCTGCTCACTTGGTCGCTTACGCCTGCGTGAAAGAAACCACAGAGGCAAACCCCAACTGCCTGTTTCATGATATGTAACAGTGACCTCTTTTTCTGGAGCAATCCCAGACAATTTACTGGAAATCATTTTATCTCACTTGTCCATAAAAGAAGTATCAGGCCCCCTGAGAGCGCCTGTGGCATGTTTTTTCTTTATTTCCTCACCGCCTTAAAGTTTCTGTTATCTGCCCAAAATGCCCACTTGGGGGAGCTACAATCCAATAGGTCTTGCCAAGCCATTTTGCAGAAATCCTCTCTCATTTGTCATCAATTTATTTTCATTCAAACGAAGGGTGACCATGTGAAGAACATCAGATCAGTTGACAGCCTGTAAATGTGATTTAAACATTTAAGCACCATTTACCCAGATTAAGTTTCAATTGAAGAACAAATGCTATTAGGTTGAAATCTTACAGTATGTGGCAAATGAGGTAAAAATATTCCTCCTTTTTTTTGTTTGAATTCGAACACATTTCTACACCTAAAACCTTTAAATGAAACTAGTGTGCTTTTGTTAATAAGTAACTACACATTCATGCCTTGCAAATGCGCATTTTCTGCCTAAATTACTGCACCTATATAATGTTTTGTATAGATAGACTCTAGATAAACACAAACTGAGAATTCATTACAATTCAACTTCAGTCCACAAACACAATCACTCTCTCTCACACACACACAGACAAAATGAGCATCGGTTCCTTCCCTAATCTTGTATTAATGGACCCAATCACAGACTCTATGAATAATCAATGGCCAGTGGTCTGCAACCGCACTGCTGAGACCTTGAGTGAAACTGAATTTTCCTAATAAGACACGCACACATACACTCACACACCTTGAGGCCCTAATAAGCTCTAATGCACTGTGGGTTGAAAATACGTCACATGGTTTGTTTGCTGCAGAATGTGAAAGATAAACATGCTGTGGCGGCCTGTGCAATGAGTGTGTATGTATGTACTGTGTGTATATTTATATATATATATATATATATATATATATATGTGTGTGTGTGTGTGCATGGAGAAGGATAGTGTGAAAACGGGGATCTGTCTGTCCTTGTCCACTTTCTCCTGCCCCTCTAATGCTGCTTTCCACAGAGGACTCTGTGTGGAAACAACCGCTTTGGCTAATAGCTGCTACATTAGTCTCTTAACCAGCTGGTCATGGCCATTTAGAAATGTTCATTAGGTCGCGGACGAGAGTGGAAAGGTGCGATAGTTCACTCCCCACTGTTGACTGTAGAAAGAAAGAAGAGAAGAGGGGAGAGAGAGGAGCAGATGTACAGACGAAGAGGGAAACGGGAGCAATTTGCTGGCCAACATGACGACTAAGTGTAAAAAGCCACAGATGCAATTATCATCATATTGCCCTGAATAAGAACCTTGTGCATAATTAGATCTCATTAAGGTCTATGAGTGTTATTTTAGGGCCCTGAAAGGTTGGATAAGCAGGGCTTGATATTATGGGTTATTAATGCTGCAACATCTGGTGCCATTCTGGCAGTCGTCTCACAGTGTCAGAGTGGGCTGGAAAATTCAGCACTGCACTGATGTTATGACCAGATAGTAAAATACGATGCGGAGTGCCTCCTTCTTCTTCATATATCAATATATGGATGGAGATATAGTTGTGTGGTAGTATATAGCTTTATATATGGCGTGTGTGTGCTTGTGAGTTTGTTTGTGCTGATGACCAGTCAGAACACATTACACACTGCAGAGGGAAACAGCCCTCTGTCGCCGGAAAAACGATTGATTCTCCATTTCCATATTAATGAGCAGATTTGTTAAGAGCCTGCAGGAGAGGGAGAAAATAACAGGGTCTTCATAGGGCACGACATTTATAAATAAAGCTGATGCAGAGAAAAATGGAAATTAAACCTTTTAGTTTAATAAATTTGAGGCGTCCGCAGCAAAGCGAGCGATTTGCATTTCCATTTGTGGCCAAATAATGAGAGTGCGGGTCCATGATGAGCCTGCTAGTGCTGCTTTTGGGTCTCAGACAGTCAGACAATCACTCCAGCGTGCAGCCCTCCACATCAATGTCATTAGCTCAGGCCTGTTAACTCTGCTGCTTGGCTTTCTAAGATTATTTGGCGAACTAGAGATTCTTATTGTCACTTCGAATGAGGAAAAGAATTGCGCTCAGAGTAGAATTTATTCACTTCTGTATTTCCTGCATTTCCCAACATGGATGTGTCTGTGGCTTTTTTTTTTCTCCCGTGAATGTTCGACTTCCTCTATACATGCAGGTGTCACTTTAAAATGACATTTTGTTGTTCTAAAACATCTCTGTCAGATGTTTCGCTCTGCCTTGCCTCATAAACACTTGCTCTTAGATGCACACACACACACACAAAGCATCACTGATTGAATTTATTGGGGAATGGATGTTGACTAGACCACTCCAAGTAGGCTAGATTGTTGTTGTTCCCAGATTGACAGACAGACCCAGAGCGGCTGATTGAAAGTGCCTTTTAGCTTGCTCTCACTGTATATTTGATTTGGCAAAATGGAAGGGGAGTCCAGTCTTTTCCCAGGATGCAAACACAAGTCCTTGTGTTTGTGTGGGAGTATGTTTGTGTATTTGTGTGTGCTCTGCGTACATTGACTGGTGGAGGCTTTAGTAAATGCTGCATAAAATGTACCCTTTCAGGTATTAATTGAATAATGCAGGCACTCCTCTTGTCAGCCATCAAGTGGGCCACTTTCTCAGTGGCCTGTGCTGCTCTCCTTGCCTGTGAATTGACTAGATTTATCTGTGTTGTTCCAGCCAATGGATGCCATTTGTTCCAAATATTTGACATAAACATGCAAAGAGCAGAGGCGTGCACTCATAAAATAAGCTTCGAGACTGTCGTTTTACATCCCAAAGAGACCAACGGGGGGGCTCTCAGCCTATCAAATCATGTGGAGCTCTTGCTGAGCCAACAGCGTGTTAAAGTTCTCCTTCAACCAATGATGTGATGAAAAGGAACAATTGCTGCCATAAAGAAAGAGGAGAAAGTAGGGGAAAAGCAGTATAGAGGAGTGCGACAGAGGCCTTTGGGTGGAACAAGGAGGAGAGATGTGCAGTGTTCTGCTAAATATGCAGTTATTTTCCATGCCTTTAATGGGACACATCTCATTGGGTGCCTTATGTCTGCTTCCAAACTGTAAAAGATACTTAGCTTGACACCTGCAGGAAATTCCCCATAATAAAGACAATATTGGCATATGGAGTCTTTGCTGAATCGATGCTTTCTAATACTGTTAAGACAACCGATGTATTAATGCAGCTTGTAAAAAGTAAAACTGGTTACCCTGGGAGTTGCATTTAACTTTGGAACTGATGTGAAATTGATTGCGATTAATCGAGATATCCTTTAATTGGCGAGTGCAGATGAGGAATTCCACTCAGATTCAGTCTATATTGCACTTATGGGTTAGACTCGGGTGTGTATGCTTGTGTGTGTCTGCGCTGGGGTTCGATTTGCTGATTTAGCACCTCTCTAATTTTCTACACGGTAATATTTTCCTCACCTGCCTGCCATCTGTTTTTATTAAGCGGGCGAATATGTTTGTCTAAGGATATCAATAATCATAAACAAAGCCATGACTCTTTCACCTCTCTCGCAGCACCTCTGCCTGTCTCTCTCACACGAGGCTGCTCTCAGTTCGGGCTCTGATCGGATACAGTCTACATATTTGAACGTGTAATTGGTGAAAATCAAACGTTTTCAATCCTGGTTTCAGTCTCTTAAAATGCTCACACAGTACATCAGCGCACACGCATAAATTCACACACACTGTGCCCGTGGCTCATGCCTTGACTGAGTGTGTGCTCTCCTATTACAGACAGTAATTACCGTCAGTCACCCTGTGTGTCCATAACAAGCCAGCATAATGCCCTAATCAGGCCTGGATTAATCTAACCCTCTCTCTAATCACTCTAAAAGTGATTTATATTGTTTTTCCTGTTCGGAACAAATGAAATCTGTAGCCCAAATTAATACTGGCTTTTCATCACTGGGAAGCTAAAAAGCCAGTAACCATCACATTCTTGTCATTAAGGCTGCATCTGTGAAGACATGCGCTCGCACACACACATGCTGACATATTTAAGTTGGAGAGAAAAAATATATAATGTAATATTCCATTAACTTGGCAAACTAATAACATTAGTCTTCTGTTGAAAGGCTTTCAGACCAAGCAAATGGGGTCATCAGAGGAGTAGCAAAAATTTTATTGCTACTATTTCATATCCTCCTTTGATTTAATAATTACAATCAGAGAAATGGCTGCTGATAAATTGCTTTTATGTTGCACAATTGTATCAGCTTTTATTCAAGAACTTTCTGAGCTGTAAATTAAACACGCTGAGAGTTTATCGGCCGGCCTCGCATGTGTCAGCACAGGAATAATTTTGCACCGTAATGGACATAAAAAAAATCATTTTTTTGATCCGTCCACAAATCATTCAGATGAAAAAATGCTCTATATCATTCTGTACAAGTCATTTGTCAAATTGTATCAGCCACAATCTTGCAATTTCTTGGTCTCAAGCTTTCATTTAAGATAGCTTGCCTCCTGTTTTGGTCCATGCCTCCTACTTTGTTTCATTTCCATTGTTAAACAAATCAATTCCAACCCTGACTCACTTCCCACTGTTTTTCATTATGAAGAACGAAGGCTGGACACGAATCGTAACAGAACCCTGAAATTTCCTGCTCACTATTCGGTCTGTGCTCGGAATACAAACCAACTCACAAGACGCGCATTTAACAAATGCAAATTGTGAGCCAATCTGGCCAAGCCTTCTGGGCTCCCGGTTCCATATTCATTTCCTTCCCACCCCACTGTTCTCAAACTCCAGAAACAATCCCTAGGTTAACCTGAAAGGGAAAGGAAATGAAGATCTGACAGTGTCCCTTTATCTCTTTCTTTTCCACACTGTCTCTCACCTTTGCTCCTCTCCCCTTCCTCCCCATCTCCCCCCCTCTTCCTCCCCTCAGTCCCCTCTCCCCTGTTCTCTTCATGCTGTGTAATTCTCATCTTACACACTCTGTTGCTCTGGACTATGAATAATGCATGGTGTGTGAGAAATCCTCAATCTCATGCTTGGCTCCCAGCGAGCATTACGGAGCTCGCATCTCTATTACGGAGATGAATAGGAGAGAGGGGAATATCGCATAGGATACGCTCTAACTTCATTGTTTGTTTTCAGCGTTAAAGCCCCAATCTGGGATTTCTTCAAGTACATATGAATTATGTATATAAATATACAAGGGGAGGCTTGCTGATGAAAAATACTGTCAAAAGTTTCATAATTCACCATATTGTCACAACAGTTACATTTTTCTCGTGTCACAACGCAAATAAATGGGAACAACAAGAACAAACTATTTACAGCTTCAGAACAGCTTTAAAATTCATGCGCTTGTACACTGCCAGCCCTTGAAAAATAATTTATTTTGAGTTAATGAATTTTTATAGCGAACTACTTTAAATTCAATCCAATAATGCTATAAAAAGCAGCAGCGGCACCATAACATTTTTTTTTATTTTATTTTTATTTGCTGTGGTGTGTTTCAGTTCAACTTCTCTGTGATTTGATTTGATTTTATGGAAAATGATAAAATGGCAACTGCAGGGACGACACATTGATAAATGCAGGAGTCTGGTCGGATGCATATACACGTGAATCACACCATTGCTGTTTGTTTACATCTGTAATAATACTGAGAATGCAAATAACTAGCAGGATCAAGTAACTGCTCACAGAGAGAAAAGATGCATTTTAAGAACAGGTCAGGTTGAAACTGTTGTATTCAGTGCAGAGTCGCATCACATGAGGAACAAATAACTGCTTGACCCTTTCTGCAGACATTGTAGGAAATATAAACCTACTGGAGTGGCTGAGTTATTTCGCCTGTGGTGTAAACTTCAATATTTCCAACAGTTTTATGAGCTTTTTATGACATATCCCAGTCTTATTGATTTCCTTTTGCAGTGATGATGCCACATGAAGAGACACTTGTGCTAAAACTGGTGTTTTTAGGTTCAGTCCGTCAACCTTTGTGCCTCTGAGCTAGTGTTATGTATACATTATGTGTGTGCCTTACTGTATGTGGGAGCCACAGTACGACATAGATCCATGTTTTATGGGGTGTGTACATGCGATAAAAGCACTCAAGAGTTAAAGTGCTTTTCTACCATGCTCAAAGCCATGTGTCAGCACTAGACCACTAAATCCACACAATTCCCTTGAACAGTTTCCCTTCCTCTGATAGTCGATCATTCCTCTGTTTCAGGTGGCTGGCCACTGTGGCTGACAGGGCCAAGTCCTTGAGGAGATCATGTGTCTGTGGAAAGTACAGGACAGGCACTGATGTTTGAGCTTTCAAACCAATGTCCCTGTTGTTGCCCATTTCCCTCCTCTGTTCCCAACGTCTCTATGACCGAGCTCCACGACTTGGCATGCACAAGTCAGTCATGATTTTTCTTTGCTAGAGTGCTAGGAGAAAATGTAAAATCTATTTTATTCATTTTAAGCCATCCTGAGTATCATTCCTTTTATTTCTGATGCCCTGGAATATGCTCCCTACATTTCAACACTCTTTTTGCCTTCCATCTTTATGTTCTGCTTCAGCCACTATTGTACATCATTTGTAATATAAAGCAGGGCCAGAGAATGTTATGGATAAAAACCTCCCCATTATTCCATGGTGCTGAAATCTTACAGAAATATGCCTCCCATTTTGGTAGACATGGCTTACTCCTCTGTCTTTTTCCATGCCCATTTTGGATGAACCCCAGATGAATCATACTAACGACCTGGGCCCTGTGCTGCAGCACTGCTCTGAAATTAATATCTAAGGAATGGAGATATAGGGCAAATAAATGAGAATAGGAGCCTGATATTCACTCTTGGGTGCTACGTGCTCAGGCGCAGACACACACATACATGCACTCGCATATACTGCACACGGAGCCTGACAGGCAGGCTATTATCCCCCAGCCCACACTGCTGTAATTGGCTATGGCTTTTTACAAATGTGGCTCTGTCTGACTCGCATATCAGCTCCCGTCTCATCAACTGTGTAGGGGTCACTCACTATGTCCGTACTTGTGTGTGTTGGTGGTGCATGTGTCTGTATATGTGCAAGTATATATGTAGGGGTCACTGGTGTGCCCATCCCTCTCATGTCTTCATTTCACATGCTCATTTATGTCTACGCTAAACGAGCCAACGGATGCTAAGTGTGTCTGCGGCTGCCTCCTCTTTAGCAGCGCCAGAGTATTTAGCCATTAGTCCACTAATGGCATCAGGATCATTCACACAGCGGCTAGGTGATGATGAAATATTAGCTTAGTTCAGGCCGTCATTAGTTAGTCTGGGCTTGCCTTGGAGGTCAGGTTCATCCTATTTTCTCACACACTGGGATCAAATCCAGTTATTAAGTGAATCTGGAGATTAAATTCTTAATTATGTTAGTTTGCAGAAAAGCACACAAGACCTAACAGACTTTTGCAGCTAAATCTGCTGTTATAAGCTTTACTTTGCAACCCGACAGGCGCTTTTCTTTTCCTTTCTTGTGTCTGCTTGGATTTTCCTTAAATACCTTTTATTTACTCTGTGGAAACAGAAAATATAGTTAGAGGGGGACATAACATGCAACACAGTCTAAGAACATGATGTAATAAGTAGCTTAAGCAGAAGCTCCTGATGTACATTTGTACAAATCTGAAGCTTTTATAATGTAAATGGTTGTTTTGTTCAGTTGTCTACCTTTACCAGATTTATTTAAGAATGCAAACACAGACATTGTAATATGCTGATGGTTTGTCAATGCTGACATTATGTCACAGTATTTAAGTTAAACTGATCCTTATTACTAGAGTAAGTAGTCTGAATATACAACTTGACCTGCCGCAATTATTCGATGAGTTGTCAACTATTAAATTGATTGCAACTATTTTGATCATCAATTAGTCAGTTTTAACTAAACAAGTCAAAGTTCCCCACATGTTCCTGCTATTCAAATTTAAATATTGCCTGTTTTTTTTCTCCTTTATGATAGTAAACTTAATATAGTTTGGTTGTGGATATTACAAAATATACATTATACATCGTCTTGGGCTTTGGGAAACACTGATCGACATTTTCCACAATTTTCTGACATTTCATAGACTATACAATTATAGATTCATCAAGAAAACAATCAGCAATGAAAATAATCAGTATTTGCAGTTCCATATATAACACAGTGAATGAAATGAAATGGACATACACTGGAGAAGTTAAGAAATGTAACCAAATGGCAGGCTATTTTAAAATTGCATATCAATTTTCTGAATGCTGTGAAAGTATGGATGGTTTATCCATTTGAGATGTATGCAGTTGTTGGAACGTTTATGCTCCTTTGTCAAATAAGGCCTCATAAAAATGCGACTTAAACTCTTTTCAGCTGTCAGATTATTGATATAGAGGCAAGAAACATGAGAGTAAGATCTATAAAGTTAGATCACTAGTATAATGTAGGCAAATGTCTAAAACTAATATCAGTATTGATGATCTGTTACAAATTGCACATATTGCAACCATTCCCAATAGTAAACACTTTAGCATTTGAAACTCAACATTTAGCTCTTAATGCATATTAGTAGAATAAACACTTTATACTAGACTGCAGTTTATAACCCACTGATTATAAACTGAAGTATTGGATCCTGTCAAACTGATATGCATATAGAGGTGTCACAGGTGCTTTAAGACAACAACTGCATAATATAATGCCATCATTAGGTGATGCTGGTAATGTTTACTCTCGTATGTGGCACACATGTAGATCATTTAATATACATGGATTAATGGACACTACACACAGTTTGCTCAAGTTTAAATGGCTTTTACGCAGACTTAATTGTACAATTCGAGACATTGTGTGACGTATGAAGGAGGAGATTAAACCAGGAGACAATGAAAATCACTGACTTGTTTGAACTCTCGGCACTGTTGCACCACAGGTTTGGAGTTTTACTTTAAGAAGAGTCCCTGAAGTCACAGCATAATTACTTTCCCACTAGGCGGGGCTCTGGAGCTGAAATTACATCACACTTAATGGGGTTGATTTAAACCTATATTCGAGAAGCCAACTGCTTGCCTATCATATTCTTGCACCTTGTTAATCCTTAACCAATGAATTAACCCTCATTACCAGTGTTGGAATATAGCTGAACACTCTCTCTCCCCTCTTCTTGCTCTGAATTTTCTCCCCTCCGCCCCGTTCTTACCCTCCATCTAGCGTTCTGTGATGAGGGACGTCTGGGGTCAGTGATTCTGTCCTGTGTAGCCCCTCAGAGTTTCTTCTGCATTCAGATTATTCTGACCTTAGATCAGCCCTCTTGGCTGACCGTTAAAGCACTTCAAAATCCAAACCCATCCCAAAGCCAGCTGCTCCCCACAGAGTAAAGATTGCCTCATATCTCTCATCTTGTTTGTCTGTCCGTCTCTTAAGAACAAAGTGAACAGTACAACTAAAGGAAAAGGACCACGAGGAAATGCTTTTGGCAATGCTTCAATTTCAAATGACAAAGTAGAGACGGAGATCTGAGCACTGGTGTGAGATGAGCTTTATGCTCAGGTGTCATTTAAACCTGGCCTCCTCTAGTCTGTAAATAACATGCCTCAGCTCCACTTTGCACACGGGAGTCAAGTCCTCTCAGCTAAGATTTGATCAGAAGAAGGTATGTTTGTGATTGTGTGGGTTTTACCCAATGAGACTTCAGCAGACCTGCCATGCAGGTATTTTTATAAAGCACATGAATCAATCCAGCTCCCAGGATTTGCCCCTGCTGTGAATGGTTGAGTTTGATTTCTTTGTTTGAAAATCCAATATCTTTTTAGATGCAAATCTATTGGATCAAAGATGTATTGCCCCTTTTTGGAATGGAGGTGTTTTCTAATGATTGTGTTTGATTGACACATGGCACTCAGTTTGTTCACCGCGACCAATTTTTCAGATCACTGACAGGATGGTGAGGACTATAAAAAGCATGCAGAGATCATTTCTTTAACACATTTGCAAAGGAGATAAGTACAATTGAAACCTTAAATTTGAGTTATATTTTCTTAGCATTTTTGTATTGCAGTGTTTTCCTGTCTTTTTGTCTGCTCTTTCTGTGAGAAGTGGTTCGCTTGTGCATTCAGATGAACGTCCGGCCTTATTGTGTGTGACCTCCGTCTCTTTGGCTGTTTGCTGTCTCGGATAACATTTTGACATTCCAGTCTCCTCTCTCAGACACTGCGATACCTCAGACCGAGGGTGGATGGGGGGCCCAATGATAAGGCTTCACTCACAATTAGCAGGCAGGAGCAGGGAGGCGAGAGGGGGAAATTGAACTGTCAGGAGAGAGGAGAGAAGAGAGGAGGAGTGGAAGAGGGTGGGATAGAGGGGGAGACGGGGGGAGGGGGGTGACCCCATCCTGCAAAATGGAGCCCGTCATAATTTGTTCATTTGGTGCCCATCAGGCTCTACCTTCCCTCTCCGCTGACCTCCCTCCCTCAGTTTCACCCTCTCCCACCTCTCCTCTCCCCATCTTCTGTTTCACCTTCCTCCTTACCTTCACTCATCACAGCATTCCCACTTTATTGATATTGTGTTGTCACTTTTGCCATTCTCGTGCTGTAGCTTTTCGCAACATTATTCTTATTAAATGCATCAATTGGTGATATAAGGGAGAAAAAAAACTACCTCGAGGCTTCAAGAGGTGAAAGTCAGAAAAAGAGCTAACAAGACCAAGGCCTGGGCTGCCTCTCCTGAGGATGTGCTGGATGGTAATGCTAATGTTAAATAAGCAGAGAGGCTTTTAGCAGCTCTGTATTTAAATGTCAAATGCTGATGGGCCCTAATGAGATAATACTGCTGAGAGCAATTAGCCAGCTAGATGCAGAAGACTTTTCACATCAGCACACACAAACTCACACAGTCGGTGTATACATACACATGCAAACTCAAATTCATACTGTGTGTTGCTCAGTGGAGAAAACAGCTGCTGGTTTTAACATAACTTGATGATTTTTTTTCAGAGATTAGTATAGAATCTTAACATTGAAATCGGAATCTGAAAAAGTTTTATTGCCATGCAGGTTTTCACAGACAAGGAATTTCACTGGATGTTTTAGTGCAGAACAGTAAACTCTAAGAGCAAACACTGTAGATTAAAAAAAAGGGTTGCAAGTCAGTAGACAGTAGGTGTTATAGGATAAATAAGAAGAAAATGTTACAAGGCAAATGAGCAGCAACTGTGTCAGATACAAGATATTTTAAATCTTTAAAAGTAATGATATTTCCCATGTGCAGAAATGTGCAAAGTGATAGCCTGAGAATGTGCAAGGTTGCACATTATGTAATGTTAAACAATCTGAAATGTGCAAAAAGATAACGATTATCCTATTTAAAAGCTGTGTGCCTTGTTGAAGAGGCACTGCCGTCTTCTAATGATGCCTCAAAACACTCTGTACCAATATTTACACAAGTGAATCCACACTATCTTTATGTCAAGTCACAGCTGTTAGATGCTGTCATCACAGGCTGATTATATTGGACACCACAGAAACTAGAACAAGCCTGTTCTGATATCTTGTTAACAGTTTAGTTTATCCTCCAGTTTCTATCTAAGTGCTGGTGGGAATGCCTTAAATAAGACCAAATTAGACCAAAAGACAAGAAGAGCTGGATAACGATGCAAACATGCTTTTGTTGTAGCTAAAAGAATTACTGATGTAATTTAGAAATGATTTTAAAATGTCTGTTTATTCTGTAACTAAGTCATTTGATTTAATGAATTTGATGGCTTTGAGATATTAACTTTCATTGTTGACGGTAAGACATATTTATAAAATTGGTTGATATAAGTTTATTTTCTACCAGTTCTTTCACTGATCTTGCTGAAATATATTTTGCATGTGGGTTGTTTCTTTTTTTGTCACACGGGAATGACTGTAGTCCATTAAGGCCTATTTTTCATTTGTCTTTACTTTATAATAGGATGTTCCGGATTTTTCTATGATAAAACATGAAACAAAACTAGTTAAAACTTGAATTCCTAGAAATTTTTGCATTCTTTAGTATTGCATTTTGCCTGTAAGCACTGTAGGCACCCAATAATAGGCACTGTAGGTCCTATTATCACACTTGAACTTGCTTTTTGGCTCTTATCCAGGTTGTTTTCTCTTGACTAGACTCGTGTTTGGGTTGTATCTGCTCTGAGATGTATGTTTCTTTGGATAAAAGTGTCTGCTAAATGAAATTGTAGAGTTGTGGGTTTTTTATGGCTCATGTGGAACTTATAAATGGATAAATATTTTTCTGTTTTCTTGATAGGAAATCAGGCCATGATTAAACAGATTTGCCTTTAAGATAGCTTCTTTATATTAAAAGTGGAGTTTCACCAGTTATTGGTTTTGGCTGAAGGTTTAACTGTGCAGTCACTGCTGATAAGTCAGTAAAGATTTTCATCCTTTAAAATCACTCTTTGTCTCTCACTCTGTACTCGGGACAATATGTGTGAATTGTTATATGTCAGCAAAAGTGTGCAGTGTGTGTGTGTGTGTGTGTGTGACAGAGAGGATACAGGTGTTGTTAGCAAGCTCTGAAGGTGACTGCTGGTCTCATCCATCAAACAGGCTTTCCTCAGGCTGATCCCTAATGGATCCCCTCAATCAGAGCCGCTCACTGTCAGTCGCAGTGCAACAAAATGAGAAATCAGGCAACTGGTCGCACAGCCAAGGTTGGGAGTCATATAAAGGGGACAAAGTGATAAAGACCAGCTCGTGTCCAGCCTGTTGATTAGAATTGAGTGATCTCAGCCTTCCAGCCGGTCATGACGGAAGCAGGACATCAATCTGGACAAAAGCTACTTCTTCAACAACTATAATTCAGCTGTGTATTCGCTGTATCCAAACTGGCAGACTTGACTTCATTGTGAGGTGATGTGCTGCCTTTGCATTAGAGGCCATTATGTTTCTGTCTCCACCTTTAATTCCACTTAGTCTCTCAGATTAACTAGTTTTAATCAATCAGTATAATTTGATAACAGGCCAGAGAACGAGGTTTTGATTTCATTTTGTACAATTTACATCGGTAATGGAAATGATAAATGGGCTAAACCCTCTCTGTGCTCTAAAAAATAGTCTCAGGCTAATGTAGTTATCAAGTGTAGACGCACTTCACTTTACCGTAGGCCATTAAAATCTATGAAGGAAGGACAGATTCAAATAGAGCATTCACTTTATCCCTGTGTCCAGGCCTCCTTACTATGTTAAATGCTAGTTCTGGCTTCCCTTCATGGTGATTTGATTTGAGAAGCTAATATACTGAAAGCCTCCTCTTGCTGTTTGTCTCCAGCTACTCATTCTCTCAGCTTTAAAAGCCCAAAGCCTTTATTATTGAAAAGGTCTGTATTTGGTTTTAGGGTCTAACAAAATTGTGTACCCACGTTTTTGTCTGTGAACGCAAAATGAAAAAGGTTTGAGTGCCGTCAGTGTCTAAAATAGATTCATTATACAGTATGCCTGTGCTTGGCTACTAAATAGGAAAGACGGATTCATGGCGGTACAGTAAAGTAATCATGCTAAAAGCTCTTGCTACAGGTTGTGTTGAACTGTCAAACCCTCTCACATCCTCTCTGTTGTATTATTCTTTGCTAACAACATTGTCGATTCAAACATTGTGAACTACTTGAAAACTGTTTCAGTAGGTTACAAGTGGATAAACAGCCAGGTAAAACTAGACTTTACTGTGTGGGATATGGGGATTTTTGGCTTTAAATGAGGCCTAAAGGTCAAAGTCATTACATTAAGCATACAAGTCTTGTAACTACAGAAAATTCAGGTCTTCGAAAGACTGCCAAGAGTAAATTTTTAGGGTGTAAATAAGCAAGCCTTTACATTTTGGTCTAAAATGTGAAGTAAAAGTTCAAAAAGTCCGAGTCTAAATTGGCTTGTGTGTCAGAATGTCATATTATTCATACAAATCAGGTGTTTATCTTTTATTATTAATTGTTGGTTGCTAAAAATGCTAAATCTAGTTGCTTCTGGGATATGTAAGTCGTCAAGTTCAAGATGATCAGAAAAACCCAAGTCAAGTGTTTTAGCAAATGACCAGTGGTGAAAATTTTCTTAGACAAATGGCTGGATTGAATATTTTTGCCCTGTTCTTCTTGTGAATTAACTGATAGTTGTAGGCAGATACTCGCCTGTTGACATACATGCTGATATTAATATTCGTGGCAGTATTGATTGGAAGGCCTGCACATAGTCATGTATATAACTGTCCAGTGGCGGGCTTACCAATCACCATAAGTCAGTGTCTTGCTGGGAACACCGGGGGTGGTGTGAGCACCCATTAGAAATTAATCTTAGAGATTTAATATGACTATTGCAGGAGTTCATGCAGTTCTCTCATACAAACATGCCCGCATACTCTTCATAAAGCATGACATTGTTTAGCTGGTATGCAATTTTTAGAAGGAACCTGACAAATGCGAGCACTGTAGTGATCAGATTGGCTCCAGAGCATCTAATAGTTTCCTAAATGTCACATACAATCTATGCAGCATTGACTCTAGAGGTCACACGATGATCAGTACAAAAATGTCAAAGATTTGTGCACAAGCAATGACATGCACACGATTTATCAAGTGCACAGCTGTCTTTACATGTTTGATTTTTCCCTGCTCGCTTTTCTGTCTCTTTGTTTTACCCTCTACCGTTCCTTTCTCTCGCTGAAGCTCAGGAAAGGCTCCTTGGCTACAGTCCATGATTATCATACAGATAGGATCATATCCCATTGATTTTATGCAGATGATCACCTTTCTGTGTATGCAGGGCTGATGGTGGTAGTAATTTACAGAAGAAAATCAATTACCCTTCTCGTCTGCCGGAGTAATTGTTTATTATTTTCCTATTAGACAAACTGTGTTGATCAATGTTATGGAAAGATTGCCCATGAATACTATCAACATAAATAGATTTGCCTTCGACATTAGTACTAGTTTTCCTTTAATGACCTGTACAATGTCACACCAATGCCACAGGCTGAGATCTAAGCACTAACTATATGTGATGGATTCATGCGTGTGTGTACATACTTTGTTTCTTTGTGTGGGAAAAATATTCCATTTTTAAATTCTCGTAAATGTAAAAGGCCTTGAATTTACTTGCAAGTTTATAGAAACAGTGCTGTGCAGGTTTGATAATATAAAGCAACAATTACATCCAAACACAGGATCCTGCATCGACACTGTTGTTGTTGTTTCACAAATGTGCCGTTGATGTGAATAGTCAGTGGTTCCCCTGGCTCCGTCCAGAGCCTCTCCGCCAGTATCAGTGTGGATTGATCTAGACACAAACTAATCACTATTACTCACTGAAGTAATTGGCCCGGCCCAGATCACAGAGTAGCAACCGATCGACTGGTCCAGGGATCAATTCTGTGATCAGAGGAGGTGGGAGCTGGAAGTAGGGATGCAGAGGAAGGAGGAGGGATGTTTTGTAATGTGGCAGATCAATCTGGCTGAACAGTACCGTGTCTGGGTGTGTTCTAGTCCACCTATCACATCTACCGTGCTGCCCATTTTGAGTTTGCCACTTTTTACAGGTACCGTGCTCCTCTGTTTGCTCGATATTCAGATTCAAAGCAAGCTTATAATTATTGCAAGCTCTTACACATCTCCCCAAACCTTCAGTGTCACAAGAGGAGGATGTTTCCAGAAGATATGGTGACACTATCTACAAGTTGACACGTAGAAAACAGACACAAATGTTAAAGCTTTGGGCAATTAAAGAAGCTAATTTAATAGATCCGGGACCCATTAGTTTTGGTTTTGTGCCACCTGTAACTGCTCCTGGTGTTAAAGTATTTGTACAGAGATTTGAAGGAAAGTAATTTACTCATATTTCTGAATCTGGAAGAAGCAAATATTTGGCATTTTGTTACAATAAAATTCACAGTCAAGTCAATTAGTTTCACAAACACAATATTAATCTTGTTTTTGTGCAATATTTCATCATGTGTAATATTACTTTATTACCTCAGAACCATTACTTGTCACTTTTCTACTGTAGTCATATTTTTGCTTATTTTCTGTGTTCAGTAACATATTGTACTTATATTTTATTTCTCTTCTGCGAGGGACTGTATTTTTTCATCTTACATAATTTTGTTTTCTGAGCAAAATCTGACAAAAGAATTTCCTTTATCAGTCCTTTCTGTGAAAAGTACTTTTATCTGCTACTTGAAAATGGGCTCTGCCACACTGAGAGGGTAATATGTTTTGTTTTTAGAATTAATCAAGAAAGATAATTAGATTTAAACTAATCATTAGCAGTATTCCATCTCCGGCTATGAAAACCATATTAAAAATTTACATTCTTGTATTATCACAAGGTTTGTCCCATTTTGACCAAGGAGTTACAAATCTTCTAAGTACTTTACAGCAACATACAGCACAGGTTTGTCTCTACCAGCTCTACATGCTTTAGTAGGAGTTATTTAAATTCTGACAATTTATCTAAAGTACAAATCAAATGCCTATTATCATGCCGAATTTGACATCCCTCCTGTGAATTTTAACTGAAACGAAGCACCCAGAGGGAACAAACGTGTAAAAATGAGCTTTAAACACAAAGTATCAGTGGTCCATATTAAAATGTGGTTCCAAGTGTCGGTGCTGAAAACTGAGCGCTGTGATCACACATAACTCAAAGATCTCTCTCCTAATATTTGGCCTCAGCCGCTGCATTCTCCTGCTCAGCCTATTTCATGGAAAGAGCAGGTGGTCCTAATATTTCATGCGTTCAGTGTGTTTGCAACCCTTAGCCCCCCGCTCCTGCCCCTTGTTCATTCCTCATCCCACTAGAGGCCATTTCTCTTTCATCCTCGCCGGTCGTGGTCCTGCTTTCAGGAGGTTCCTGCTCGGCCAGACAGAACACTGAGCACAGATCCGGAGCGCTGGCCTCCTCTCAACATTCTCATCTCGGCAGCTCCCCCGGCGCTGCTCCCATCTCACTCTCCCCCTCTCCTCCATCTCTCCTCCATTGCCCTTCTCCCCTCCTTTATTTTTTTTTTTATTTTTTTTGCTTTTTCCTCTTTCTTCTCCTCTTCCTTTCCCTTTTCCCCCTTTCTCTCTTACCGTGGTTGTTGATTGGGTGTCTGAGTGCTTGTGGCAGCTGTGTGTTGTGTGTAATAGAGCAGAGAGGCTAGTCTGAATACAGCGATGGGAGAATTTGTTTATGTGAGAGATGCATAGATGGAGACAGGTCTCCAGACGCTGCGGGCTCTCTCTCGCTGTCATCCTGCATTCAAGCCCTGACAGCAGATCTGAGATGGCCAAATATGCCAGACGCTCTCCCCAAATCCCCAGGCTGCACCCCGCAATCCAACCGATGTGTGTTTGTGTTTATTCAGATTTGACACAATGATTCTGTGTGTATGTGAAGTGTGTGCTTGCGTTTCCAGGATGGCATGCTTGATCAGATTCCCCTGTCACAGGCTTGGTCCAGAGTCCATTACCACTGAGCGACAGAGGGGAGAAACTCCACCAGCTATTCTCTTTTTATCCCATCCCAGTGATCTCTTTCTCTGATATGTTAAGTCTGTTCAGTGGGGCAAGGATTCGGCATCCATTGCTTCTCTGAGATGTGTGTCCAGTTCAAACAGCTCATTTACCATTTTCATTCTCCCCTCCTTTGTGGACTTGTAGTCGCATTTGTATCTGAATGTTTGCAGCAGTTTGTCCAAGTTAGTCTTGTCACTTCGGCCTCGCATCTTCGGGGACTCTTTGCTTTGTCTTTGTGTCACCGTGATATGTTGCAGTGTGTTATTTAAATCAAGTGTCTCAATTGAATAACCTCTGCTTTTTTCTTTTTTTTTTTCCTTTTTTTTTTTTTTTTTTTGGTTCATGCAGGGGTTCCCTGACTCCTTGAAAGACTGTAGCAGCGCACTGTCTTGTTCGGTGAAATACTAAGTGTGGCACACTTCTTCTTAAATGAAGACAAACTAATGCAATGAAATAATATGCTTAGAGGGGAGACTCTAAAGCGCAATTAATGAAAACCGAATCCGAAGTGGCTGGTTGGCTGTGAGGCTGTTGTTCCCATTAGAATCCATGCTTCCATCAGTGCAGCTTGGCTAAAATGCGAAGGCTGCATTCTGAGAGCAACCCCAGTCTGCATGTTGTGGCCTTTTAACTGCCTTCAGCAATCACATTTGATGCTCCTTAATTATCCAACACTTTCCCCCTTCTGCCTTGCTGCCTTCTTTCCTGCTCAGCCGCAGAGACGGTGCGTTTGCTTACCGCTCTGCCTTGCCTAAGTGTTCGCCTGCATGTAAATTAATCTTGATTCACTTTACCCTGCCCTGCTGAGTGCTACAAATTACCCTATAG
Organism: Acanthochromis polyacanthus; assembly: GCF_021347895.1. Classification (NCBI taxonomy): domain Eukaryota; kingdom Metazoa; phylum Chordata; class Actinopteri; family Pomacentridae; genus Acanthochromis; species Acanthochromis polyacanthus. The sequence goes on along the minus strand of NC_067119.1, from coordinate 13,826,512 downwards.
CAACGAAACAGCACAAGTGAAAAAAGCCAAATCGCTGCACTTGATAGGCTGTTGCTCCTGTGCTTTATGCCATTACATTAGGGCTACATAATGAATGCTCTCTTGTGAAAAGTAGTGTGTTGTAGGTTTTTAATTCATCATGAATAGGGAATGTTTGTGCATCTCTCTCTTGGTGTGTCTGCCCGCACATGTTCCTCTGCAAGAAGCTTTAAGAAGGGGGGATTTGCTGGGTAACCGTGAGGCGCACATTCACTCCCCCCCCCCCCCCCCCCCCCCAAAAAACCACCCTCCACGTCAGCATCCATCATTCCATTTACAGGAGCTTGGCAAAATTAGCTGCCTTTGTGCCGTAGTCGCTCTAATTGGCCGGGGGAAGAAAAACAGGCTTTTGACACAAACACAGGCAACACATTCACTTACCGCAGCACTTGTCTCTCTGTGGATGTTAATGTGAAGGAGGTTTAGGTTTTAATTCACCAGAACAGAATTGGCTCCGGCTTGAGTGCTTCGTTTTCTGCCCTGACTGCTCTTCGCAAATTTCCCTGCCGTCTTTTATTGCTTTTAAACCACACTTTTTTTATGTTCTTTTCCCACTGATGGATGTGCGCCCTGTACTTACTTGCCTGTGCAGTGAGAATGTGTCCCTTAAGAAGGCGGTCTTTGTTCTGCCATGATGGCCAAAAGTAAATTTTTATTTGCTGTGTTTGATCTTGGCATATTAGTCAAATATTCTGCTGCATATGATATAACCTTGACTATTGACAAAGCAAGGACACTCACTGTGGGTATGTTCTCCTGTGTGTGTGTGTTAGTGTGTGTAAATCAATGACAGTGAATGGGAGGAACCCCTCTACAAACCCTCATCTTTCATCTTGAATAACCGATATCATAAACAGACGCTACTCATCAATCTCACCTGTGTTCCCGATACAAAGATGGGAGGCAGGCCTATTTCCCTCTCTTTCTGCAGACCTGATGACATTTACTAAATTGCTGTGTGAGTGTCTGTGTGTGTGTGTACACATATATGTATGTATGGTATGTGTGTGGTAGACATTCATATATATATGTGTGTGAGAGAGAAATATAAATATATTTAGAGAGAGAGCGATGTGTTTGAGCTTCTTCGCAAGTGTACCTGATGTTTTCCCAGACATTTGAGGGAACCTGATGCCGTCTCTTCATATTTCAGTGATATTATAGATCAATTTGAGTTGAGTGGCCAGTTTTAGTTTGTAATCTTTACCTTTCATTGCAGGTGCAGCTCCACAACCACCCACAGAGGGGCAGTGCAGCAGTTTGCTCTGTGTAGGGGAGAGAAAATTAAATAAAAGTGTGAATAAATCAGCAAAACCAGCACACATGAAGAAGAGGTAAAGATTGAATTATGTTTAATGATGTCATTTGGAGAGGAGTGTGCTATATTATAACAAATGATAAAAGTGTGTTTTAATGAGTAGTCATAAAGACTCGGTAGACAATCTTATTCAATAGGCCTCTTGGCTTGCAAGGTTCCTCAGGGTTGAAGAGGATCAAAGTGACTTTGGGACAATTATTGCACGCGTGTTTATTATCACTCACCAATTCCATGCCAAATTGAGTGTGCTGCAAGTGTGTGTGTGGCCCAAGGTCATGGTAAACATTGTACATCACTTGGTTTAGGCAACAGTGATAATGCTTGGATAAATAATAGATGGAGTATATAAATCTATTAACCAGAACAAGGCTGATAAAGACATTTATCCTTCTGAAAGGAAAGAGTGTGTGGGGGGGGGATTTACCAAACACATACCCGGCATGTGTGTCTGGGAGTGCATCACTGCATCGGTCTATCTTTTGCTAGAAAGGTGCAACAGCATGTTTAACACAAACGTATCTCCCTCACCCACAACATACCTCCCAGCTTTACTGTCACTTACGCGGACTGAAACACAGCACGCTAATTTTTCACCACCCCCAAAAAAGAGAAGAGAAAGAGATCGTGATTAAAAGGCTCTTTTACTGAAATGTTTCAACTTTAAATGGTGCCTAATGAAGTGTTCTCCCGCCAACTGTTCCTTTCTGAACTAAAACTAGCCAAAGTTCCCGGCAACTGCAAAGCAAAGACTGCCACAACAATTAGTTGGTAACAATTAAATATCATTATGTTATAATTAATCTGCACACAATTCATTAAATGCTAATTCCATATGAAAATTGGGGAGAGAAGAATGCCATCAATACGCTGCTTTAATCAGCGTGTGATTGACAGTGTGCTGAAATTGAAAGTTTTGTATGAGACGACACACCCTCTGTGCGTGTGTGTTTGTCAGCGAGTGCAAAGTGGATCATCTTAAGTGTGTAAAGATAAACTCCCCTCTGTCTGTTGATGGTAATTAAGTTTGCTCCCCGTGGGGTTGCTGGTACGGCCAGGTTGGAGGAGGAGGGTGGGAGGCATGATCTGTGCTAATTGTTGTACATGAGAGCCTGTTGTGGCCCCTGATAAGCACTGCGGGGCCCCTGCGTGTGTGTGTGTGTATGTTTAAAAAAGTGTGAAACTGAATGGAGCCATATGACTACAGGTCACACCCTTAGTGCCGTTGCTAAGATACAGCATCTGAAGCATCATGGAGGGGTGGTACTGGGGTGCTCCATCTTCAGCACCACCCCGGTCCTGCTTCCTTCCCCCCCTCCTACCCCTGTCCTCCCTCTGCCACTTCCCCCTGGGGTTTGGCTGAATGGGCTGGGCTGTCAGGGGCTGAATGGTTTGGGGTGACAGGGGGGTGGTGTCCTATTTGTCCCTAAATGCTTCTCTATAGACCCCTGATAATAGACTGGCTGCGTGTTCCCCCTTCCCCACTCACCCCACCAAACCTCTGCCGCCTCATCCGCCACCTTCAGCCACTCTCTCTGTCTCCTTGTCTCATCGCCCCCCCCCCCCCATCCCCTCTGTCTCGTTTTCCTCCCCATCATGTCTCCTTCTCTTCCCATCTCTTCCTCTGTCTCTCTTTTTCTTTTCTCTTTTTGCCACCACGCTTCTTCTGGTGTATCGCTTCCAGCCTCAGTCCTGCTAATGTATAAGTATTCTGTGCTGCTTGTTATATTGCTCAAATATGGCTGCTGTACCTGTAAAAAGGAGGTCAGTGCTTATTAGTCGCCTCTCCAGCTCCTCTGCTTTGTCCAGCAGCTCTGGCTCTGTCCGCGGTAACAGGAGCTGCTTTTGATGTTTGTCTTTCATGCTTTGTTTGGGGACATAGCTGAAGATACCTTTGATGACTGCAGGCCTGTTAGTCAAGCTGTGTGATAAATGAGAGCAACCAAGGAAGAGTCTTTTTTTTTTTTTTCTATGACTGGTCTGTGATCAAATGAAAAATAATAATAATAATAAAGCCAGGAAAGGCGCTGAAAAGAATACAAAAATCGAGCATCTTTCTGTATTCAACACACACTCAGAAGGAAGGCACACTGAGAGGTCACCCACCTGCATGGATCACCATCTGCTTAGTGAATTCACTGCATCATACGTTTGTGGAGGTTTCATAGTGGAAAAAAATCTGTTTACTAACTTGAATGTGCATGAGTGCATGCCTGATTTTGTGCACCTTTGCGTTTGCCCTGTGTGTGTCTATGTGAGAGCATGCACGCCTGTGTTAGGGGTCAGGAGTGAAGATGTTACCCTCTGGTCATTCATCAACAGCGTGACACACTCTCCCCTGCGCTCTGGTACGCAGAGGCAATGTTTTATAAAAGAATAACACGTCAGCGGGCACCCGCTGGCCATCCATTACCACCCTGTGCAACCTGCAAAGACCTGCAACGGACTCATAGATTTCAGGCGCTCACTGTGGGCCATACTTGTTGTTTGCATATGCAATAGAACTCATTATCCTGAGCAGTTTGTTTTGTAGGAATGTTTATTGACTTATAAATCTTGCACTGTGTCCTGCAAAGGCAGAGGATGGAGGGAATAGATGGATATATTGAAGGACCAAGATCCAAAAGCAAAGTTGGCCTGTGGATGCTGAGCAGACCTTTAAAGTGAAGAGTTTTGGAGTGAAAATGTCTTTATCAGCTCTGTAGCACACACACACACACACACACACACACACACACACACACACACACACACACACACACACACACACACACACACACACACACACACACACACACACACACAGTTAAAGCTGCCCTTATGTCCCTTACATGGCTCATCACTCATTGAGCTGACAGCAGCTGCTACTAACACCGCTGCTGCACACACATTGACACAAGTTGTCATCTCATTTAGTGATAAAGAACACACACATATGCAGCTGTACAATATGACTCAAATATGCAGTCTTTGTATATTATATATATTGATAAAATTCAGAGCAGTTGGGAAAGCAGTCCTTATCTAACTGTATATTGGAAAAGAGCATTGGTAATAAACAATGTCTGTTTAAAACTATTCATTTAAAAGTTGGAGTTACGCACAACAACAAGACACTGACATTAATGCAACTTACGTATTTTTTGTTACTGCTAATGTAAATAAACATTTACCTATAATCATAATTGTTAAAGACGATGTAGATCTTTAGTTGACTAGTTTCTAAGAAGACTAATAGTACATTTGAGTCTGATAACGGGTTTTAGTCGAGCGTTTTTCCATTTTCACTCGACTGATTTGCCTTTTGTTTGCATTTGCATTGCAGTTTGTGCCCGTGGGCCATCAGTATTTTGTATGTGACAGCTCGTGCTGTGTAAGACAGAACAAGTTGAGGACGTTGTGAGTTATAGAGCTCTTAGACCAGTTTATGAGGACTATTATCTCTCAGTTAGTTTCAGTTTTATGTGCATTTTCTCTGGGCTGGCCTGGAACCATCAATTTAATGCTTTCATAAAGCAAGGTTAGATAGCACTGAATCTAACAGCACACTCACTGACACTCTCCTCTGCTTTAGAGCTAAAGTCACAAAGAGGAGACGGAAGATGATGACGTGGAGAGGCGATGAAAGATGGAGAGACAGTTTTATGATGTCTTTTTAAAGCCAATTTGGAGTAAAAGTTTTGTTTCAAGCTGCAATAACAATTGGCAATGTAGTCACACACTGAAGCCCAAACAAATATATTTCCCCCCTGTCCGTTTGAGTGTCTGTTGCGTGGACACTTTATCGTCTGACATGACTCTGTGTTCATGTGTCAAGCAGACTTATGTGTTTTGCGAGGCACCCATTTTTGTGGCGCTTATTGCCTGTTTTATAGCAGGCCATTCCTTTCACGATGTTGGTCTATCACCTGCTGTTTCCTGTCAGCAGTCTGAGAGACAAAGACTTTCTCGTTAGTCCAAACATGTACGTACTATTCACTTCAAAACAAATAACAAGCAGAGATCGATACGGGTTGAAACCGAGCGTAGTGCTTATGGACACCACACAGTTTTTCAAGCAGGCATTCAATAAGAGTCTGATTCCATTTCACCTCATTTATGAGTTGTGTGTGTGTGACTCTGTGTAGGCTGTGTGTGTGTGTGTAATCCATCTGCTCTAGTGTGACAACTTAATTTTCAATGCTGGTGGAGACACAGCAGGCCGAGAGAACGAATGGATGAGGGAATGAGGCAGGAGGAAAAGGAGAAATGAGGAAAGAGTAAAGAAAGAAATGTTAAAAATACCAGAGTAGAGATTTTGTTGCTTTGCTTGTGTGAGTTGTCTGAGGATGCAGTGCCAGCAGTCTCTGACAAGGAAGAGGAGATTTATCCCTTCTCAGTGGTACCTTACACCCTGACAGGACAGGAATGCGAGAATCCCCCCGACACACACACAAACACAGATGTATCCTGATGTGTTGACTGTGTGTGTTGTGACAGTCATGCTGGAAGAAGGCTGCAGGTTCTTTTGTCTGTCTTTGACGAGCATGTCATTAGCAGAGATGAGGAGAAACACAGGGCCTCATCAGTATTTAAATCGTCTGACATGTCTGCCACCACATTTCTGCTCTCATTTCACCCAGCTTGTCTCCTCTCTGTCCCTTTTCTTACCACCTTCTTTCACTGGAGCTCTGTCAGGTCCTTTTTCTTGTCTTTATATCAGGCACTGGGCAATTCATTCACTTTCTGTTCTTTGCTTTGTCTCAGTGTGTGTTGGGATTTGTCACAGTGTTGCCTGCTGTGCCTGACTACCTGGTGGAAAGTATTAGATTCTCTTTCCCTTGGCTGCGCTGAGTGAGTTTTGGCTCTTGTGAAATTCAGTGTATCACCAAGCCAAATGCAAAATAAGAATTCACAGTTATCCAGAGTTTTTTCTGGCAATATTCCATAGAAATGTTCACAGCTATATCTTTGTACACTCACCTGGCCAGGAGCAGCTCTCGTTGTGGCATTTTAACGCCACTGACTGTTGTCTTGCTGAAGCATAAATGACCTTTGATAACAGCGGGTCACTTTTTTTTTTTTTTTTTTTTTGCAAAGAAATGCTCAAATCTAAAGGAGAAAAGAGAAGAAAAAATAGAACACAAGTCACGACTGGCTTAATTGTGATTCTGATTTGAATGAGAAAGCACCCAAATAAAAGGGCCATTGGAGGCAGAGAGGTAAAAGGTTTTAGCTTTAACAAGGGCTGCACTAAAACAACTCTGAACCTGAAGAGGCGCGCTCTGAAACGCATGTATAAAGCCTTTTGTAAGTGTCTGCTTATGAGTGTGTGTCGCATATGTGTTTGTATTTGTGCATGCCACACACAAACACACACAGGGGTGATTTATTCCAAGCACAGGGCAGGTAAATTGAAGCAGGCCTTTCAGGTTGGTTTTCAGCTCCAGGTCTAATGAGAGCAGCGTTTCCCGTCTCTCCAAACAATGCGCTGCTGTCTCTTAAGAGCCCTTCCACCCGCCTGCAGCCTAGCCACTCTACATTAGATCTGTGGCCTGCAGCAGCCACTACACTGAAAGGCCTCAGGCTCTGAAATGGCTGTTTGATTCTCTCCCTGCTTTGCCTCTAAATGAATGATTTATTGGCTGTCAATGAGGAGGCCAAGCGTAATGGACAAAAGCAGCACTGCAGAGCCCCAGTCAAGAGGATGTTGTTGTGGATGTTCTCTTTGAGGATCTCCCTGCCTCTGTCTGCAACTGTAATGAAGAGTAAACAACCTTCCTAGTGCCAGGCCGAAGATAGTTGGGCTGCATTAGGAATCGTATGACTTCAAGTTGAATGCTGACATTTTGCACCTTTAGACCCTAATAGAAACATTTTTTAAAACCTAATTCACAGCTTTTTTTAATGGATTCAAGAAATTGTCACAATATTGGGGTTGTTTGTTTTAAATTGGAACTAGTCATGTAAATTCTTTCATTGTTTGGTTACTGGCTTTTATACATGATTTTCAGTCATAATTAGCTCTTCTCAAGTTTGCCTTTAAAAAAAAAACAGTATTTCTGAGCCACGAATGCAGGACAGTGTAGGCTATCAGAAACATCAGTTCCTTCTGCTAGTGTAGGACTTCAATCAATTAACACCTCTGAGTAACCCACCACACACACGCTGCGACTGGAGTGGCCACAGGCGGCAATGGAGACGTGTTATTTAAAATCCCCACCGCTTTTGTTCCCGTAAAAGGGGACATTAACACCCGCTCGTCCTTTGGCCTCTGCTTGTCATCCAAACGGCTAATTTCAGCCGATCCCTCTAATCCCCCAGGAGAGACAGCAGGGCTCGGGGCCAGCAGGGACGAGGGCCTCCGAGGCCGGCTGCTAGAATAGAGAGTCGATGGCTGCTTTTAGAATTGACGTTCTAAAACGTGCCTTTGTTTGGATCGTGCTCCCCGGCGTCCCGCCTTTCAGCAGTTCTAATGATAAGTGACAGGCCATTAATTGAAGCTCTTTAGGAAGCCATCATCAGACACACGTCTGATCCTTCTCCACTGAGGCCAGTAGAACAGTATTGCAGGATGGGAGATGAGGAAATTGTTGGGTTAGGAGGCTTAATGTGTTTCATTTTACTGGTGCTTGTAAATCGGGTGTTTTGGAAAAAAAGAATGGGGATGGAGAGCATTCTTAATTCTCTTCTAACAACAAACTCCTTGTGTGAAAGGACACAAGTGGATCAATTAGTATTTAATTTCTGTAATTAAAACGATGTGTTTAACGTAAGCTGGACATAGAATTCTATTTGTCACAAATCTAGCAGGAGTTTTCTTTACAGCTGCAGTAAAATTTTCTTTTTCTTTCTTATGCCTCTTTGTTAATCAGTGAAAATACAATGCCGACAGAGAATACAAAGTAATCACAAGACCATTTGTTAATCTGTTTTAGAAACCTTACAGGAAATGAAAGGAAAGACAGATGGAAAGATTTTAGTACTCCTCAAGTGTGTACATAAAAACTCCCCCTTGTTTCATATTCTTTACTCCTGGACATAATAAACCACATTCACAAAGCCCAGTGTGATGCCATCCACTGTTTTTACTTTGTTTTGAATTGTGCACTGCCACTATGGACTTTAGTTTTCAACTTCTCAACATGACATTCTCCAGAGCAAATAAACACCAGGAGTGTTTCACTCTGCAGCAGTGGCCTGCAATAATTTGAAAAATGCTTCCACTGCTGCTACAGAGATGATGAAATATTCATCATATGGCCTTACTGAGCTCCTGATAAGAAAATAAGTAGAGGAACATCACAATGCAATTGTCTATATATAAATATATATAATGATAAAAGCGAAATTTGATAGTGATACAAGAAACAGAACATTGCGAAAAGATGATTCATGTCAGCTGGTTGTTTTTTGCCTGCATGTGGATATTAGGTGTTATAAAGCATGAGCAAACTCCACTATTGAACATTTTCAGTTTGTGTCTCAATAGAAGACAATGACCATGAAAAATGTGAAGTCAAAAGTAATAAAATTACACAGTAAAGTTGTTGGCGCAATATTGTCTTTGCGCATGGGTGTAGATTTTAACACATTAAGCAGGTATCCAGGAGCAATTTGAAGATTAAACATTCAAACCCCCTTCAATATGGTGAATTTTATGCACCAGATTGTCTTTTCTGCATCAATTTGTGGTGGAAAAGGGAATCCTAAAATTCAGGCCCAATGATTAAATGTTATAGCGTTTTTGTTTTTTGTTCAGAATAAGTAATTTGCCTTTAATTTTTTTTTGCAGTCAAGCAAATACACATTAAATCAGAAATCTAATCCTATTCCTTTGCATAATTTTGATTATGTATCATTTTCTGTCAAAATTATCTTTTATGTCTGATTTAAAACCAATCATTTGTTTATTAATGCATAGCAGGAGATAAAACCAGCATATAGTCATTTAAGTTAAGTTCAAGTGCAAAATAAACTACAAATATTATAAAATTAAGTAGTTAATTGAATCAGCTATGTCACTCAATGTGTTTACAAAAAACAAATTTGTTGACCTTTTAAACAAGAAGAAAAAAGCTTCATAAAGGACACTATCATCTCCCCAGTGACCATGTCATAATCTGCAAGGTCAAAACCGTCACTGGCCACAATAAGAACTGAAACCTGCAGTGAATTTATTCTACATCCCCAAGTCCAGTCATCCAGCTCCAGTTCATTCCCCTCCAACCAATTTACCATCTGTGCATCTCTCCATCTTCTCCCTAAAACAGGGAAGGAAACAGTTGTCGCTGTTTGGGTTTTAGGGGCTAAATGATGTCGCTAATCACCAGCTTTTAGTGTGGCTGATTTATGGAAGGGACATGAATTGTTATAGGCTGACTTGTGTGTGTGTGTATATATATATATATATGTGCGTGTGTGTGTGTTTGGGTAGGTGTCAGAGAGGCAGCCTGTGGGATAGGCTAAATAGTCCTATTATTTATTGTCTCAGAGCGGCCTCTCTGAACGGAAGAGCGGCTCTCCAAATTGAAATATAGCTGAGTTTACCCTTCTGATTACTGCAGTAGTTTACTCCCAGAGCCCAAGGAGATCATTAAACAATGGCCGCCACTAGCAACTCAGCACCCCATTATGGCTCAGGATAAATGCGCAGACTGAGACATAGCTAACCCTGCTGACGGACAGTAAGTGTGCCTCGCAGGCATCATTTTTCGCCCTCAAAACCGCACCAGTTGTTTCCTCAACCCAAGCTGGCATCCAAACAGCAATTGTGCCTTGACGGGTATGGATTTCTATGAGAAAGATTCATTGTTTTCTAGATGAGAAAAGGCACTCAGAATCCCACCTAATGCGTGAAGCCGTTCTGAGCGTAAACTGGCCAGCTAATGTTGTGACAAGCACTGTAATTGGTTCAAAATTCTAACAAGATGATTAAAATATGATAATGGATCATGAACAAACACTGAGCACACGAGTGCTTTACTGTCCTTATTATCTAAATGAGTTGGCTTAATTGCAGATATTGCACTGAGACACCAAGACGAGATGCTTAACATTAAGGCACCTAATAAAGTTCTAAAAATGAAAATGTTTTATTTCATTTTTGCAAAGCTCTTCTCTCTTTTTCGGTTATCTGGGAGAAATATGAGCGTGGAAAGAGTTAAGAAAGCCACTGATGGCGACAGTATTGATGGAGGAAAAATAGGTTATTTCAGTGGAACCATGTCTCATTCTATCCCAGCCATCACCATCATCCAGCATTTCCACAATGACCTTTGCCGGCATGATGATGGCCGGGGTTGCAGGCTGAGTCCTTCACACGCTGCTGCTCTGATTACTGCAACATCTGTAACATAAACAGTGGAGCAGGACATCAGCACAGCAGACCTAACAGCCATGACAATGAAGTGACAGTGTCAGCTCAAGACAAGATGACAATGATGTTTCTGTCTCAGTGTGTTGATTATGCACTGTTCGCTGTGTCTCATGGAGCCAGAGGCTGTTCTGGATAAATGGGGAATGAAGCTCCGGCGCACATCATGGCAGCTTTTTATGTCACAAAATTAAACCTTGACCTGTGATTACTTCTGTGATTAATAGGAACTGCACAAAAACATTTCTGATAGGACCGTGGCACAGAGCTGGTTTATGCTGCAACATGCTACCCCCAGAGATGTCTGAGGCTTTATTTGAAATTAGTATGTATGTCGGTACACAAGTCAGCCTGGACTGTCTGGAGAATCATCACCAGTAATAATCAACCTTATTTGATAATAGCAGGATAAGAGAAAAATAGGCTTGCATGCTGCTGAAACTGGAGCTAATATGATGAGCTGGCTCTGGAGAGGCATTTTATTGAACTGCCGAATGGAGGACAGAAGCTTTGTAAAACTACCAAAGCAGTCTGTAAAGACACTGTTGATGAAGTTTATGGTCATCAGCAGCTTATGAAGCTGCATTTAACTCCTCACAAAAGAGCCCAGTGATTTACAATGAATATTGTGCTGTTGTTGAACGTGCACAGACGTCTGTTAGGAAAAGGAGCAGTTGAGTCAGTCTACATCTCTCCCATGTAGCAGGCTGTTTTTGTGGCTGTTGTTGCTGTCTGTCCTAACACATTTACCTTAAGCCATCAGCACTCATTAAATGCCTGCTGGTGCAGGGAAACAAAAGGCTGCCCAGCGAGCCAATATGCGCCTCTGACACGTCAGCCAATCCCCAGACGGTCCGCAGAGCCTGGCTGCGCCACGGAATTCTCAAACATATTTTTCTAATTTATGGACGGATAATAAATCAACATTAAGGCTTGGACAACGAGTTATACATCAGAGGGAGATGGCTGCAAACTGGGCCACAATGCAGCAGAGGAGACCAGGCGCACATCTGCACTAAAGTCACACTGTGTACGTGTGTGTTGTGTGTGTAAATATGTGTGTGTCTTCGCTGCCAAACTCACTTTAATTTCAACCTTTAAGTTGGTGGAGATGCAAACATTTTTAATGTCACTGCTTAGAGGTGGCGAGTATGAATATTATGAATCGGAAATAAGACCATTAGGATTTACTACTGGAGGGATGGGGCTTTAAATGCTTCATAAAATTTAACACTATGAAATATGCACGCGTTTGCATTTTAATGCCCATGAATTGGCCTTTCACTGATGTGGTAGGTCACTGGTTCTATACTGGGCCGATGTGCTATTGTCCTGCATTCAGCAGCCAAGATTTAAAGAAATCCATATCATAGAACCTCAGTCTCCATTCATCTGAGCACCAGTAGTTCTATCAATGTTCCACAACAAATGGAGTTACTGACCATTTACAAATACCGTGACTGTATGGAGGTGGTTTCAGTGTCTTTGGACATAGCATCTATTATTTACATAGGCCTGTAAAAAATTACTCTTGTTACCAGTCACAATGAATCTTGCAGTTTGTCAGAACAGACCCAATCTGGATAATTTGGAGGAAACGGTGATAAAATTACGATACAAGTACAGTAAAATTTGACTTTTAATGAAACCACTTTAAGCTTAGTCACATCTATTTTTTGAATCTGTCTTTAAATGTTTAAATTCCATAGTAAATACATCATGGCATTATTAGGAGACTGAATAATAAATGGAGAGTAATTTAAAAGAAAAAGCTCACACTCAGTGATGTTTCAGTTTCTTTGAACAGAAGACAAATAGTGTGGGTACACAGTTGAATATATAAAATATTCTCACATAATTTATTTTAATACCAGGATATTTTCATTGCAAATGAAAATTTGAACAGTTTGAACATTTATTTCAGGAACACAGGGGAAGTACTCACAAGCACTTAAAAGACAAAGATTTTTTTAAATATTGTGATGCTATGAATTCAGTGTTTGTTTTGCTTGTATTTTTTCCTTTTCTTTCATGTCACCCTTGCAACGTTGACATTGTTTCGCGTTGCTGACGCACTCAGTGTGGTTGCTGTTACTCTGTTTGATGCATCATGTGGATAAGCTGGAGCTCCACTCTAAAATTATTAGACCTAATCATTCATTAACCTCCATTACACTGATAGGAGGGTAAACCTAACGCCTGATTACATTCTCCGCCGCTGTGTGTGTGGTGGCAAGTTTGTGTGTCAACGCCATGTGTGTGAATGTAAACTATGGTGAGTGTGAAAGATGCACTCTATACATTTCCTCATACCTTGCACATGTCTGTAACTGTGTATCAATACGATCAACAGTGTCCGTGTTTGTGTGTGTGTGCATGCGTGTGCAGTGGAGAAGGTTTGTCATTCATTAGAGTGGAGCACAATCAGAGCTAAACTAGCCATGGCGGTCTGACTCATTATAAACTGAAGGTTTATTTAAAATCTCACTCTGCCTCATTCCCAATCCACTCACCGCCATATGCATACAGTAATTACACAAGTGAGGAGGAGGAGAAGGTTAGTGAGCTGCTGCTGTGTGTGTGTGTGTGTCTTTGTGTGTGTAGCTGTGAGAAAGAGAGTGCACAAGCCTGTGTGTATGATTATTTTTCATTCCATGTTTCGCCTGAGTTCTGCCCCTATAACTGAGGATCTAATCAATCTGCCGGCTATTAAGTTTGTTAATTGATAATGCATACTAATTAGGCCTGGCTCCGTTACCACAGCGACGACGAGAAGGTGATTGTAGGCAGGAGTCCAAATGGACTTTTAAAGCAGAGAGCGTGAGGTGGAAGCCATCATGCCAGCACATGTACACGCGTGTACGGTGGCTTCTGTGCACATGTAGTCAATAATATTAGTGCTCTGACCTCGACAAGCTGTGTTGGCCTGTGAAACAGTGTTATAAACACAAAATACTTTGTTTTAACGTCCCTGTTTAGCATTTATAACCACTCTTTAAACATATTATTGTAGCTGCATCTATATAGGGATATTTTTACATGTTTATTAATGAACACTACATACTATATGTCAACACTTCAGCTGTAGACTTTTTAACTATTCTACATTGCCATCCATTATCTATTTGTCAAGTTGTTGACAAATGAATTACGGAAACATTCCTGTATTTAGGTATGTTATTAACCATTTATTGAATGTTGTTCTGTTTATAGGCTGTAGCATAGATAGATGCTTACTTTATTAATCCCGAGGGAAATTCTAGAAGGTTAGGGTCAAGGATATTTTTACATGCTTATTGTTAATATTCTTTTTTATATATAGACTTGTATACAGAGCTTTTTAAAAGATATATTAATACGTGTTTTCAATATTGCCGTTCATTGTCTTTTGAGCCTCTACCTGGAGTTAAAGTTGTTGACAAATGCCTTTAAAAAACACACCCATATTTAGATATGTTGCTAATATTGTTTATGCACTGAAGTGCTACTGAAAAGGGCTATTTCAAATAAGTCACCCTTTAGACACTGTTAGTCGTAGCTTGTCATTTTATTAAGGATATCTTCACTTTATGGTTAAACACTAGATGCTCTGTTACCTTGTATTCTATTACCTATGAAGAAATTTATTTTATGTGAATGCATGTTTTTCATATTGCCATCTGTTATCAGCTTATCCTCTGTTCAGAGTTACAGTGGTTGACAAATACATGAAGACAACAAACAAAACTATATTTAAATAAGTTATCAACCATTTATTTATTTTAAAGTACTGAAAAGCTACTGAACAGATTTCTTTTTAAATAAGGCGTCTTTTAGACACTTTTTTCAAGTTGTAGCTTATCACTTCAATTAATAAATTTACACCATTTTTTAAATGTATTGATAGGAACAACTTTAAGATTGCTAATTTTATTTATACGTTTATTTCTGCTGCTTTTCCTTCTCCACTAGCTTATTATTTTAGCTCCTTAACTCATCAGCGAGATGGATCTTTTGTAAACTCCTCGATTTAATGACTCCTAATTGATTCTTACTGTGCATTTATAGTACTCGCACATGAATTCGAAGTACTTAAGTATTTGTGTTTCATACACTTCTGCCATCTCGGTCACAGTTTAAGGAGAAATATTGTGCTCTTTAATTCCAGAATGTTTTTTCATAACCTGAAAATTACTGTGCAGATTCAGAATTTGATTTGATTCAAACTCACTTGTGACACTTTGACAAGATTTTTTATTTTTAATCATTTTTTTTAAATGAGGGGTTTAAGGAGGACACTTTTACTTGTTTTAAATGCAGCACTTTTACTTCTAATGGAGTACTTTTAAATTGCCATATTACTGCTTTTACTGAGGTATAGTATCTAAATACTTCATGCACCACTGTTCATGGCTTAACATGTGTAAATTACTGATGGATTATTGTAACATGAGAAACACGTGTTAACACATTCATTAATGTTTACTAACATTTGTACCAACATTGTCACTACATGGAGAGAATAAACACTAGTTTGATAACCCTAAATATGCTTTTATTATTAGCTTTTGAGAATAATTTCAAGTCAATAAAGTCAAGTTGCTACTGAAACTGGTACCGTTAGCTAGTTGATGCAAACCAACATTTTCAACCAAAGCTGCACTGACAGTTCAATCAGAAAAACAATGGAAAACTAAAGGTAGCTTAATGCAAGTGTTCTCAAATTTTAATTATTTTGCGACCTACGTCTGCAAACATTTCTCTCTGTTAATCCACATTATTACACAACACAGGATTAAATTACAGGAGTATATTTGTTAATGTGTGCTTTGGCGCCGTTTGTCCAGCTCACTGCCTCTCTGTTTGTTTGCTTATCATTTTTGTGAAAGTCGGACACACACCCACAGACACATGCACACAAACCATTCATCACCTGCCCAGGACCCTGAATTATTATCTGTGTGCTTCAAGGTCAAGGAGATGCAGCAGGTAAATTGAAGTCTGAGAGGTCAGCAAGGGTTTGATCTCTCTGTTCCTTGGCTCTGAGAAATGCAGGCAGAAAAAGGCCACTGCTTTGTTTTTATTAATGTCAGTGATTATAGAGACATTTTCTTGATTCTCCTTCTGTAATCCAGCCTTTTTCTCGTCTTTCTGCTGTCAAACCGGAAGTCGCCCTCTCGCTTGTCACTGCTGCTCGAGAGAGTTGAGCAGATGGTAGTAGTAGTCTGGAGTTGTCTGATTGTCTGTTTGTAATCTGCCTGCTTGTTATTGTGCAGAGGAGGATATCGCCCTCATTACCTCGTGATGAAGAGCTCAGTAGATGGTCATAGCACTGATTTATCCTGCCCGCTTTATCTGTGTGACTGATGGCGTTGCACACACAGGCCAATCCCTCATCAAACTGTTCAGTCTTTGACAGCTTGGAATTTATAAAGGAACCAAACAGGAAGATTGAATTACCTTCACAAAACGCTTTAATTGAGTCATCTGTATGTTTTGAGTTTCTGTTTTTTTGTGAGGAGTTTTCTCGAAACAACTCTTGTTAAACCTTAAACATGAGAATGCTGCTGTGCTCTCTTCACACTTCAACCAAACTCTCACTTTCTGCCTCCATCACCTTCCTTTGCTCTGTGTATCTCTCAATGTGCATGTGTTGCATGCATTGTGTGTATGTGTGTAGCCAGTGAGCACATGGCTGCATGCACGTGTTTTTGTTTCTCTGGGAGCTGTGTGTGTGTGTGTGTGTGTGTGTGTGTGTGTGTGTGTGTGTGTGTGTGTGTGTGTGTGTGTGTGTGTGTGTGTGTGTGTGTGTGTGTGTGTGTGTGTGTGTGTGTGTGTGTGTGTGTGTGTGTGTGTGTGTGTGTGTGTGTGTGTGTGTGTGTGTGTGTGTGTGTGTGTGTGTGTGTGTGTGTGTGTGTGTGGCAGAGCAGCCAGCTGGGTTGGAGGGGTAATAAAGAAGGAGAATCAATAGGCCATGCAGTAGAGCCAAGGTGCTGCCATTTATCACACCGCCTCCCTGACTTCCATCATTCATCATGCCCAATGAGGCAGCAAATAGGAAAATGACTATTTGTATCAAACACATCTGCACTCATCCACTGAGGTATTTTATTCCCATTAACTCAAAGAGTAGAATACGCCAGTTTCAGCTGCTGCTGCTGTTGTTGCCGCTGTGTTTGTGTGTGTGTGATTCTATTTGTTCAGGCTTGTAGTTGTAGATTCATTGGGAACACATTCATGGCTGCTGTTGTTTTTTCCCTGGGAAAAAAAAAAGCAGAATATGTGTGCTGTGAGCCCTCCAATCCCTGAGTTGATGTGTTTAGTCTCCATCTCCCTCTCTTTCTCCCTCTTTACCGTCTCCCTCCACATTCTCTCTCATTTCAAAATCTTCCTCTTTCTGAACCCATGGAGTGATGGGGCGAATAATATCATGGCACTAAGAACCCATTACATTAAGCTTGCCTTTCATTTTCACCTATAAATTAGCCCCGACACTGGTCTGCCCAGGGGTTGAGGTGTATATCTGTATGTGTGTATAGCCTGTAGGACTGTGGGGTGTAGAGGGGTGGACTGTGGTCATTATGGTCTAATATCCCATGAAATGGTGAAATTATTATGCAGCCGATTTTACGAGCTGCCTGTGAATATTAAAGGATATTTTGTGTGGTATCCCTCCCATAAATCACTGTGATTGTGTTTGTTTTTTGGCTTGCTTTCTTCCCTCTTACTAAAACAGTCCCAGGAATTCAGGTTCTTCGCTGACAGACTCAATCAGAATTTTTTATTTCCATGAATAGTATTCAGATGTTCCAAAAGCAACTGTTGGCTGAAACCCCAATACGGTACCAATTCACTAACAACAAAGACAACCCACATGTTGAGACTTTTTAGATTATTCTATGATGAAGATAAGAATAAAATACTGTTAAAATCACAGAAAATTAGAGAGATTTAGTTGGAAAATTTAACAGCAGCTGTTGTATTTTGATAATCCCCTAATCGTTACTTTTGAAGATGACAAACCTCCTCTAGTTCCAGATTCTCCAAATTGATATTTCCTAATGATCTCTGGTTTATATGGTTCAGGTTCATTTGATGTTGGACTAAGCAAAACATTTGGAGATATCACAATATGGTCTGAGAAATATTGATGAACCTTTTGACACTTTTTGGCGTTTTGCAAACCAAATAATGGAATTAACTTAGAAAACATTGGCAATAATTAACATAATCTGCATTTAATCTCCAAGAAGCACAAGTCATTTTTACACATTTGCCAAAATGCACAGAAAAAGAAAGAGGTGGGTGGATGACATGCACCAGAGCTGTAGAAATATTCAAAAATGCTGTAACAAAACCTGAACCATCTTAAGGTCTACAAAAGTGAATTTAGACACAGCTTCTAAACACACACACACATAGGCACACTTGGCATGGCAAGATAAGATACAATCTTCTTTGCGGTGGCTTTGAAGGAGAGTGTAATGTACCAAGGTCACTTAACACATCTATCTCTCAGACATTCATCAGTGCTCTTAGCGTCCCTCTTTACTGCTTTCTGATATACGGCTCTCAGCGGGCTAAAGCCCTTACATGAGGAGGACACACACTCCAGCGCCACTATTAGCAGCCAGGTGGATCCTTCATGTAATGTGTCCAAGACTCACCACAAAGGTGAAGAGTCTTACTGTACCTGAGCTTAGGCTACTTGGACAAATTTTCCCTCTACATGTTCATTAATTTCGAAAACATTTCTAATAATGTTAATGCATGTGAAAAGGGTATTTCCTCTTTTTGTCGTGCTTATTATGTTTAATATTTGATATGCCAGAGTTGGACTGTGTAAGAGGCAACTGGGGTTAACATCATTACCTGCTCACAGGCTCATAATCATTACTGATTGGACAAATTTCTAAAATTGCCTTCTTTATTACCAATTACATAGAACACTTAGCTTTCTCAATATCAATCAGCACACTGTGATAATGCATAATTAAGTCTCACAGACCAATCTGGATGAATTATCTAATATAAACCTAATGACAAAATCAAAGGCTTCTTAATAAAAGTCATAGAGCCATATTGTTTGTTAACTGATGGAAAATGGAAAAGATAACCGTGGCCCTTCTGCTAATGCTTAATCAGTGAACACAGGCATAAAGAAGATTCCATAACATAGTTTGATCATAAATGTATATTCTTATACATCCCACTGCAGTGTTATTGTGCTTTTATTGAGCTGGACTGACTATCAATCAAGGATTTTTTTTCACATTATTTTCCTACTATTTTATTTACAATGCACGCACTGCTGCAACATTTCCTGCACACAGGGCTGTAAAGCTCCGGCGTTCACCCCGAGTGCGTCAGGAGCGCACATGGAGACGTGACCGAGCCCTGCGCACCCCCTCCCCGCTTCCTCTGGGAGCTCAGGCAAAGTCACCGACCGCAAGGGGATGGCTTTCAGATTCATAAAATTCATAGAATTCTTCACAAATGGATGAACACAATTTCCTCCCAATTTCCTCATTATGCAAATATGCAAAATATCAAATCTAGACCAATTAGGGACAGCCACAGCTTCAAATTTACCGGTTTAAGCCGTAATTGCAGAAACCCTCAAATAATTACGCAGCTAATTGGGAATATTTGTGACAGATACAACAAATTCTCCCCACAAATTACATTTCATCTGAGGAAACACCGCGCCCCAGTGAAATCCTATTGAGGTCTAATTTCTCTTACATAATGAAAGGAACTGAAAACTTGTTATCGCATTTGAGCACAACGCAGCTTTGTAATGTGGAATGATCAAATAAATTAAACTGAAATTCATACATATTTCTTTAATCTCTTTCAAAGGCACTTTATTTGTGTAGGAAATAACTCCGGGTCGTTCCACTATGAGCCATAATAGACAGTTAGAGCGCAGATGAGGGGGAGCCGAGGAGAGGCAGAGTGCGCACAGGACGTTGGCGTTTCCAGATGCATGAGGGGAGAAACAAAAATCACGCGATCACCTTGAAAACTTCAGCAGTTTTCTCGGGTTTGAGGGTTTAGTGTAGTTTCCTGCGTCCACGGAGCTTCTGGTTCGGTCTTCTTGTCTCTCCGGGATGCCTCACCTCCTCACAGGTGACCCTCTCCAAGGTCACTAGGCCATCTGTGGACAACAAGCACACACGGACACACACACACACACGTGCACGTCGATATACGCGCACATACACGCTCCATAAACGCCTGGAGCTGAAATGGAGCTGGTCTATGTAAACAGGCAGTGCGCCGGCGGAGCGTAACTGCGCCTATTTGTCAGAAAGCCTCATAAATACGATCGCTCCTGATATCTCCATCTCTCCGTCCCGCCGGACGTTTTTATAAATGGGGGAGCGGAGATAAAGACGGCAAACGTTTCTTTGTTTGTTTTAACGATTTAGGTAAAAATAAGAAAGTAAATATTAAAAAGCTGCAGTTTATTTTTTGAAATAATTGAACCTATTTCAAAAAGGTTTCAGGCTTGGAACTTTTAAATAGAATATTAATAGCAACCTCTGGAACTTATTTGTCATTAAAACTACAATAAATATGGTTTAACTCCTAGCACCAGATTTGTACCCCACATTTTACAAGACTACAAATCCTCCTGTTGTATCCTCATTTTGCAAATGATTAAATAAGACGACTAAGGAGATCTTAAAAACGGCATCATTTATAACAACAAGGTTCATCAGTCATATCTCTTAAATTTTCCACGAGGCACTTTGTGTAAATGTAATCATTTTGTCAGCCAGTGATTCCAGGTGCCGCCTCACCTTTAAAAAGTGCCATGATTTGTTTCCAGTTTGTGCCATCAATCATTTTGTTGGAGAAGTTGTCACTTTTGTGGACTGCTGGATATCTCATTTTGCTGGAAGAGGGGGAAATCCCTCCTCAGTTATGTGATAATAAAAAGCAAAGCAGGCCTGGCTGTTGAAATAAGGGTTATGCTGATCAGGTATAGGAAAGGGAAACAAGAATGTGTGTGTGTTGTTCATATATATATATATATGCTATAGGCTGTTAGAATCCACGCAGGTGTGATTGATGATAGGACAAAGTGTTGGCACTGGGGACTGGAAGTGGACCCTGCTGCCGGGGAACACTGAGGTGAATCTGTCACATGGAAACCCAGCTCATCCCTCCCCTCCTCACACACACATTCCCACAGCAGTGCAGTCTATTTCAGTCTGTTTGTATGAGTAATCAGTTGACCTCTCTCTCCCCCATCTCTTCTCTCCCCCCTCTCCCTCACACACACCTCAGTCAGACCCGTTTATGCTGTGATTTTCTGGACACGACCGTCACTGACACCGGATAGATGAGGCTAATCTCAGCTGCAGGCAGACTGTCAGATAGCTTTGCTGAGGCTCTGGGTGGGAAAATGGCGCTTGGCTGCCCCGTGCTGCTTTTTGTTTTTACTGCTGATACTGTGGACAAAAAAAATGGAAACGCATGCACAATGACATGCAGTGAAGCCCAAGAGCCCTGCAATGAAGACAATAAAAACAAATGTTATTTCCGCCTCTAAAATGACATGTTTTTCCTTGATTGGAGACAATTGGCACATTTTAAAAGATAATATGTGTACATCTGATGTTTTCAATATCCAACCAAACGCTTTTAGACTCTTAATGATGATGTTTGGGCTCAACAGCATAAAAATGCAACAGTTTGCATCAATCTTGTCAAGTAATGACAACTTATAAAGAAATTATGTTTCGCCAACTAACTGAATTGAGTTCGGATAAATAGTTTTTTGACTGCAATCACATATATATATTTATAATTATGATTACTTGAAATAGTTCAGGCATGTTTGGATAAAGGATGGGACTTGAAATCTTGAATTCAAGGTTAAGAAAGGAAAAGCCAATTTTATTGAGTTACCTCAACTTAATTTGAGTTTCAACTAATGCAAAAAAAAAAACTTAATCTGCACACAGTATTAAGTTGATGCAATTACCAATAGTATATCAGTGCAACTCATCAAAAATAATGTTCACAGCTTAATGGGTTTATCAAAATACTTGAATTACATTTTTTATTTTGCAAAAATGTGTTTAAGTAGTGAAACTGGGTAACTTGAATTAGATAAGATACACTTTATTGTTCCCTTACCTGGGAAATTAACAAATTCATCACTTTTCAGAGTGTAGCAGTGTCAACAACAAATCAAAATTTCATGAATGTGCTATATTTCAATGCAATACAATGTCCACAGCTCCTGTCACTCACATCTGTGCACGCAACAACTGCAGCTCTGCGTGGGTAAAGAGGTCTGTCGTCTGTACACGGCTACATGCACAGATGTGGGAACGGGTGCGCGCATGTGCGTGCGTCATCTCTAATGCCCTGTTAATTGTCTGACTGTGTTCCTACACACACCTCTGCTAATGTCCCGCTTGCTATTCAGCCTGCGGCCTGCCTTCCTCCTGCCTCTCCTCTCCCCTCTCGCTCCCCTCGGTACAGATTGTTTCGTTACAATAGCAGCCTCGCTCTCTTAATTGGGTTACCTCACCAGAATCTGCGATCGGGTTCTGGTATCATGTGTAACAGGAATTGAGGATTTGAAATCGGTTATGATCACGAGTGATCCAGGTAGTTTCGAAGTCCCCAACTTCAGCACCTCGGACAGCGCCTTGTTTTTCTCAGGTGGTGCTGAAGGAAAGCAAAGTCTCCTCACACCTTCAAGTCGTCTTCTAGTTTTGTTTAATCACGACAATTAGACCCAATATTTTCCCGCAGACCCTGACAGACGTCGCTTGTAAGTCTCTTTTCTCTCCGAGCGTGCCGCCACTCTCATTACACACGCTGATTAAAGCATAGATTAGCCAGCAGTGGCCCTGCGCACTCCTCACCAGCAGCTCGCTCAATATCAATTAGAGGCTGCGCCAAAAGCAGCATGTCCGCCGGTGGCCCTCCGTCTCTGCTGCTTCCAGACTCTTTACAGTGCTGGCAAACTGCTGCTTTAAAAAAATAGTAACCTGATAAAAAGAAAAGAAAAAAGCAGAATAGCTTTTGATTGGGGGTAACAGCCATCAACAGAAGGGGGAGAAATAAGAAAGGACAGTTCAGGCAATATTCATCACATGTAGGCACAGATGTGTGTGATTATTATTATTATTTTAAAGCACCATGCCCACACCTCAGAGGTTCAAATCAAAGAAGCAAAATAAGAGAAAAGTCACTTTAGACCCATTAGTCAAGGCAGTGCAGCCTACCTCTGCGGAGTTCACAGTGGAAATAATGAACAGTGTGTGTGTGGTTATGGAATGAAAAAGCCTTTCAACCCAGCATCAGTAGGTCGTTCCGGCTTGAAGAGAATTAATTCACATTTCTCCTCTTCCCTGACCTCCTTACCTCCGTAGAAATGAGGCTAATAGTCGTTGATTTCATTTACTGACTGCTAGAGATATTTCTGTCTGTTGAGGCTTAAACCCAACATCTTTAAGTATGTTTTTAGAAGGTGTGGAACACGTTGGGTTTGGATAAGAAAGAGATCAAATCTGTTCTATTACATTTGCATAATGATTATTTTTGTTGCAGCATTGTTAAAATAACATGCATGAAGGTATGCAAATTGTGAATTGTTTTCAGAAGTGATATTTAATGTCAAAGGATGCAATAATTAAGGATGTGTTGTGACTGCTGATAGATGTGGCTCTTACTTTTTAGTATCAAGTTTGGATCATGTTGCATGATGAATAGATGAACAGATAGGATACGATAACCATATATTAATCCCACAGTCAGGAGATTTGCAGTGTTACAGCAGCAAAAACAGTGCAAACATTTAAAGAATGTATGAAGATAAACCAAAATATACATAAGTGCTGATTCTAAAAATAACATTATTGCACATATCAGTGGGATTGCACAGACTTTTTTTTTGATGAATAGAATACTGAGAAAGTATTAACCTTGCACAGATACAGTTCATCTTCTTGGAATAAATCAAATATTCAAGTTTTAATGCATCAACCTGTAACTTTATGTCAATTACAGCATTTTTAAATGCTCAAATAGAATTGGTTGTCATGCAGCAACAGAAGTTTTGATTGGCTTTTCTTTAAAGTAAAGAAACCTTCCTCAGTTATTTATCCACAATAAGGATGTGGTAAATACTGCGTGTCTTCCCCTCCTGCTCGGTTTCCACTAACAGACAGCCTGTCCAATTAAAAGTGGCCATCGATTATAGATAGCTACCTGCTGGCATATGAGGGAGACAATGTTGGATGCTATGCCACTGCCAATACAGGCTACAGCTAGCCATGCACTAACCAGAGCTGACACCAGCATATTAGATGTGGACTGGGTTAATTCACCTGCAGTTGGCCCCTGTGTTGGCTCCACAGCGCGCCGGTTTACCTGCCCAGTCTAAATGCTGATCATTAAGTTGCTTCCAGCAGCCATGATTGGTGCAGAGGGGCTCATATCATTGATTAAAAAGGAAAGGCTGATATCGCAGTTATTCCAGCTCGCTCCTTCTCTTTCCTCCCTCCCAGCGGTCAGGTCTGGAGAGGGCAAATGTAAGACACATTTAAGATCAAATCAGTTCTGTTCACTGAGCAGCGCGGAGCAACATTTCATGCCACCGTTTCTACAATTTAATGACATTTTTGCCATTTTAGCGCATTTTTCTAATTCGATTTTAAACTCTGCAGTCGTGTCAGTCACCTTAAGGATGAATTTATAAATGGTTAAAAAAAAGATATATATTTTTTTTATTTTTACAAGTTAATGGCGTCAGGCTGTGAGGAAATGACAACACTAATTTGTATGTCTGTGTGGAAATAGGCCCGTAGCTCATAGTTATCCCTTGTTATTGTGTGTGAAAGCCTCTGAACCTAATTCCATTTTTCCCCTTCTCCTATTTTCCAGCAAGCTGCTTTTCCATTAACTTTGGGAAAACACGGTGGCAGGTCCATTTAAAAAAAAAAAAAAAGCCCCACCCTTCCCATAAGCGTCTCAGCTCCGGAAAATAAGAAATTAAGAGCAGGGGCCCATTTCATCATCAGCAGCCCCAAACACCGGCATCCTCCGGCGGATCTCCCGGAGGGGCGGGACAGGGGGAGCTTTACCTTAGCATATGTTAACTATTACAAGATGTCTTGATGGAACACAACGGAATGACTGGTAATTGACATAAAATATGACAAAGTGTTGGAGTCTTTGTGAGGAAAGCGTCGCGTATTACGGCGTATCAGCTCCGTAATGTGACTGATTAATGAAAGATCGGCCTCGCACTCACTCAGCTGATTCTGTGAAAAATGAGTTTTGTGTTGTCATCCCGACAAGCCGGCAAACCGCGGCCGGAAAAGACTATTAGCCGGAATCATTATCAATAGCCATATTTTCAAACTCTATTATGGCAATCAGGCTGGAATTTATTCAATAGATTTAGTTCATTTGGTTGTAATTGATAAATAATCAAAATTTATCAATGTACTTGCGCACATTTCACTAACAATCAGGGAAAACTGCCCCATTTACCAGCTGACTTGGTCCAAATTAGAGCTAAATTGATGATCAATTAATCTTGGGAGGGGTTGGTGGCGCGCCGTGTTTAGCGGAGGAGCAGCAGAAAATGTGGCGGAGTGGATGGAGAGGAGGAGCAGGAGGATAAAGAGAATGGATGGATGGGAAAGTGTTGGGATTTGCGAGCTGAGAGACGAGCTTGAATTGGCTGGAAGAGAAACACAACGATTTGCATATCTGGTTGCATTTTATTGTTCTGGCTCATTTTTACGCATATGTTGTCCCATTTCCCCCTCTTGTTTCTACCCTTACCTTCCACCCTCTGTCTATACATGTATGTCTGAGAATGAGTGAGTCACGCACTTGAAGTATCAGGTAGATCAACTTCAGACTGAGCAAGGTCAAAGAGACTGATCCCATTTATTCTTTAATTTGCTGAGGCATTAAATTGCGTGATGTGGCTTTGCTGCAGTTTCATAATTACCAGCACATGTTTCTAATTTCAAGCTACTCAGAGACACTACTGACCCAAGTCCTCCCCTTTATCTGGTATTTTAAGGAGCGCAAGTGGAATTATCGTGTGTGTGAGCGTACATGTGTGTTATTCTCTCCATCTACAGCACTTGCATTGTGAATAAAATATTATATTAGAAACCATAGGTGGTCTTTTGTGATGCTACTATCACCTCACTGTGACATATTTGTGATTAAAATGAGCAAAGCTGCTGTTGTTTCCAGGCTGCAGTGTAGAAAAAAAAGGGGTCTGTGTCTAAGGCTCACTGGCACCTGTAATGTAAAGCACTCATTACCTTCAATGATGCATTACAGCTTCCTAATGATGGAGCCACAGTAATAGACCTAACTAATGACCGGACTTAAGAAAGAACATATTCTAATAGCTGGAGCAGAACTGGAGGGAAAGTCAAGGTGTCAGGGAGGAGAAGGGATGAGATCTGTAGACAGCCGGAGGAGCTGAAATGACTGAGGTCAGACTGTAAATACAATAAATCGTCGGCTGCTGCTGAATCCTCTGATCCTGCTGCTTAAATAGTTTGTTTCTGTGATTAAGCTGAGATGGCATTAATTGAATAATTTACATTTCTGCACAGAAATTAAATCAACTTGTAGTCGTAGTGAGATACACAGGGCTCGTGATGAAGTGGAATCGAGCTTTTATCAGAATTGTTGCAGAACCTCAGCAGATCCTCTCAGCCAGGGAGCTGTCAAAACGGATTTCTAGGAAGATTTGTTTTGCTGTTGGCCTTAAAGCACGTATTTCCAAAATACCCAGTTCTTAGAAAGAGAGGAAAATGGCTTTGATTTCAAATTTATCACGATTCAGTGAAAGATTTTCAGAATTTTATTGATTTTATGTTATTCAAATTGAAATTAAGCTGCAAATAATTTACCAAAATTGACATTTTGGCATTAAATATTGGAGGAGCTCGTCTCCTTTGAGTTTCAATGGACACTGTATTGCATGATGATGTAATATATGCATCTGGGGTTGTCTATACTGATTGTGTTGCCAAACCAGTGACACCAGCCTCTTCACTGTGTTGCTTGAGTCATTTAGGTGACGAATGGGATCATCAAATCTCTTCAGGTCAGATTTTTTTTTTAGTTCATATTGATGGCATTTATGTGAGGATTAAACTAATATTAGTCATTAAATCACAAACATAGCACTTTTATTATGATGTAGGTGTTAAGAGGCCCCTTTTTTTTAACTAGCAGAGCAGCAGTAAGACACAATTTGGGGGTTTTAGTGAACTAATGGGTAGTAACAGGTCAAATATGCTGCCAAAGCTGGTGGTGAACTAAAAATTGAACTTTCTATAGGGGTTGTTGGTTTAACAGCCAACAAACCTCCTGATATTACATTCAAACAAAAGGGCAGATATAAAGCTACAGATCCACCCAGTTTGGAAATGTGTATTAATTGCTTTTTTGGTTATATTGAACCAATACACATTCCACCTTCATATTTAATTTTCGTTAACTCCGTGAAATATTTTCTGTCGTTTTTCAGCTTCTATAGTTTAACATAAATCTAAAACTCCTTTTAATTAAGTGATGTATAAATGACCAAAGATGGGGTTTTGGTGTTAAATATTGGAGTAGCTCCATCTACTCTGAGTTTCAGTGGACAATATGTTGCATGATAATGTAATAAGTGCATCTGGGGTTGACTGTATATCCTAGTACTATGATAATGTGCTTTTGTGGCTCTCCAGTCCCTTTTAATGACTTGTATCTGTGTGAAGAACAAACTATTCATCATTAAAATTCAAATACGGTGCTTTAAAAAAAAAAAGAAGAAAGAAATGGGTGTTGAGAGGCTTCTTTCATAGCAGAAGACATAATTTGATGTTTTTAATGAAATAATAGATAAACATAGGTTGTTCTTTTAATGCAAGACGCTGTCAAAGACGGTGAAGTCACAATTGAGGATTTTGGAGGAATTGTTTTAATAGCCAACAGACCTGATGACAAGAGCCACAGACACCCAGTTCTTAAAACTGCAATGTTGTGTGTTAATGCTTTTATTTGGGTATGTTGAACTGATAAACCTTCCACTTTTGTGTTTGATTTTAAGGTGGTGCCGATGCTCTAACTTTAAGCTGAGCTTGTAGTAGCTGCTGTCAGAATAACATAGAGCACCTGAGCCTGAGGTCAGCTATTAACAGCAGAAATAATGAGACATTTGTGAAGCTGCTGAGGCTCTGAACACCCACATGTTAATGACACCTTTCACTGCTATTTTAATAAACCCCCCCAAACACGCACACACACACACACACAGTCGTGGCTCCAGCACAGCACCTTCTCCGTGACACACGCCTCTTCTCTCTCATTAAGGAAATCGTTCTTCTTTGCTGATTATTTTATTTGATGCCGTGATTACCACTCTGTGCTCCGCATCAAGCAGTGACGGACACCAGGCGGAGGGGCAGCGGGCCTAATTGGGCCATGAGATGCGCAGGGGCGGTGCAGGCAGGCTGGGTGGCCGGAGAGGGAAGCCTCTAATGGGTCTGCATGTCTGCGGCTCTCCGCTCTCGCTTCTCCAGTGCTCGGATGCAACGCACTTATTGGTCTTATTCCTCCGACTGTCAACCCACCTGCAAAAAACTACACCGTGATTTGCCACAGAAGCGTTTGTGCAGATGGGAAAATCGATTTTCCTTGTAGATTTCTATAACCGAGCGAATGCAGATGCCTACGAGGCGATGCAATAGGCCTGAACAGGAGGAACAAGCAGCCCTCCTGCACCGGCTCATGTTGCAGTTTGGTGTTAAGGTGTGTTAAAGCCTCTGATCGCTGCATCTGCCGCGTGCTACTTGTGTTATTCTAACCTGTTCTGCAAAAGGCCCATATGAGCAATGGATTTAACGCAGGTTGATTGCTAAAAAAGCGCGGAGAGGGCGGACACGGAATTCTTGATCTTTGAAATTGCTCTACAGAATTGCATTTGTTTTTGGTGCGCTTCCATTAAAAGTGTCTCCTCGCGTGTAAACAGCCGTTCCGCACTCAGATGCGCCGCATTAACCCGGGAGGATTGTATGTGAGTGTGTTTTTACTGGGGAAGATTGATGTGGTCCAGTTAGGGAGACTGAGTGAGACATAGACCCATTTCAAGTGGGTTCCTCTTATTACAGCGATAAGTTCCAGTGTGAGGGTCGGACAGCTGAGGGGAAATCAGCCATCCGGCCTTTTCTCACCAAAACATCAACGTTTATTATGGAGATCCTCATAGAAGTCTGCTTGAAAATTAAAAAGAAGCAACCTTTTAATTTTTTAACATGTGCCTTCTGTCCATAGGAAGTGTAGTTAAAATATATATTTATATATTATTTGTATTGATGTCATGACTACATAGTATTTTTCCAACACATTTTTATATTGTTGTTTAAACAACTCCAATAGACACACAGTATTTAATAGTATATTATAAAATTACATACATAATTTTGGATTTTTTGGATAATTTTTAGAACAAAAATAAAAAAACACTACTTGCACAGCAACATTATTATCATTATTATTATTATTATTGGTATTATGTAGCCCATGATAATGGTGGTATCAGTGACTGCTAGAGTTATTACCACGTTCATTTTCTAATTAAGAAAATATTATATAGCTATATAATAAGCAGTGAAAATAAACTCGCATAAAACTCAATAATGGCCTTAAAATAGCCTCATTTTTATTTAAATTATTGTATCATAAATTATTCATTATTCATACATTGCACACTTTGTAAATCGATAGAATCTGGCTGGTAATTGTATATTAGCCCTCTAAAAGTTCCTTTCTTATACAGTAATGTTACGTAGTTTGTCTTCACCCTTTATAATTGCAAATCAAACGTCTTCCAAAGCATACAGACCATCTCTCCGCAAGGCCCTTCAAACACGCACGCTTGGCCTGACAACTCCCAACACAGAGAGTCCCTCTCGTATCTGCTGGTCTACACGTCTCGAATC
The DNA here is from genome assembly GCF_021347895.1 of Acanthochromis polyacanthus. Lineage (NCBI taxonomy): Eukaryota > Metazoa > Chordata > Actinopteri > Pomacentridae > Acanthochromis > Acanthochromis polyacanthus. Next base: position 13,796,820 of record NC_067119.1, on the reverse strand, counting down.
AAACGAATCGAGCCTCTGCTGATTGCTTCTCCTGAACCTTCGGGAGCTGGTCACAGCTTTCCTCATCTCAGTGGACCATGCACCAGTCCATTTCCTTAAGTTTTCACGCTGTGCCACATATAGGCTACTTCCCTGCGTCCCGGCAGATTGCGGTTGAGGAGCATAAAAGATGAGCTGCCTCCATGTGGTGCAGGAGGAGGAGAGAGAGGAGTCCTCGCTCGGACGCCTCCTTTGTGCGGCTGCAAAGAAACCTATTTAGTCCCAGGCGGTGGTCTATTCAGCAGGCTCACCCTGACATCTGCCAAAAGCCCTCTCTAACCAGGACTGTCTGGAGGAGCGAGAGCGCAGCGCAGATCAATGGCTGTCCTGTTAATTGTATAATAGACCTACTCATGGACCACTGCTAAAGGGGCACAATCGTTTAGGGTCCACCACGTCTGATTTTGTTTGAACCAAACAGGCCTAAATACCTTTAATTGCACCCGCGCTGATGAAAAGTCGATGGGCGTTAAAGCGGCCGATCAGTAACAGAGTTTAAATCCATCTGTACTCGTTTATTTATTTATTTCCTCGATTTGTCTCCACAAATCACCTGCCATGGGGGAATGGGGAGCTATATTCGTTTTGTTTGTGATCCAAGGACGGGAGGGAAGTGGGGCTCCGAGGTGCTGAGAGGAGGTTATAAGGCTTCTTGTTCTCATCTCCTCTCTATATTTTTCTTTTTATGACCTGAATCTGCACTGATTTACACGCAGAAGACGCTCAATCTGCTTTTCTTCTCAATTGTAAAAACAAATAAAGAGTAATCAGCTTGAAAATTGTTTTAACGTGTAGGTTTTTTAAGCTAATTTGTGAAATGAATCCTTCGCTTTTACGCTGCGTAAACAGTCTAATTGACATAGTCCAGTGGTTTGAAAAGTGAGATTTTGATGTGGCTAATTATTTAATGGCAATACATTTTCTGGTTCAAATAGTTGCACCTCCTTGGGAAAAAAAAAATCAGGAAGCCCTTTTGCATGTGCTGACCTGCAGTATTTTACATGTATATCCATCTGCAAACAGGAGTCTTGTCATGGCACAGGCTATGAGATTAAACAAACACATTAAGATGTTTAACGTGGAATAATTTGAGCATGAAAAGCTAATAAATCAGAGGACGGAATGGCAGAGGATTGAATTGTAGTGTTTCGTGCGCGTTTGGGTCTGTGCGCGTTCGTGCGTGCGCGCCTCTGAGTGGAGAAAAGAGGGGGGAGTCACGTCGCTGACATTTCCAAGCTCCGGCTCTGATTGGCTCTTATTTGAGGAAGCTCACGGGTTCTTTCAACTAATAAGCGCCTCCCCGTCGCTCTAAAGGACATTATAATGCAAGGGACCTCCTTTTTTAACCACAAACCGAATTTTCGTTCATTTAGACGATATATACTTTTTAAATTGCCCCCAAAGTTGTAGGATTTTTTTGGAGCGCATTTTCGCCCTGGAGCGGTACGCGATGCTCTCTCACGCCGACCTCCTGGATGCTCGGCTCGGTGAGTTATCATCACTAAACTCCGGCCCTAAACTCCAGTGTAAGATTCCAACTTCTTGTTCAATCTTGTGATAAAGTGATAGATAGGCTGTGTAGTTAATTGTATTAACAGATAAGTGTTTGTTCGTTTTTTATCGTTGATCAAAGCTATTCTTTACAGTAATTTATCAGTGGCAAAATGACAGTATAAAAGTATGGGTTGAGTATAGGCTGATATTTTGTCATTTAACCTGCTTGTTCTGCTTGTAACTTTCATTTAAAGATCTGTAAGATTTGCCTCGTGTTTACCCCAAATCCTCTCTCCTCCTCATCCTCTCAGGGATGAAGGATGCTGCAGAGTTACTCGGACACCGAGAGGCTCTCAAGTGCCGGCTGGGAGGTGGAGTGCCGGACCAGGGGCATCCGGGAGACATGGCCCCTGGTTCGGACTCTGTGGAGGGGACCACTCTCCTGCCGGGCGAAGACATCGCCACAGTGGGATCCAACTCTGCCGGTATGCCGGTGAACGGGAAGGAGCAAGAGAAGCAGCAGCAGCAGCCGCAGCAGAACTCCAGTCAGACCGCCAGCCAGCAGAAACAGAAGCGGCACAGGACGCGCTTCACGCCGGCGCAGCTCAACGAGCTGGAGCGCAGCTTCGCCAAAACCCACTACCCTGATATCTTCATGAGGGAGGAACTGGCGCTGAGGATCGGTCTCACCGAGTCCAGAGTTCAGGTAAACACTTGAGCAATGTGGAGGATTTCACGGGACGCAGCGTGGCGAGGCAGGGTGTGGCTTTGGGTCCAGATTTGGTCATGCATGGTCTGTAAATGTCCAGAAATCATCCTTTAAATCAAAGTGGGAGACAAAAAGCAAAATAGACACGACAGGATCCAGAGCGAGTGTCCGTTTGTGAAATATATTTTGGTCTCATCTAATATTTAGAATGTGTATTTAGTTATATGTGTTTAGTTAGCTGTCACTGATCCTCGTCTCCAAAATTTTGGGTGCAAGAGAACTCAGTACACTACATCAAACCATAAATTAGTTATACTACTGTGAAAACTGTCCACTTTAAACGACAGAACCCTTTATTCTATTCAGATTTATGACTAGTGCAATATTGTGCTTCAGTAACTATGAAATTCTTGTGCGTAAAAAAGAGAAGAGGATTCCTTGTGCTCTAATATTCCAGGAACACTTGATTTAGAAAATAAAGCAACTGAAAATTATTTTAATATCATTATATGGTTCTAATGTGCCATAGTTCGTCAAAGCTTAAGCCGATAGTGCTCAATGTTTTGTATAAAGAACCCGAACCCCTTGTAATATAGAAAGAGCTCTCTCCAAGGTGCTGAAACATTTCTCATATCAAGTCAGAATATTGTGTTTGAAACCTCAAAAGCATTTAGTTCACTTTTACCATTTTCAGAAAATAATATGGAGACTGACTACTGAAATGGGGAAACTGGAGCTGGCAACGTTCCTCAGTTCTTACTTTAGATTTGCGTTTTTGGTTCTTTATCTTTCCATACAACTTCAAAATCTAGACTTGCAGTAATAAAATTAAGTAGGTGGCATCAAGGCTTTGATTGTTGTTTTCATAGTATTTTACTTAAATTTTTGCCAACACATTGCACATTCTATTCTACAATACATCATTAACATCTTTTTCTCACAAATCTGCCTCCACTTTTACTCAAAATGATTAAACTGAGATTATTTAATTGCTTCTATTTTGGCGAAAACTGAAGCTATAAATCTTTTTTTTCCGAACACACACGGTGCTTGTTTTTTTGTTTGTTTGTTTGTTTTTTTAACAAGCAGTGAGGAACATACCAGGCTTTAATAAACCAAACACATTATCAACCAATTTCAGTCTTATTTATAACAGTGAACGGGTTATTAACCAGTGATGTGAAATTCATGCAAATTATCCCGCTGAAAGCAATAAAAGCGGTGTAATCATTAGTCACCTTAATAATCAATCCGTTTTCTCGCATCCAGCGCTGCGTCCTGAGCGGCTGCCTGTTGGTCAACATTAGTGCAGGGCCGCGCAGGTGCAGCCTTCGGTGGGCGTTTTGCGCGCCTCCGCAGCCTCTCCGTTAAAATGCTCCATCAGCGACGTCTTAATAGGACTCAAGAATATATTGTACTTTTTTTTTATAATGGAATGAGAAATTGCATTTTCTTTCCCCCGGAGTGTAATGGGTTTGGGCGACGTTTCACGGCTGGCTGAGCGGAATGAGAGCGAGATTTCACTTTTAATACGGAGGCATCGACTCACGGCCTTACGCGCGCATTAATCACAGCCGAAGATGATGAAATCTTTATAAAGCTTCTGCGTGCGTGTTTTTTAAGCTGTGTAAGTGGGTCGGTGTGGGTCTATCGCGACTGCATGGGTCACCCAGGCCTATATTTTCCACGTAGGCTGCGTGTACAGTGATGCGGTCCATTTGTATTTAAGCCTTCACACCATATTTAGGGGCAATTTTTCAGTTAATCTGCCTGTAAATAAGATGTTGGAAAGATAAATAGTTGGACTCACTGCTGCGGAACACCAATAATAACCCCATCTGGGAAGATCTTTCTGTATTTTATTTACAATTAAAAATCGAAAATTGGCTGTTGCACCCACATAAAGTGCTCATTATTTTAAAATCCTATTTTGAAAAGTGTCTCTTGAGCTTAGAAAGGCTGTATAATAATTACAGTTACTAAAATTTATCAGTGACACTAGCTATTGGACAGCAACCCCTCACAGTAGTTATTTTGCAATACACTGAAGGCAGTTTCTCTCCAATGAAGGAAGGTCTGTCTTGATTTCTTGTTAATTTAGTTTGGCTGCTCAACACACAATACAGACCACATTTAGAACATACATGCTGGAGAATGTGTGTTGCTGTTTCTGTCATTTCTGTCGCATAAAATAAATAAATGCATTTCTTGTATTAATATTAACAGAGCATAATGTCTTTTTAAAGCTCTACAGTTTGTCTTAGCTGTGACCATGTATTACTAATATTATTGTGCGTAAAAGTACTATTTGTAGCATGGCTGCAGGAACATCCACTTTGCTGCCATCATTATGGTGTAATGCAAACACTGAACCAGATATGTTCCATATGTTCCACAGTCCCTCTGATGTTTTTTTTTTTCTCTCTCTCTCTCTCTGTTTTCAGGTTTGGTTTCAGAACAGACGCGCTAAGTGGAAGAAAAGGAAGAAGACCACCAACGTTTTCCGCGCCCCTGGGACGCTGCTCCCTACACCAGGCTTGCCACAGTTCTCTGCCGCGGCCGCCATGGAGAACAGCCTGTGTTCCTTCCACGCCAACGACTCTCGCTGGGCCACGGGGATGCCGGGGGTCTCCCAGCTGCAGCTCCCGCCGGCCCTGGGTCGTCAGCCGGGCATGGCGCAGTCTCTGTCACAGTGCAGCCTGGGTCCAGGCCCGCCTCCAAACTCCATGGGTCTCTCCAACGGCCTGTCCTCCAACGGCTCCGGCCTGCAGTCCCACCTCTACCAGTCGCATTTCCCAGGAATGTCGGCCTCTCTCTCCGGCCCCACGAACGTATCGGGCTCCCCGCAGCTGTGTAGCTCCCCGGACAGTGACATGTGGAGAGGGACAAGCATCGCGTCACTAAGGCGCAAAGCGCTGGAGCACACAGTGTCCATGAGCTTCACTTAGTGACTTTTCACCCCAACCACACCCTTCTCCTAAGTCCCTCTCCCAGCCTCACCCTGCGGCTCTTTTTTTTTTTTTCAGTTTTTATTCACGCTATTTAGATCCAAACAAAGAACGAGTGAACTAATCAGGCCTGAAATGTGAGAAAATGGAGATAAGTGAGACTTCATTATACAAAAAAATAAAAGGACAACAGTGATGGACAAATGGAGGAAAGCAAACTTGGGTTTGGGGTTATTTATTTGTTAATTCAAAAGGATTTTATCAACTATTGATGATAAATACTATTGTAATGATCTCTAAACTATAGGCCCTAATTACTGAGAGCCAACAATCGTCGTATTTGCGTTTTCATTGAGTGTGTCTTTACGCACACGTTATTGTGTTCAGGTGACGTTGTGTTCTGTCAAACGGTTATTTATAATTGGGATTGGGTATACATTTTGGTAACAGCCTACCACACACGCACCAAACTGACGGTGAGCCTCTCGGCGTGGCTCTCAGGCCTGCACTGTGCATGTGGATTTAATAATTAAAGGAGAACATGGTGCCCACTCAGACCGAACCGGTGCTTTTGTTAGGTGACCTCAGTCTCGTTTGCATGAGACGGGAGCATAAATCTGAATAGGGAAAAAAAAAACAATATGATCTTTCAGTAGGCCTACTCTGTTTTAGGATGTTTTGTGTAGATAAAACATTCTTGCTATGTACCCGCTGGTCTTTTTTGTGACATGTTTTAACTTATTGTATGTGCTATAACTTGACACATTTCTTAAATGTTTGATCTTACATCGAAATGCACCACATTGAAGGGTTTGTACCAATTTCAAAATGAACAAACGAATAAAAGTAATTTTCAAGAATGTCAAAAACAAGAATGATGTATGTCTCCATTCTAATTTTGTATAAAATCTTATGGCCTTTGGAGAATGTTCGGATCGTTCGCGCGTTTTTGTGCGTAACTGCATTTTTAAAACGTATTTTTGTTACAGATTTCCACTGCTTGTGGTCATTGCTCAGTGACCTACAGAGCTGTTTTTACAGTGCTGATGGGGTGACAGGGTTAAAGGGTTTATGAAGGGTGACTGGTCTCATGGTGGCAGACAGCAGCGGTAAAGATGTCAGAGCTGTGATGTGACGGTCATTGCTTTAAACCGTGACGGTCATCCCACTGAGCGGACTGGACGGACTGGAGGCTGTAAAGAAAACACCAGCCTGGAGTCTGTATGACCTCTATGTTCAGTCTAAGGCTTGCTGCTGTGTTTCTGGCTTGCAAAAAAGACATTACTTAGTTGATCTAGTCAAAATACCTTAATTAGAATATCCAAAGGGGTCACTATAGGAATTCCAGATGTGGTGAAAATACCGAGACCACCTGATTCCTATAGGACTATTAGAGGAATGCCTGTTATTGCAAATGACACCACTTTATTTTATTAATACCTTACTTAATTTATCATCTACTTGTATCTCGGTCAAAGTTTATTCTGTTTGCATCAGGAAGCAAAGGATGGACACTTTGTCTACCACTGGTTTCCAAACAGCAATTTGTAGACATAAAACTGAAATAGCTTAAGTTTAGATTCATTCATTGTGTTTGAATCTCTACATAGCTTTCATATGATTGTTCACACGGTTTTCATTTTGGAAACTGGTTTGTGCCAGATGCCCAAACTTGGGGTGTCTGTGGAACATTGTTTAGACTGCTACCTTTGACCCTCACCAGTGTTTTAGCAGTATGTAACTCTTCAAGTTTACTTGAGATCAGTGAAGCAGAAAACACTGGGAGACAGCTATAGCTCTATGGATCCAAACACAAGCTGACCCTGTGTTGTGTCAACTTTAGAGAAATCAATAAACTTGCAACCATTTTGCAAGAGGGACTGTGAAAATATTCGGCATATAGAACTAAAGACTGTGCGTTTGCAATAAAATGTTCATGCACAAACAGCTGTTAATGGGGGGCACTGCCACCTGTGCACCAACCATCATCCCACTGAAGTGATGAGCCCCAAAATAACAAGCAATACTTATAATTAAATAAATTAATGACAAAAATGTTGATTTGGGTGTTATCTAGAAAAGAGGATAACATCCGTGGAGTATTTTGCAATTTCACATGGTTGAAAATCGAGGTACACGTGCATGTGTTTATCTATGCCCAGTAGGCCTACAGTTATTTTATACAGCGTTGGCAACTAAATTGGCAGAATGGATTAAAATATAGTTGCGCTAATGTTTTTTAAAGCCACAAAGAAACACAGCCTGCAAAGACATTCATGAATCTAAACTCATTACCATCCTAAATCTGGTAAACTGGCATGTTTTCATTATTTATGATCCATTATCACTCCAAGCTTGTGTAGTGTTGACCACATTACATGCACGTCACAAGAAAAACAAAATACCAACAATATTAACTAGTTTAGCCTTTACACCTTTTGATCATTTGACATTTATTTGAAATTCCTCATTACTTGCCAATCAGTTCTGCAATAACAAATAAAATCAAATAAACTCTCACCCTGTTTGCTTCGCTTTAATTTTAAATTCTCCTGATGTGAGATGTAATGTCTATAAACTCAGAAGTAGCTCCGAATGAAGTAAATAAAATTTTTCCATTATGAGAGTGAGCGGATCTCACTGTCTGTGTCAAAGAGTATAAGTGTCAACTTGAGCCTGAAATCACAGCAGCTCAAATTAATCAGCGAGTTAACCTCATCTCGTTGCCAGCGCTGAGGCCAATTTATGGTCACGGGACTGTAATTGATGAGATATGGCATTACCATAAGCAGTCCCACTGCCTGTAAACTTATAATTGGAGTTTCTGTAACAATGCTGGGAGGTTAAACAAAGGATTAATCATAATTAACAAAATATATTACTTTTCCCTTATTAAACAGTTGGTTCCCACCTTTTCTATTAACATAAATTTGTTTGCAGTAATTTGCTGAATTATTGAAAATACCAACCCAAGTCAAGACCCTGAAAAATTAATTTATTCCTCTTTGTGTTTTCACATTTGTGTGTGTGTGTGTGTAAAAGAGAGAAACCTCATGTTTCTGCGATAGTCTTGCAGATAATTAGCTTGAATGAAGTAGTCTGAAGTTCTCCAACATACAATAAAAAAAAAAAAAATTGTCATTATTTACTGTGCTATTTGGAAGTTTGCTGTGTAGCACAAAAATTACAAAGCAATTATATTTACATGCTGATTCAATGATAGCTCAGACTGTTATTTTGCAGGTTGGGAGAAAAGTAGAAATAACTCGACAGGAAAGGAGAACCTCATAACTGAAAATCACTTTTACTTGCATAAATTTACAGTCAGTTCATTATGTATTTAGAAAAAAAATAGATAAGTTGGTTTAAAAAGTTGACACTCAATATTGCAGGGAAATGGTGTAATCCATTACTAGTGTAAATCAGACATATAAATGGATGTTGCACCAATTTATTAATAGAAAAGAAGTGACTAGCCTTTTCTGTTTCATGTTGCATTTCAAAATAAATTGTCATCTTGAAAACACATAAAAAAACTGATCAATGCCACTTTTATTTTTGAAATTTATCAACAAATTGCATTATAACTCCCAGCCGTTGCTGCTTTATCTTGTATATCTGATTTTTGCATTACCCATCCTAGCAGGACTCAACATTTTTTTCTTCTTTTTTTCAGAATAAATGCAGGATGCCCACCCTTCCTTCCTTCCTCCAGAGGCATGCAATTACAAGATACTGCATGACAGCTGATCAACCAGCCAGACTGACTGCTGCTCCACCCATCCCGGCTGGAGGAGCTGCAGCGGCGCTCCTGTTGTTCTGGTACATCTAGCTCTATGCGTGGCTCAGCCCACCAGATCCGGCCCCTGTGCTGACTACTGTGTCCTGGGCTGCAGTAACAGATGTGAAATCACATTACCCAAACGCTGCAATTAGTCTCACTCGCTCGCGGGTTAATGAGTTTGTGGAAATGTGCGACCCATTCCTCATTAGGTAATTTCTCATGCACTGATGAGAGAGGGAGAGAGATGTGGGTATAGCAACTTAGTAGAAATGGCACATAGTCTGCTGCAACACATACTGTAAAGCAAAAGAAGGGGGCGAGGGGCTTTTCTGATGCTCACAAATGCAAAAAACTTAATCTCACCTATAGCCAAATGTAAAATTCCAAATTTCACACTGTCAAACCTTCTGCATTTGCACCTAGGAGTTCCATTACAGAGGGTTTGTGAAGCAGCTTCTGGGGTTGCATCAGTGTGTCTCATTAAGGACTCACTATGCTTATTTCCCTGCTGCGAGGCCACAGAGCCTGTGTGTGAATAGACAGCCTGGGGCAAAGCTCTGTCAGGACACAATGGACGACAACAAAAGAACTAATTAGCAATCAATTACCGACGTGTTTCTGTCCTGCACCTTTTATCTGGTTAGTTAGAGTGTAGAGCAGGTTACCACCACTCAACATGTCCCTTTCACACACACACACAGACCACCTGCTGCCTGAGTGTGTGTGTGGCTTTTGGTGAATTTGGATTATTGCACGGATATATGTGGTTACCCAGTGATGCTCAGTTTAATGGAGGAGAATGTAACCTCTCTGCTGCGTGGGATAAAGGTGAAAAATCTTCAAATTAATCCAATTTAGGCCCTTTAGAGGAAGTTGCTTTTCACCGTGTCTGCACCTAAGAGCGTCAAAGATAGTTGTTCATTAGGTTCATCTGTGCCAATCAGCCTCTAAACTCCCCTTTATTGTATCTCATTGCTTCCGTTCATTGTTGCAATTACTTGTAGTTGATGTAAGTTTCGACCAAAGAGGAAATTTCTGCCATTAATGAACACTGAATCTGCAATTTCATAAAAACACAGTGTAGATGAAGTAGATTTAGTGTCTAATTTGAGCATGTGGCTTGCTCATTTTGACTTCTCTCTGTGTCTAACGTACACACACACACACACACAGTGACATCTGGGGGGAAAGTGTGCTGTGAGGAGGCTGCGAGTGCCTCTCATGATAACAACTCTGCATCTCAACAACCTACATCCATCATCATCAACACTAACATCTGCTCTGAGCCTCAGCCTTAAATCTCTTTCTACTCCCCCAACCCTTTACCTCTCTCTACTTTCCACCCTCTCTCCCCCTTTCCTCACTCTCTCCTTTTCTTCCTCAGCTTCCGTTTGGTCCGTCTTTTTGCCTCCGGACCAAAAAAGGTCCTTTATTTTTTTAAACCCTTCTCCAAAATCTGCTCCTTCCAAATTTCCCTCATCTGCATATTATGTGAAGATGTGTTTTGTGTTTCAACCACCCTTAAAAATCAATATTTAATGATGATGTTATCAGTGCTTTTATGTGTAATTTAGCTGGAGTGTCAGTATGAATGAGATTCTGTCAGCTTTATGACGTCAAGCATTTATTTTCTGTTAATGGGTGCTCCTGGTGGTACACAAACCAAAACCCAGCGGACGTCTGATGGATTTGTCTGTTTCATTTCTGTTCATGCATGCAATTACAGCCATGCTTGCAAGCATACTCTACATGTCTACCTACCAACACGCACACAGACACACACACACACAGTCAAGATGATTATACAATCCAAGAAATCTAATTAGTAAGTATAAATGCGAGAAATATTAAACAAGGAAATTGTAAATAAATTCCATAAATACTAGACTTTGAAGCTTTATAGTGTCAGAGCAAGACAGCGAATGCATCACTGAACTGTTCACATTAGTTTGATCCTAAAACACAATCAATCAAAGCAGCTGTTTGTTGCAAAACACCACGGCACTGTCTGATTTTGACATTTTCCCGATCCATGACAATTACTTCACCTCCTCAGCTCTGGGAGCCAACATTGTTGAGAGGCAATAATCATGATAGTTTTCTCAGTCATTTTTCTCCCAATAACAAGCCATTTTTAATCCAATTAGGAGTGCTAACGTGAGAGGCATAATACCACGGCCCCTGGGACAGATGAGAGAATATGCAGGACATTTATCCCGACAGTCAATATTGGATTTCTCACTAAGCAGCTGTGCCTGCTCTCTCTGACATTCTCCACCTCTGCACAGTGATCCGTCCTGATTAAACCGGCTTTTCTACTTTATCAACATTCATTACATGACCTGGTCATGCATGGCCACGGAAACCAGGAGTAGCAAAGTTACATGCCTCACGTTGGGGTTTTCCTGCTGCACTTTTTCTCTGTGTTCAACTGAAAAGTGAAAGATGATCTGTCACATGGTGCATTCTTTTTGAAATCATATTAACAGATAGGTGTGTTATGGTATTCCCCAAAAAGTTTCCTCATCAAGACTGAAAGGTTATATTGTTTTTTACCTGTTAAACCTGAAAAGGCAGGTTAAAACCAAAACTAGTTCTGTATTAAAATATAGTCCTGTGGTTCTAATACCCAGAAGTTCTTCGGTGTCTTTTCCTGATTTGGATTCCCTGATTTTAATTTAATTTTAAGGATGGAAAATTCACATTTCCACTCATGTTTATTGTTTTTGTTCAGTTCACTCACCCCTGCTGAGGCGCAGAAAAAATAATTTAGTGTGAAAACACTTTAGGGTAAGAAAGCAACAAAGAGCTGTCAGCACCTTGATGCCAACAGCAGCTAAACATTGCCACCTTGTGGTGGCTGTTGGATAGATCTCAGTCCTGTAAAAAAAATGATTTTTATTCATTCTTACAATTATTTATTAATTTTTTTAGAACATAAAGACTAGACAGATGTCAATAGATTTCTCATCTCGGTATCACATAGTGAAATATGTCTGTTAACTCTACAGAGAGTCGCACAATTATTGTTCCATCAAAACTTAGCTAATAAAACACAGAAAATGCAAAGAAAGAGGGCTGCTGTTTATAGCTGATTGCAGTCAATACATTTATGCAGTGCACTGAATCATTGTCATTGAGTGTATTGATTATGTGGACTAATCAATGTTTATTAGGCAGGATAAGACCGGCTAGACCACAGTGGAGGCTGAATGATGAAGGAACACGTTTACTCAGTGTCACAGGCCCACCCACCTGCCCTGAGCAGACCTGCTGCAGAGAATCAGGAAACTTCTACCAGGGAAACTAAAATTATATGGTAATTATTTTTATGAAAATTGAATGTTTTAACCTTCTAAGATCATATGGATTATGAATTATGTATCATGTATCTTGAAATTATATGATGGCCTAAGAGGGGGCTGAACTTGATAAGCTTTGCTTCCTTTAGCCCCTTCTCGAACTTGCACTTTGTAATAGTATGCCATTTTTTTTTCCCATTACACATAATATTTGTTTTTATGTATGTGCTTGTTTGAGAAAAATAAAAATCAGTCAATCAATCAGTTAGACAACATACACTTTATATGTTTATAATGTTTGAATATATTTGTTTTTGAAAAAGGTTAAAAGCTTAACAACATGGAGGCGGAGTTATAATTACTCACACTCAGCCAAAAGTATTTGCACTTGACCTAAACCAAAATCATTTGATCTAAAAGAGGAAGAGTTTGTCTTTCAAAAGCTCCATTAAATGCTCTGCATATGCAGTTATGAACAACAATTTTACATACATTTGTACAGACTGTGTATATTGTTGCAGTCTTGGGTTTCCAGTTACTCCTATAGCACTTCATTTACTCTAATGGAATAATTAAATCTCATGCAATAATTGTGCATTTTGGTTCTTTCAAAGATTCATTATAGGGCTACTGGAAATATGAGAAAATCTGTTTGGTCAAAATAAAAATCCAGCAAAGACAATATTTGGTTAAATGTCATTTGGCCATTTTCACCCCAACTAGACCCTTTTGGTAGCTGTCTACCAGCTTCTAGATGTATCTTTGAACACCCCTCTTGACAGAATTGGTGCAGTTCAACTAAATTTGTTGACTTTTTGACACAGACTTGTTTCTTCAGCACAGTCTACAGGTTCTCAATAGGATTAAAGCCAGGACTTTGGGGAGAGCAGTCTAAAAACTTCAATTATAGCATGGTTGGCTCTTCCTGCACCTAAACCATTACAACCTCGGTGCACTGTTCGTGTGTGTTGGCCAACAGGTGCTCGAGGAAACCACTCATCCACAATATTAAGCAATTCAGAGAAAAAGGCAAAAAGGCAGTTGATGCTCTGCTGTTTTATTATTATTTTATGCACCTGTAATCGGAGGCAGTCACCACTTGCAACTGAAAAGATGATTTCCAAAGTTCAATGTCTGACATATCGGAGCCTCTTGAGACTTTGTACAAACAGGAGTGTGGCTTGCAGAACACAACTGCAGTCTGGAAAAACAGGAAGTACTCCTAATTTGTTAACCCGGCAGGTACGCAATTACGCACCAAAGCAATAACTGCAAGAACAGCAGAAGTATTTGCATCTTTATATATCCACTTGTCTGATTGAGAGTGGCTTGTTAGTTTGCAGTCATCTTATAACAGAACAGATTATTAGTGTCCTTTTATAATTTTAGGGCTTAAGAACGGGTTCAGATGAGTTAGTAATGAGTGAGATGTGGGGACAGGAAACATTATGAGAGACTCCAGTTGCATCAGTTACACATGGAGGATAAAAATGGAAAGTGATGATTTTTTGACTTTGCACTATTTTCTCATTAATAGACAAGGCTGGGGTTTATTATTAAGCAATGATCTTAGTCTCTCTTAGTTTTACTGATTGTATTTCCTTGGGAAAAGCAATTCCTTGTTGCTGCAGAGCAATTATTCCACATTGCATGCTGTAATTATACTATTATGCAGAATTATTTTCATTATTTGTATGTATCGTCAATCATGCATTTTTAAAACATACCAAAGAGCACATAATGCTCGTCACAATGAATTCCACCGGCTGATTTTGGTCTGTGCAATACCTCAGCATCAGCAAACCTTTTGAACAATATCCAGGTATTTTTAATAATTAACAGGATCAAAGTTTGTCCAACAATCTTGTCAATAATCCAGTAAAATACCAGAAAATACGTGCAAAGCTAAGACCACTTTCATTTCAAGTTTCCTTAAAGTCTCCTTAATGTACAGTATCTCTGACCCATCAGTGCTTCATTATAATTTATTCTGACTACAAAATAGATGAAAGACTGTAACTGGCAAAAGCAAACAAACAGGCCGACGTCAGATGGGAGTCACCAGACCTCCCCTGAAGAACTCCACTGGAAGGTAATTAAAAGAAGAGTGTGTTATCCATCGCTCCTCATTAATGCACACTGAATTAACCGCTTTCAGGGGAGAGGAATGGGGAGGAGGGGACAGGGGAGAAAAATCCATGCAGACTTTAAAGCAATCTCTCTCTGTCAGGTCGGTCCAAATGGGGAGGGTCAGCTCATTACAGCCCCCACAGGAGATGAATGGGTCAGTCAGGCAGCGAGGAGAGCCGGGCTGGACCGCTGTGTTGACAGACAGATCCGCAAGAACAAGAAGTGTGTGTGTGTGGAAAAGAGAGGCGACACACAACGAACAACAGAGCAAAAAATACTTAGCTATATGTGCTATCTGCAGCAGGGAGCAGGTGTGCAGGAAGAGGCTGCATGCTGAGCTGTAAGGCCGGGTTAGGACTCTAATGTCTGGAGTCAACAATCACTGTGATTTGACTTTGACCACATGGAGGGGCAACTGTCACATCCAGCCAGCTGAGGCTATCATCTCACACACACAATTCAAGACACACTCCTTCAAATTTGCCATTGCTAGGAAAATTCTCTTGCACACAGTCTGTTGCGTTTTTAAGAAGACACTCACCTGCAGCTCCATTGAAAAGTTGAGTCTTATTCATGCATATGTGGCATTAAGATAAACCTCATCAGCCCCAAATTATTAAGCCTATTCCTTTGTTTGCCACCAGATGGGGTAGTAGTCTTGTTGGGATGGAGGCAGCTGGCACTTCTACTTGGATTTCTTTTAATAGTGAGGGCGTTCATGCTTTCTGAATGAATTTTATGATAAATAGATTTGAATTTCATGATGCGTTTTCACCAGCGTCAGAGCCTGGACAGCTTCCAACTTGATTTGAACATTCACTGATTTGAACAGCTGGGTTTTTGTCAGTCTGTGTTTTTATGTCCTATGTATGTAATACTCGAGGACAGTGTCAGTTTTTCTCATGTAATTTTCATGCATTTGTCTGCATTTTTTAAACGATTTCTTCATTGTGGCACATTTGTGCAAACAGTTCATTTCAGGGCAGCACAGAATGTTAATTTGTGAACTCATTCAGGATTTTCAAGTAAAAGAGTCGGGGTTTGGGGGTGGTAATAGGGGAAAGGAGGTTGGAAACGATTATATGAGATTAGATTAGACGATGAAATCTGCAAATAGACCAGCATCAAGCGAATTGATATATCTGCTCGTCATTTAGAGCAGTATAATGAGACTGTGGGGTTACTTGTTCATTAAAATTTTATTGATTCATTTAATAAATTGGATTTAAACAATTACAGTATGTATCACGGCACCACATCACACACATCACAGCGTTTGTGTGAAATCGCCAAGGGACAAGCACTTAGCACACATACACACATCATGTAACATTTTTCTAACATTTTCCTCTTCCTCTGCTGTCATTCACATTAGCGAAACACACTTTAGCAGAGAGGCCACAGCTAATAGGTTCAGACATCTCTGGAACACACAGACTCTGTAAGATGACTAATTATTATCACTGACTACTGGCTTTTAAATGAAAGTAATACACCTTGAATAGGTCAGCAGTGTTTTAAGACAGCAGGCTGAGGGGCTGTTTGACTAAATGTTATTAAGTTTCATTCATGTGGGGTTTTTTTTGTTTGTTGCCCTGCATGTGACATCACAGACCTTCATCACTATGAGAACATGCCAGCTACCATTAGCTACTGATAATTGCACACACAGTCTCTTATCCTCATTTCAGATGAATGTGAGAAAGTGAGAGCTGCTGCGTCAGATGTGTGTATGAACAGCATGCAAACATCTCTTACACTCAGCTACGTCTGAATTTGACCTTTTCCACTGGCGGCACGGACACTCAAAATTAGCCTCATCTAAATGAATCTGTGATGTCACTACAAACTGAATTACATCTCAGCCTTTATCTCCTGCCTACTCCCATTCTGGTCCTATTTGTTCTTCATGTTGCGCAATATATGACTCACTCCACAGTTTGTTCTTGTTCTGTTGAAGGGTGTTTTTGGAAATGCAGCGGTGCATTTGTAATTGTCTATCTGTCTGGCTGGTCAGAAAAACACAAGAAGAAAATGTTCCAGGTGGAGCATCACTGGTCAAGTATTAACAGAGCAAAGGGGTCATAGTGTGAATGTCTCTTCAAAACACCATCCCAGAACCACCAGTCTGATCATTTGCGAGTGTTTGAGTCTTGCAAAGCTGCCTGATTTCAGACACTTGTTGCAGAAGAAGAACATTATAAAAACTGAACAAATTCTGAATCCATAATTTATCTATTAGTGACTGAGAGACAGATCGGGGTCTTAAAAAGTAAGCAGTTGCCAAAGATGTGTCTTCTGTCTTGCTGAACACAATGAATCAAGAGCTTTCAGTGAAATTGGTCAAGTCTATGTAGAGGTCACGGAACACTGAACCCACAGCAGATGTTTAGAAAAAAGGAAGAGCTAAAACTGTTCCCACTGCAACTAGCAATCCATGAGTTTAAGTAAAGCTGGAAGATAGTCTAAAGCATTTTGAGGAAATTCTCTAACAAGGGATTTTATTAGTTTATGTAGAGATATTCAGATAAAGAAGCACTATGATACCAAATGAGAGTTAAAGCTCAGCAGAACCTCTTTCCTGCAAAATTTTTCTCTGATGCATGATCTGCAGACTTCACATTCAAACTTCATAAAGGGTTGTCACAAGCTTTTTATAGTGTCTGACCTCCCACAATCCTTCACTGACTTCCCACCCACAGACATTGTAAGTCATTTTGTTTGGATGCCTGGTGAGGTCTGAAGCTGCTGCTGCTGGAAATGAACCCGACATATGAGCAGTTTAACCTTTAATCTCCTTCAAAGTAAGCAGATGTGACATTCATGTAACGGTGTATGCAACATCAATATATTTCATGTATGAATTTTAAAAAAAGCAGATTTTAAATTTCTCGCTTCATTTGTCAGTGACTGTGCCCAAGCACAATGCTAACTATGATTGGATCAACAGTGAAGCTTTGCAGGCAGAAGTATTGAATTTACATTGACGCCTGGCATTGAAGCTAAACTGAAAGCACTCCTTATTTTGGATGTTGAATCATGACTGGCACTGCCTAAACACTGATTCATCCTTCATCTAAAAGGGTGTCTGGGATTGAATTAGTTGAGTTTGATGTCTTGAACCAATATTACACTGAATGACTGACAGAAATCAGACCAGAATACGAAACTTTATGTGAAATTTATATGAAAAGGGTAAAATAAAATAAAGATATAAGTCATAAGTCATATATATATTTGACAGTTTAGCAGGCATAAAATAGGCAGCACATCTAATAGATTTACATGCTTTTTTCTGTTCATCCCAGATTTTTTTCCTACTATTGTTGCCATTAACAATTAAGTCATATATAACAGTTTTTTTTTTATTGAATTTGGTTTACAGTATGACTTTAAATGAACCGAATTACATGCTGTTATTAGTTTCCCCACCGCCAAGCATATTTAAAAGCTGTAACTGCTTTAATTCACACATTATCCCTGTCAGTCCTCTCGGCTCAGTGTTTTACCCTCTGATGTAGGCCTGTCTGTCTGTCTGTCCGTCTGTGCTGCTATAAAAGCTGCCAGCTCGCAGCAGCAGCGTCGTTATTTTTCCTGCTCTGCTTCAGGAAACACTCCTTCAGCATGTCGGTGACTGTGCGCACACAGCTGCTCCTTTTTCTCATCTCCCTTTCATCAAGGATGGGGATCAGCCGCTACATCGAGGTACGACCCAGATTATTACAGTTGAACTAAAGCAAAGTGGGATTATTGATTAAGTCAGACATGTTGGAGTGACATCTGTAAAGTTTTTTTTCAAGTACAACTGAATTCTGTCGGTCTGTTTCTGTTCTGTTTTCTTTTATTGCTCAGGACAATGAAGCTTCAGATGGATTATATTCTCTGCTCAGTTTGGCCCAGAAAAGAGAATCGGAGGATTTTATTTTCCGCCGACCTCTCAGTAAGAAGTGCTCTAAACAGCAGCTGATTATACTTAACACTTCTGCCAAACTGCATGACATTATAAGTCTGTTAAATGATGAATTCATTGGCTGCACAGTGTCAATACAGCTACTTAAATACTAAATCTATTAATTATTAATCCATGCAAACATATTTACATGCATGCAGATTTTGTTCCTTAATTTTTGCACACTATCTGATAAAACTGATCACATATCACTTTGAGATTGTGACCAGTTTTTAAGATAAAGCTAAAATCCCACATTTTTTTGAATCCCTTATATGTTCAACAAGTAAAGTGTTGATTTGTATGAGTGTATGTTCATATGTTACCTGTGTTTCAGGGAACTAAACCTGTTTACATATTCATATTATGAGGACCTGCCTTCCTAGTGGGGACACAAAGCAAGTTTTAGTATGAGGACTTGGCTTATAGTAGTTAGGTAAAAGTTAGGTTACGTTTTCTGAAACATTTAATGTTTAATGATTTTCATCTACATGATAATGACTGAACTGTTGCTTCTGGGTGTGTTTTTGTGAAGTACAGAGACAGTTACTTTTGTTAAATCCAAATTCGAGTACGACCAAACACGGTCACTTTTGTTTAATTTCAAGATATTTTAAGATTCTGTGTCCCCCACTCAATGACACCAGGGTAAAGGGTAAGGTCTGGAGTTGGGCAAGCAGTATTTATGGTTAGAAGTCTTCAGGAAATCAATGTAAGTCAACGCAATGTCTAAAGTCTGTTAAGTCTAAAGTGATGGACACGTGACTGTGGGTACATTCGGTTTGTAGGGTGCTTGGACATGCTGGCCACTGATGGCTACTTCACCTTCGTTGCGTCTCGGCCACAGCTGACTTGTGCTGCTTTCATCATCGCTGAGCCCAGTGAAGTTATCAGTCTGGAGCTGACTGACGTCAGCATCGACTGCGGCGCTGGAGACTTCATAAAGGTCGGCCCACTCACCAGAAATAACTCCCACACACCCCCCAACTCAAGTGGAAGGCAGAAAGTTCAGGGCTTTTCAACTTAAACCCCCAGTTCTATTTCATCTTCCTCTCTTTGATTAAAATGATGCCAAACAGGGCTAAGGCGACGTTTAAGGGCCAAACACCACACTGGATCTGCATTGGTCACATTACCCAGAGCAAGTGTGGGATAAGAAGGCTTTAGTTCTGAAGCCAAGCCTGCCAGTTTCATTTCATGTGGGCCGAAGTGGTAAAAGGCATGACAGAGGAAAAGATGGATGTTAGAGTTTTATAATACAGACGGGGTTGACAGTCTGGGTCAAGATGGGATCTAGAAACCAGCAGCAGCTGAATACCACATCAGCTGCACACATCAGTCGCTTTTAGCAGGAGAGAAATGCTCAACACTAAACAGCAGCACCATGGTATTTTATTTTAGCACACTATCTGTAGAAATGAGATTTACAGAATATTTATAGGATTGTTGGATTATGCTTGTAATTAAATATGACTCACAAGCCAGCAGTGGAGATGGTGCTGTAAATGGTGCTGGAATAATAACTAGTACAGCTGAAGGAAAGCGATGTGAGTGACAAGTGATGCTGCCTTGTGTTAACTTTATCTTAACTAGCATAATTAAATACAACATGTGACTATTCAGTGTATAGTGTTCTACATTTTAAGTCAGCAGTCAAGTGATAAATGTCCATCTTTTTCACATTCTGCTGTGTTTAAAGAGTCCTGTAAATGGTATTTTTGTGTTTCCTATTAGGTATTTTCTTTTTCTTTTAGTACGCAAAATGATAAGTTGATTGTTTGTCATGGTTGGCTATTTATCTTTGCACCTGCTACAAGTTTCTATTCTACCAAAATAATGTTAAAGTTGCATATATTTGGACCCTTTTCTCAAGTAATGCTAACGATATCTTTAACTGAAAAGACACTGAGTGAGTGAAATCGTAAGTTACTAGAATGAGGACACAACATGTTTGTTTGTCATGAATATTTTTTATGATAAAAACCTGTCATAGTTCATATTTACTCCATATTGTATGTTTCTCTTATAGATGTTTGATGGGTGGGTTCTGAAGGGAGAGAAGTTTCCCAGCAGTCGAGATCACCCCCTCCCTCTCCACCAGCGCTACACAGACTACTGCTCCTCCACGGCACCAGGAGCCACCAGTCGCTCCTCTCAGAACGTTGCCATGATCTTCTTTCGCATTCACAGCCCTGACAGTGGCTTCACTCTTGCTGTCAAAAAGCTACACAACCCTTTCCGTGAGTTCCCCTGCACATCCCTGAGGTCAATTCATGGTCTAAAAGCAATAATTAAAAAAAACCATACAAAATAAAACATCCAGAAAAAGAAATTTAAATTGTAAACAAAAGACCTTGAATCTAAGTCAGACCTGTGTTGTTTATTTTTTGCATTTTAAAATGAGGGCATGACTGCTGGTGATTGCTTGTGTGCATGCATGTGTATTCGTCCTGGACATTTGTGCTCGGTCGAGCATTAATCAAGGCCGAGAGCGACGTGAGAGGGATGCACCTGTTTTCCAGCTGCTTGACAAACACGGTGTTAACACTGTGTCAAGCAACATAACAATCACTGTCGTGCTATGAGACAAAGAAAGAGCACTGACACTAAAAAGGGAGTTTGAATGGATTATCTATAGGTAAACAGCATAAATCCCAGGCCAGTGTGTGACGTCTTAGTCACATATTGACGATTACCTGCAGCTGTCCTCAATCTTGGCCTTTCAGTTTATCTAATTAAAGCTTCTCCTGTGTCACTATGGAAAATTTGGCCATTTACATGCAAAGATGTGATGTGCACATGACGCATTTTAGCAACAGTAAATATGTTTCAACATGTGTAGACCCTTTTTGGCCAAATATTTCACCTGTATTTGACAAGTAGATAACCGTATAACGCTGCTTAAGATGCTAAAGCGGTGGTGAGAGGCAACAGTTTAAGCCGATATTGGTCACATTAAAGGGGAACTTCGGTTTTTATCAACCTGGGGTCTGTTTCCATATGTAATTTCATACATGTGAGTGATGGAGAAATGAATTTTCGACATAGCTCCAGTATTTAGCCAGGCAGGCAGCTTAGCAGCTCAGCTAGCAGCTCGGCTAGCGAAAAGTATGGGGCAAGAGGCCCCCACGCGTCAAAGTCTGCCCTAACATGCTTTTGCCCCACACTGACCGGCTCAGATAGTCTCAATGAGTGTCCCACAACATACTAGAGATGAGAAGTGAACGAAAACCTCCACATTACCTGGCGATCGCTCTTTGTTGTGGTCTGTATCCAAATCTCAGGATGCTAGAATGCAAATCTCGTTCCGAAATCGCGCGATAGCTCGAGCTCTGAGCCAGTCAGTGTGGGGCAAAAGCACGTTAGGGCGGACTTTGACGCGGGGGGGCCTCTTGCCCCATACTTTTCGCTAGCCGAGCTGCTAGCTGAGCTGCTAAGCTGCCTGCCTGGCTAAATACTGGAGCTATGTTGAAAATTCATTTCTCCATCACTCACATGTATGAAATTACATATGGAAACAGACCCCAGGTTGAAAAAAAGCGAAGTTTCCCTTTAATTCTGTTCCTTTGTAAATGAGACAGCATAAAATAGCAAAACTCCGGCTCATTAAAAGTCACTGACCTCTTCTTTAAACCCTCGAATTGACCCTGCTCCTTCACCTCAGAAATATTTCTAAGTGAACAACATAACCTCAGGACTAAAGTGTTCCGAATCCTGCTGCTGCTTATTTACTCTACCATACGGTTATCAATTCAAATTTCATTATTTTCTTATTTTTGTCATCAGATCTGGAATTAGATTCCCATGCTCAGGCCTAATTGTGTCCCTTCCTTGCTGTCACCCTTGATCATGTCCAATTTGTGACATGAGGTGTCAATAATGAGTTTCTCAGCTGATGGGGAACTGTGAATTTGAAACGTCTCTTCGTGTGTGTGTGTTTGTGTGCAAAGCCTGCAACATCATGTCTCAGAGCCCAGAAGGCAGCTTCACCATGGTGATGCCACATCAGCGCAGGAACTGCAGCTTCTCCGTCATCTACCCTGTGGAGATACGACTGACAGAGCTCAGCCTGGGGCAGGCCAAAAGCAATGAGCTCAGCCCACAGGTAAGACACACACACAGCCTCCTCCTGTGAAAGACACTTCTTACTGAAAAAGGATAATGCGCTGAGACAGAAGTGTGGTTGAGACAGTCAGCTTTAAGGTTGACCACTGTAGTACCAAATGTCTCTGCAAACAGTTGTTAACAGAGAGTGATGTTCTGAGAGAAGCCAGTAAGGAGATTTACCTTTTAGCTCCAGCAATAACTCTAATGGTTTTGGAAAGTCATTAGTTCTGTTGCTCCTTCTTTCTAAGTCTTGGCGAGAAATTGAATAAGTGTAACTTCAAAAATGTCAAACTACTAACAAGTTAAAGTTTGTTTCTGTAATCAGACCTTATCCATATTGTATGTGTGGACATTACAGCATAGCCAACAAAATAAATATTGGCAGTGAGCTTCTGAAAATATTGTCACTGAAAGTCATCCAGCGTTTTGGAGAGTCCGTCCAAAAGTCAGCGTGTTTTTTTTTGGCAAGTAGACTGCTGAGCCACACTGCTGTTTGAGCACTAAATGTCACAGTTTGTAATTGTTAACCTCTCATATTGAATGTATAGGACAGCTGTAATCAAATTTCTAACAACAGATTATGTGAAAACGAAGCAATTATGTAAAAGAGTTTACTTTTAGTCTTGAACCAACATAGTTATTCAGTTGAAGCCACATCTTCCCTCCCCTTTACAAGCTTTATACCGATTTTTTTGTTGCTTGTTTCATTGTCAATCCTGAAACTTTGTTGTTTTGCTTCACTCTTGCTGCTCTCAGCTGTTTACAGTGGACAGTTAGCAACTAGCAGGTGAATATAATGAGCCATTTAGCAGCTAAAGAGCCACAACAGTTGCTAGAAACCTCTTCAACCAGCAGGAACGTGTATTGCATCACATGTTTCTTCAAGTATAAGAAATCTGTGTTTTTTTAAATACACAAAAATGTCAATAAAATATCAAAACAGGACGTGAATTTAAAAAATTAAAATCCTTGGAAGTACATTTTCATTAGGGAAATTATAATATATGAGAGTTAATTTCCATTATTTTGCTTTTTTTGGTGAAACAGCAACCATAATATTAGTATTTACAGTTCATATGCAGTAGGTACAAGACATGAGCCACACTTGGACTTGCTTGCCAACATTTTGCACCTCCATTGGTCAAAAACCCTCTACAGGCATCTAATTTTGTGGCAGTTTCCCATTCAGACTTGATAAAATGATGTGCTGACTTGAGCTGCACTTCAGAATCAAAATATTTTGATGATCTTTTCTGCAGAGACAGTTGTGGTCGGGCTGCTCGGGGTCAGGTGACTATGTGGAGCTGCTGGGAGGGAATGGGGTCGACACCTCCAAGATGTTCCCTGTAGCTGACCTCTGCTTCTCCCTCAGTGGGCTCGGTGAGTCTGCGCCAATCCATTTCACCTCCAATATGAAACTGTGGAAATCTGACTTCTTCTACAGGACACTATATTGTGTTTTTTGTGCTATGCTATCTTTAAAGCCTATGATATGCAGTCTCACTGTTTTTGGTTTTGTACTAATCTTCATTAAAAACTACTCAGCTTATTGTCACGTGTTTTGACAAAGACATTTAAACTAAATCCTGCTTCCCTGTTGTAGTCCCACACAATGTTCATGGTCATCTCATGATGAGAATGCTTCAGAATATAGTATACATGTGTTCTTACTAATTATCATATATTATGCAACAGATGAGTCCTTCAAAATAATAGCATCTCACATGGTGTGCTCACCAAGTATTCCTCTTGTTTAACATGACAAAAGCAAACTTTAATGTATTCCTCTATTTGCTGTAACACTTGTCCACATTGTTTCTGTTAGAAGTGTATGATCAAATCACTTTAATTAACCTTTAAAAGAACAATTTCTACATTTTGAGTCCCATTCTTTTTTTAGCATAGTTTATTACGCTAAATGCAAAAAGAGGAAACAACAGGCTTCAATTATAAATAAATTAACATTAGTCTTGTACATTGTACATTGGCAGTCCAGAGAGCAACAATGCTTAAAGTGCTTCAGTGTAAAGAATCTGTTTTTCTTGTTGGGTTTTTGTCCTGGTGGCCCTTCAGCCCAGATGAAGATCGGTTGTGATAACTCGGTGGTGAGGCTGGTTTCCAGTGGAAACTACATCAACCGTGTCTCCTTCCAGTACCGACTACTGGAACAGAACGAGCTTCCCAAGACCAGAGAGAACAATCTGGATAACTTCTGCTCTGTAGAATGAGATCACACACTGATGTACACACACATAACATACACTTGTGAGGATTCACACACAATCACACACTCATCCCGCTCTCTGTAAAAATGCCACTTTAATGAAAATGTCCTGTTGAACTAATGCCGTCAGTAAGTATTTTGTATTGTGTTTGCCAAATATTTTATTACATGACCTAACCATGTTAGCTTTGATCTTAGTGCATTTATTTAAAAAAATATATATTTTTTTTCATTTCAGAGTTCTAGGTGATGGTAGATTTCCACTTTGGTTTCTAGTCTTTTGTCATGAAAATCTGTCATACATGTTATTTCTTGCAGGAACGTTCCTTTCAGACCTCTCTGTTCTTATTTAATATGAGTTACAGTTTTACATCCCTGCCATCTTTCTCTTTATATTGCCTTGATAATTTCAAAAAATAAATATGACTTGCATGATAAAGCACATTTTTAAAGATCTGCTTTTGTAAGTCAATCTGTTTTTGAGCCTTCTCCAATGCCATTATAGTAGTATAGTATAATACTGCATATTTACGTGGTGTTTGCTAGTGTGTTTCTGCGGGAGCCATCTATTTTACCCAATAACCACATGACTACTATTCTCTTTAGAGCTGAAAACAATAATTTATTTCAGTCTTGTTCAGCATGTAATACAATAAGTGACATGCGTATGTAGCATTGTGTTTTTAATGTGGATATTTTATTGAATTATTTTTGTAAAAAAAAAAAAAAGCTGTTTGTGCATTGAACCTGCAGGTCTAATGCACAACAAGTTTTGGTTTTGATCAGGATTGTTGAGTAAGAAGATTTTAAAATAGGCCAGAAGATTCAAAACTTGATTTTCTACCCAGAAATGTGATGCCACTTAGGTTTGAATTGCCATGAAATTTGGCACAGACTAGGGCTGAAAGATTTGATGAGTACTTCATGCGATTTTTCTGAAGGATACTGCAGTTTGATTTGATACACACACACAAACACACACACACACACACACACATACACACGTGGACAAAATTGTTGGTACCCCTCAGTTAAAGAAGGAAAAACCCACAATTCTCACTGAAATCACTTGAAACTCACAAAAGTAACAATAAATAAAAATTTATTGAAAATTAAATAATCAAAATCAGCCGTCACTTTTGAATTGTTGATTAACATAATTATTTAAAAAAACAAACTAATGAAATAGGGCTGGACAAAAATGATGGTACCCATAACTTAATATTTTGTTGCACAACCTTTTGAGGCAATCACTGCAATTAAACGATTTCTGTATTTGTCAATGAGCGTTCTGCAGCTGTCAACAGGTATTTTGGCCCACTCCTCATGAGCAAACAGCTCCAGTTGTCTCAGGTTTGATGGGTGTCTTCTCCAAATGGCATGTTTCAGCTCCTTCTACATATGTTCAATGGGATTCAGATCTGGGCTCATAGAAGGCCACTTTAGAATAGTCCAACGCTTTTCTCTCAGCCATTCTTGGGTGTTTTTGGCGGTGTGTTTTGGATTGTTGTCCTGTTGGAAGACCCATGACCTGCGACTGAGACCAAGCTTTCTGACACTAGGCAGCACATTTCTCTCCAGAATGCCTTGATAGTCTTCAGATTTCATCGTACCTTGCACACTTTCAAGACACCCTGTGCCAGATGCAGCAAAGCAGCCCCAAAACATTACTGAGCCTCCTCCATGTTTCACCGTAGGGACAGTGTTCTTTTCTTCGTATGCTTGGTTTTTGAGTCTATGAACATAGAGTTGATGTGCCTTACCAAAAAGCTCCAGTTTGGTCTCATCTGTCCAAAGGACATTCTCCCAGAAGCTTTGTGGCTTGTCAACATGCATTTTTGCAAATTCCAGTCTGGCTTTTTTATGAGTTTTTTTCAGCAGTGGTGTCCTCCTTGGTCGTCTCCCATGAAGTCCACTTTGGCTCAAACAACGACGAATGGTGCGATCTGACACTGATGTACCTTGGCCTTGGAGTTCACCTTTAATTTCTTTGGAGGTTGCTCTGGGCTCTTTGGATACAATTCCAACGATCCGTCTCTTCAATTTGTCATCAATTTTCCTCTTGCGGCCACGTCCAGGGAGGTTGGCTACTGTCCCGTGGGTCTTGAACTTCTGAATAATATGAGCCACTGTTGTCACAGGAACTTCAAGCTGTTTAGAGATGGTCTTATAGCCTTTACCTTTAAGATGTTTGTCTATCATTTTTTTTCGGATGTCCTGGGACAATTCTCTCCTTCGCTTCCTGTTGTCCATGTTCAGTGTGGTACACACCTTTTCACCAAACAGCAGGGTGACTACTTGTCTCCCTTTAAATAGGCAGACTGACTGATTATGAGTTTGGAAACACCTGTGATGTCAATTAAATGACACACCTGAGTTAATCATGTCACTCTGGTCAAATAGTTTTCAATCTTTTATAGAGGTACCATCATTTTTGTCCAGGCCTGTTTCATTAGTTTGTTTTTTTAAATAATTATGTTAATCAACAATTCAAAAGTAATGGCTGTTTTTGATTATTTAATTTTCAATAAATTTTTATTTATTGTTACTTTTGTGAGTTTCAAGTGATTTCAGTGAGAATTGTGGGTTTTTCCTTCTTTAACTGAGGGGTACCAACAATTTTGTCCACGTGTGTATATATATTTCTAAATTAAGCTTTAATTTAATAATCCCTATGTAACAGATTTTAAATGTGATGGAGCATTACCACATGAGACAGTATGGGGCCAGCATGAATTTGTAAATCCATTTACAAGACAGTTCATGGTGTGATTATTAAATACTGTGTGTCACTGGTCTTGTGTTAGTCCAACCATGTAGATTACATTGATCAACAGGCAGCACAAACAACCCTTGAAATCTGCTTAAATTGAGTAAAAGTCAATTACAACAATAGTCTTATTATTTAAAAGCCCCCATATAACCTACATTTCAAATTTGAATTTTCCCTTTTGCATTGTTTCAATTTCAAATTTTTATTATTTTAGTGATTCCTTAACTTTTCAATCATCAACATCACCTGGTTTGAAATTTCAATGGTCCAAGATTTTGATTCATGACAGCAACAATTTTACTTCATTTTCTGTTCTGTAGCAAATGCTAGCCTGATAAGAAGTAAGAATGTAGGAAATATGCCTCCAGAATTAAGAAACTCATCTCTATGTATCAAAACATCATATATAGAAGGTTTTTTTTCAGTGAAAATGAAGGATAATGATGCATAAAACCCCAACCCTGCAAGTTGAGAGAATTAGTCCCTTAGGTTTGTTTCGTATAAAACTCAAGAAGTCTGAATACATGTTTTTGAGGTTGTCATGGGTATGCTGCAGTTTCAAGGAGAAAATGCTAGCCGTATTGTTCTTTGCTTATTTCATCCATAATATGTCTTCAAGCACATAAAACAACATAATTTGGACAGGTTATCAGGGTAAAAAACAACAAGATTTTCAACAGAGGGTGTGTTCTTTGTGCTCTTTGTTAGTGGTATGTGGTTTTGATAAACACAAGACTAGACTGTGTGGTGAAATCACTAATGTCATGTGGACATTGAGCGAATGACCTTGTTTTTGTAGCGGATATTACAGTGAATTTCCTTCACCGTGTTCGTCCAGAAATATTCTCAAAACAGACACTTCAACTCAAGTTCCAAGAAGACTAAAGTCTAATTTTAGCTCCGTTTATTGCAGTGTAGTCAGAAGAGATACTCTACTTGTGTGTAAATGTGAACATGTATGTGTATTCTACTGTATTAAAATATGTTCTTGGCAATCAGTATTAAGCAATGACGCATGCATTTCTCATATTTTTGTAATCCAATCTGTTCCAGGGAAAAAACTCTGAAATAGCTTCGATTGATCAATTCTCAATTCATAATTAAAAGGTTTAATTCAGAGAGCACAGAATAAAACAGCACAATGTTCTAAGACTGTGAGATTACAGGTTTGTGTGTGACCCCTCTCCATCACTGACGGTTCAACCCTAATCTCTTTTCTACTGTACAGCTGTGGATCCTCATTCTGAATGAATGTGCAGCTCTTAATGGGATTATCCCACAAGCCTCAGTGCTCTTATCCCCCTCAACATCCTTCTGACTGGCTCGCTTTTGATCTTCTCCTTACGTGGAATTAATCTCAAACCTGTTCAGCCGTGATGATTCAATTAACCAGCGGATGTCTTTTTTTCGCTCGATGTGTTGCAATTTTCAGTCTTCATTAGAGAATGAAATGCACTTTTGGATGCCATCGAAAGGAATAGAGTGTGATCATTTGTTTTTAGCACTGGGCACAGCCGTCTTCAATAGTCAGTAAAGTATTTATAGTGACCAGTGATGGTTGACTGGTAATGAGTTTGTCACCTGTCAGGTCAAAAGCGGTCACAAGTCCATGTGGATGATATGTGACCCTGTACAGAATGAGACATGCTCGCGTTATTAATAACACTGAACCAACAGAATGAGGAAATTATGTTTATTCAAGATCTTATTCACACTGGACTGGTTAATGAATACGCAACAATTTAGTTTTATGTCTTTTTAATTTTCTGCTTCTCCTCCCAAAGAGCTGTTCTCGATTGTATATATTCTATGATTAACTGCATGTAATCCCGGTTTGTTATGGCCATTATTTCTTTAGGTGTCAGAAACGGTGTGTTTTGTCTAGGAATCCCTCAGTTTTTGGTTGTTGCTGGAGGGAATAATCAAGTCATTGCTTTTCTTTTAAAACATCACCCTTTAGAAGACAGTTACATCCCAACTCAAAGGGTAAAATGCTATCCATTTGTTGAGCAAACCAAAAAGTAATGACAAGACTAGGCAAAAAGCTGGATGGGTATCTTCATTTTCGGAGAGGTGGGTCTAAAATCTTTGCCTTGAGTATATTAGAACCAGCCCATGACCTCATCATCAACTATCACCGTCTACTGCAAAGAGTTTTGTGGCTTCCATGCTAACTTTCATTTGCATAACAATGATACTAAATTGTGTCACATATTCTGAGTAGCTTCATGATTAACTTGCTCTGCCATCAGATCCATCCATCCATCCATCCATCCATCCATCCATCCATCCATCCATCCATCCATCCATCCATCCATCCATCCATCCATCCATCCATCCATCCATTTTCTTCCACTTATCTGGGATTCAAGTCACAGTGGCAGCTGGCCAAGCAGGTCTTTCCAGATGTTCTTTTCTCCGGCAAAGTTTTCCAGTTCTTCCTGGACGGTCCCAAAATTTTCCCAGGATAGCTGAGGTTAATTATCCCTCCAGCAAGTTCTGGGATACCTTGTCTGGAAAACCTCCAAAAGAAAGGTGCCCAGGAGGCCTCCTAGTGAGATGCCAGAACCACCTCAGCTGTCTTTTTTTCGATGCTGAGAAGCAGCTCTATTCTGAGCTTCCATCAGATACTGAAGTTTCTCATCCTATGGCTAAAAGTTAGCACAGCTCCCCTACAGAGGACACGCGTTTTGGGCACTTGAAACTACGGTCTCATTTTTTCAGAGTGCGATAAGTGAGACTTGAAACCCAAACTTTGTGGTAAATTGAGAGCTTTGCCTTCCAGCTTCAGAGCCACCTTAAGGAAAAAATTACCACAGTGTAAACATGCTACAGGCCGATGCTTTATGGTCCGATTTTTACTTAAAGGGTGAAATTTTTGTCTCAATTTCCTGGCAGCAAGAGTAATTATGCAAATGCTGTTCATATTTATTCTCATATATAGTGTATTTAAACTACCGTTCAAAAGTTTGGAGTCACTTAGAAGTGTCCTTATTTTTGAAATAAAAGCATTTTTTTCAATGAAAATAACATTAAATTAATCAGAAATACAGTCTAGACATTTTTAATGTGGTATACGACTCTTCTAGCTGAAAATGACTGTTTTTAAATGGAATATCTCCATAGGGGTACAGAGGAACATTTCCAGCAACCATCACTCCTGTGTTCTAATGCTACATTGTGTTAGCTAATGGTGTTGAAAGGCTAACTGATGATTAGAAAACCCTTGTGCAGTTATATCGAGAAAGTGAGGGAGAGTGACTTGGTTGCTGGTTTAGGGTGGGATTCTTAAATACTGAAGCCACAGGGGGTGCCATCTTTAAGCCTTCAGATTTTTAATACGCAAAACATCCGTAGCTGTCATATGTAAGTAGCAAGGATGCATTCATCTCCACCTCTGGTCAGTACTTTGTTGTATAATGGTGTTCATGACAGAACTGTAGACCCGTTCGCTGAAGTTAGATGTATTTTTCAGAGAGAATGCACAAATATTCCATTGCCACCTTCAATGTTATTATATTAAAAAAGAGCAGACTTTTACTCATATGCTTTCATAGTTGTGGCTGCCAGTTTGCTAAATGCGATATAATAACAGGATAATACAAGCTCAACTGGTCAACTGCTTAACGTGAACATTATTCTCTGTGTAATTAATTTTAATTTATATCCTGGAGATTATAAAACAATACTGTGATCTGTGTTTATTACTGACAGTCTTGCTGTTAATTGCTGACATTAAGGTAGATATGTCATATTGTTAAAAAAAAACCTCATATAAAAAACCTTATGCTTATATTTTCATCTACAGAATTATACAACAGAACCAATTTAATTTCCCATACAATATAATCCAGCAAAGCAAAAATAATATGATCCTGAGCTTTAAGATGTCAGAGCAGCCAGAACAATCAAGTATCTTGATCCTTTCACATGACAGCTTGGTTCATGTTGGGAGTTGGTGAGATTGGAAGCAAATAACCCCCCACTGATATTTAAACATGCATATCTTACAGTTCTAATGGAAAAAGTCCACTTTACAGCAAGACGAATAAAAGTAGTGGCATTTATACTAATAACTGAGCATTCATTGGTGAGCACTGAGTGTTTACGTGTGCCTCTGTGGCTCCTCGTGCCTCTTTAACAGCAATAAATCAACTTAGTTCACAAGTTATAACACCAGCAGATGAACCCAGAGAAAACATATCAAATGCATTACATACAGTACGTCGTTCACCCACTGCTTTAATGTGACTTGCTCGAATGTACAAGAATCTCTTATGACCCTTAAATCAGCTGTTAATATTATTTATTGTTCTGTGTCTGCCAAGAGCCTTTTAGGATTTTGCAGCTGTTTATTAAATTTATTAGTTTGAAGCTGTTTGGCTAACAGACAACATGACTCATGAAGCTAAATTTACAGTAATCAAGTGCGGGGTTTCCGGAGTGCAATAGCTTTTTATTACATCGGCATGACTCATGGAAGATATTTCTATGTTTGTTTGGATACATTTGAATAATTTTTCAGATTAAATTGTTCACATAGGTCTGTAAGAGGTTTGTGGGAGGTAATAAAAACATTCACAATACATCTTTCCTACCTATTATTGATGACATAAAAGAATTTAAACCACACACAAACACCAGAGAATGATTTTCTTGTCTGCTATTGACTCTGATAAACACAGTTTACACACAGGCAGGAGAGGAGTTTTGTTCTGCAAGGTCATATTCTAATCCTGCCACTTTGTTTTGTCTTTTACTTTGCAAACCACATTACCTCAAAGGGGACTGAACAAGGGAATGTAAGTCTGTTTAGATGGAGTCACTGTGTAAAAAAACAGATCAGAGCTCATAATGAACTTGGTGTGGTCTTAACCTTTACTTTTAGAAGTGCACTCTTGGTAATTTCTTGGCTTTAGACTCACTTCCAGAAATGCATTTTACATGTGCATCTTCAGGAAAAATAATGTGGATAAATTCACAAAACCAGAAACTGCCAAATTTGCAAGTTTGCACCACATGGACGACTCGCACAGAAAAACAATGATTCTCCAAGGACAGTCATGCAGAATGGCCTTTATAAATTCACTCTTTGATATATTATTATGCAAAAACTATGTCAAATATTTGCAGTAAAAGTAAATCTGATGTCATAGTAATTTGTTTAAGACAACTGATTCACACTGAAAATCTCACCATCTACTGATTTTGTGAACCAAATTTTTATTTCTCCTGCACTGCCCTCTACTGCCTGCTTTCTTTAACTACACATAGAATAATGCACACTATCCTTCCTCATGAAATATTTTCCAGTTTTCCCTCTGAAAGACATTACAAAATTTAAATAATATAGCTACCGGTTTCCTGAATGAATGCATTTTTGGTTGGATTTCGTTTAATGAAACAAAATAGCTCCTACTTCTGGCAGTATATACAGTCTGAAGGAAAAAGACATTTAAACATTAACAAAAGTTAATAAATTGTTGTCTGTGTATTCAAAGAGCTTATTTATTTTGGTGACACCAGTTTATATTTGGTAGATGCCATTTATACAATCATTTTAAATATATGTATATCTGTGAAATATGTACATGAGTTAAACGTAAAGTTACCATTAAAATGATTACAGTTTTACAGTACAGTGCAAAAGGAAAGGTCTTCTAGTATGCCACAGAGTTTTTAGATTTCAGTTGCTTCCTTAAAGCTACAAATATATTTCAAAGATCAACATATCCTCGCATGTTCTTTGATCACCAGTTTGCACTGTCCACATTTGAAAATTTAAAGAACCACAAAAAATAGATACATTTACAGCACAAAAATGGGGACATTAAGCTTCAAATATAGAGAGTAGTGATGACTAAAGGTGCTAGAAGGAGTGGGAGAAAGACTCCAGTGTGTTTTGCTCCATTACACAGGTCTCCAGAACAGCATCTGATGCCAAACATAGAATCCATGTCGCACATGTCACTTTTCATGCACTGTTTGTTGATCATGTTTTCAGAAACTGCCACAGAGAAATACAGCAAAAATTGCATTAAGTACATTTCAAAAAGTGTTAATAACCAGTGAGTAACATTTCAAGTTCAAAAGGTTAGAGGAGGTTGTGCTAGATTTTTACTGATATAAAGATAAAAACTTTTAATTGCATCACATGAACTACATGCTGTTAAAGGCATTTGTGTTGGTACATTAAACCTACCTATGGTGGAGGAACAGCGGTCAAAGTGATTAGGACATTCCCATATGTCGTTACAGTGGGCAGGGTTTCTACCCCAGCAGGTGTAACATTTAAGCCCATACACTGCAGGCAAAGAAGAATGGAAAATGTTCACAAATGCTGATGAAAAAATGTATTTCAGCATTACTTTCTATGCTGATTTTTCCTCTTTATTGCTCTTACCTGCTGAAAGCGTCATACAGATGAAAGCCAAAGACACGAGCAGCTTCATTTTGAGTCTTTGATCGAACGGGAGAGTGAAGAGAATTGAAAAACTCGTCAGTCCTCTCGTTCAAAATGAACCTTAACCAAGTTCTTGCACGTTTTATAATCCAACAAAGCACCACCACATTGGCTTCACACCAACGACTGATGTTACCGTCTGTCACTTCACATGTGGGGAGTGTCCACCAGCCCACCTTTCTTGTTGATCATTTATTGTACATGTGACTGGATGGTTCTTTACAGTTCCACAAATTCATCATCAGGCTATTTTCTAAAAGAATTCCAGTGTAAATAGGAGTTGCTTTAGCTTGAAATTATATAATTGTGTTGTATTTGTGCAAGATATTTACCCAGAACACTTCTGTGATGAAGCAGGGACTGAAGCTGGCACACCTGGAGATGTTAATGTGTAACTAATTGAGTATTTACAGATCAAAATTAATCTGCAGTAACCGTTACGTCATAGCTGTTCTTTCACAGGTTTCCCAGATGTATGTAAAGTGGTTAAAAATCTCAGTTTACACACAACTTTTGGTTCAAAGTGACATGGTTACATCGGCTCAGAAACACCAATTTTAGCGCCCATCAAATAAATCCAAGTCTTATTGAAACTGTATTAATTGCAGCATTAATTCTTCGCTAACACACAGTCATACTGACACACACACTTTCTGAGCTCTTCAGACTAGACCTCTAATAGCATTAATAGATCTACGTCATTAATCTGCTGCCGGAAAAGGAAGAGCGACTCCGAAAATACGGGATTTAAACGGACCACTCACCCAAATGATTAAAGCACTAATTTCTCATGGCAGGATGCCTTTATTTATAAAGAGTAATCCCCTCGTTCTTTTTTGCCTAAGCATGTAAATAAGATGTAAAACCAAGTGTGTGGCATTAACCAGCCCATCTCTGTGTGGCCTGTCTGGTCTGTCTGTCTGTCAGTAATGAGCTTGGCCTTTTACTCCTGGATTAAAGGCGTTGTGAAGGGGCCAGGTGAGGGCTGAATGCCAAGTTACCCATGAGTTATTGTAGAGCTATCCGTCATTTTCTCACCATTTTAGACTTTTTTTCTTTACAGAATCTATTTATTCTCTTAATAAGCAAAGATAAAAATGTAGTCATCAGAATATATAGTGGATAAGAATATATTCTTTGTCAGTCTTGGTGCAGGAAAATCAGAAGGAGCCAGCACTTCATCACAGAGTTTCAAAGGTCGTGACATTAATGTCCAATATAGCTCCACCTTGTTAAGTCTGGCAATCTGCCATGACCTGAAAACACCATCTCTGTCCAAGGACCAGAAGGAACTAGCAAAGCACTGGGGGAGGGCAAGTGTTTACTAAAGTTTGTGTGCACTGGAGGTGTTCTGTTTTTTTCTGTTTGACCTTAATGTTGCTCAGTTTTATTGTCGTGTTTTGCATTTGAGTTCTGGTTTTATGAGCTTCATAACCTCATCTAATCTCTTATTCTTCTCACTTGCTTGGTAAATAAATACGACTTTGTTCGACCTGACTGATCAACAGTTGTGGATAAAGTAGCAATACGAGTAAGAATCCAAACCTTGCTTAAGAATGTGAACAAATACGTTATCAGCGAAATGTACTTAAAATATTAAAAGTCAGTTTTATGGTTCTGCATAATAGTGGTTATGTGACTGATGTTAGATCGCTGGTATCAGTGTGTGAACTTTGAGATGAAGCTAGTTTGACCTACTTTAAAAACTGGTGTATACTCTTAGTACAAAGGTTTTCAAACTACAGGTAATTAACTATAGGATGAAAATAATAAGAAAGAGAACACTCTTTGGGGGACGTGAGATAATTAATGGACTTTCCTCCTTTTTTGAGGACAGTTTCACAGTTTGTCTATTTATTTAAATGAAACCACTGTAATAGGCTAGAAGGGAAATGTGTGATAAATGTAGACATTTGAAATGTCACCGTAGATCCCAAGTAGACATTGCCCACCTGCTGAAAACGTTTCATTTCTAACAATGGAGTGCATTTTCTCAGAATATTATAGATTTTTTTGACTCTTCACTGGGAAAACTGTTTGCTCTAGCAGCATGGATGAATGTAGTGGGATAATCCACAGAATATTTCTCTGAAATGTAGAGGAGTGTAAATATAAAATAGCAGAAAAGTAAAACTCAAAGAGGCTACATATCACATAAGGATCTTTTGCTGCATGTCACTAACCTAATTTCTCTTCATGCATTTCCCATTTTTCTTCACTGTCTCTATCAATAAAGGACCAAAATAAGAATTAAAGAAAAACTGAGTTAATGTACATAATTACATTCCACCATTGTTGCCCAGTTCGTTAGTCCTTTTTACCACCAGAGAGGCTTTAAAACCACAAATATGATAAAATATCTGCCAGTAACGCAACTTAGTTCATCATGAGAGTTTATTGTGTTAAGAATTCACATACACGTAATGAATTTATTGTACTTGTAAGTCAGTACAGTTCCTATACATGCCGTGAATATCTTGTAAGACGAGCAGTTTAGCGGCTGCTCTGTTCCAGGATTGTCAGCCGAGGTGACGTTCACTTCCTGAACTGAGGGATCGGGGAGGGGATCTTGATGTCCTGTCCCCTCTCCAGCCTCTTCTCACATTCAATTAGGTAGTTCACGCCGTCAATCACTAACTGTACCAGCTCCACCTGTGGGTGAAGCATTAAAAACAATTATTATCAGCATGAACAAGGTTGTTTCAATAGTTGCAGGTAGATTTGAAAGAATTCAGAAGCTCTACTGTGGTCCTGATGATTATCTAATGTAGTGGTTCACCATGATGGGTCCCTGAGGCCTCAAACTATGCAGGGTTTTGTTAAATTTCATTGGAACTCTCACAGATAGGAGTGATTACTTTATCTCACACGGAGAAGAAATTCAAATATATGAAACCGCCTGTTTTGATTGGAATAAAATCTGTATCACTGAAGCAAGACTGCTGCAGGATCCAATCAAATTTTAGAAGAACTCTCAGATTTCTATTCTTCTCACAGAGTGGAGGAGTTCAAATAAATGAAACTGTCTGTTTTGATTGGAATAAAGTGATTATCGTTTCGACATTTTCCATGTTTCTTGAAAAAACTTACATGTGTTATTTATTTATTGCACATGACAGATTGCAAAGCTTGTAGTTATAGTTGTTGAACTCCTTCAAAATAGGAGTAAAATTACTTTATTTTCTTTTGCACGATACACAACTGATACTTTTAACCTCATGGCAGCTGAGTAGTTTTATTTGTTAATAAGCGACTTTAAACTACCTCTATGTGTACATCCTTCATGTTTCCTGATATTTGCTGTCTTTTTCATCAAACCCTCCAACACCTAGCAGGCATCTTGTTTTCAGTAACTGCACTATAAGTACATATAAAGGCTCTTTCTAGCTAGAGGCAGTGGTAGGTTGAACACCGGCAGACTTTTGCCCTCTAACATTAGCCTTTCAGACGGATCTTCCTCTGAGCTGCCACAGAAATCCTTCCACCTTTGGTGCGACTGGAAGAAACACCTCTGTAGCCCTGATCTCACACATCCCCGACCCTTAGCATTTGACTGGTAGTGCCTGTTGGTACACAGCCTGTAAGGAAGTTCTGCATGAAAGGCTCAGCTCAGGAAGCAGCAGTCATTTAACCTGAACTGGCACATCCCTGCCTGGATTACAGATTAAAGAGCAGCAGGGGGTTCGGTTTATCACAGCCTTCACCTGTTGTGGTGCTCTGCTCTATCTGTCTCTCTGTGCCTGCTGTTCATTTTGACTTCTCCTCGCTTTAGCTGTTGTCTCCAATCACTATGTATTTACCTCAGATTTGCCCAGACGGTCGAGGTTAGAGATGTCAAAGGTGTCTCCGGTTGCAGCTGTGTCCACACCTCCCGTGCCTCTTTTCTGTAGTCGCAGGTTTTCCAGGATCTTTTTGAAGCGAGGGTCCTGCATCATAAGCGCCACACGAATCATAAATGATTCTCAAAAATTATATTAATTATAAACTGGAGGCTGTGTGTCATTCTGTGTATGTGTGTGCAGTTCAGTTGAGGTGATATTCCTGCGTTACCTTTGCAAGGAACGGCAGACGGATGTGCACACCAGCCCTGAGCCCAGTGCCGAGGTTGGAGGGGCAGGTGAGGATGTAGCCCAGACGTTCATTCCACATGAACTCCCATCCTCTCTCCTGAATTAGATGCTCCACCTAAAAGTGACAAGAAAGTCTTTTTTTCCCATATTGGAACACAAACTAATTGGACAAGCACTACAAGTTAGCAGGTAAAGCCTTAATTCTATAATGAATTTTGTTTGTATTATAGCCTTAATACAGTCGTGAGGGCAATAATTTAGGGACACGGTTGTTTTTAAAAAAGACATTGAGGCATGTTCACCTGTTTAAGTCCTCTGCAGAACCTTTCAAACACTCTCTTCATGTTTCCTCCTTT
Organism: Acanthochromis polyacanthus; assembly: GCF_021347895.1. NCBI lineage: Eukaryota > Metazoa > Chordata > Actinopteri > Pomacentridae > Acanthochromis > Acanthochromis polyacanthus. The sequence continues at coordinate 13,758,472 of NC_067119.1, read as the reverse complement.
TTCCATGGATATGATCCTTGTGTGGTCCTCCTCATTGATCCAGATCAAGAAGTTCCTCTCGTTGTTGTGCCTGAGGTTTGAAACAGCAGAATTAAGCTCCAATTCATACATCTATGTTAACAGGACATGCAAATGACATATTTTTCAGTCACGTTCAGTAGAGCAAATGGACAGTTGCTGGCTATGAAGGCACAGGTGGGGAAGGAGGCAGTGGGAGAAATGGGACTTTATCATAAAGGAAATGATCCTGAAGTTAGAGTTGTTAAGGTTAAGGATGAAATGAGACATGAGAAAAGATATTTTTCATTTGTAGAGTGAAACTGGACCAGTGCAGAAAGCGATTTTGGAAATGATTGGACATAAAGTGTTAAAAAGGCCATCATTAGGCGGTGCCTTGTCTGCATAATGTGTTATGGTAGTTTTAATTAAATCAGTAGCCAACAGGAATGGTTAGTTGTTGCTGGTGTAATGCGTGTGTGACAGTGATAAATATATCATTCAGAACTCCACTGACTTTATCTCATGTCTCTAATCGGACACTTTTGCTGTAGGATAGTGTTCTAACAGTGTTTAAAGGATAGTAGGAAGCAGCATAATCCACTATAACCAACTAGTTTGGGTCTGGAGGAGCAGGTTTCAGAATACCAATGATGTGAATGGCTAAATAAAACACTAACACACTGAATTCTTGCAGAGAGTGAGTCTGAATTTACATGTTTTTGTGTGTGATTTTAAGCTTTGCTGCAATGGGGGCACAGTGTTTTCTACATAATCTGCTCTTACATAATTTTACAGAAAAACAGTGTGATTTAATTTGACTGTATAATCCATTTCTCATGTTGGTGTTTATGATAGCTTAATGGTGTCTTATGTAGGCCAGTCTTCACAAAGCCTCAACTAACTGACTGGTAGATGTCATCAAATAAGATGAAAAAAAAGAAGTTCTGATGGTTACAAATTGCCAGCTATCTCATTTGTGCTTCTGTAACTGCATCTCTAAGCTAAAAAATCCAATTTTCCCTAATACAGAGCAGCCGCAGGTGTAAGATATTTGTGAGCAAATCTGTGAGGCTTCCAAAACTAGGTCTCTAGGTGATTAAGTGTCTACAGCTTTTGCAGTTCTCTAGAAGCAGCACTTCTCGTATACTAAGTTCCTCCCAGTCTTACCAGATCCCACGAGCATCAGGCCAATCTCTGGCCATCCCAGCTGCCGTGAGCAGAGGTGACACAGGTTTATCAAACAGGAAGTGCTCCTGATTGGCCAGTGAAGGGACAGAGGAATCGGTGGGGGGCATTAGATGGCAACAAAAAAACAGAACACAAAGCAGGCTTGTTTCTTAGTGTGTATGCAAGTGTGTGTGAGACTAACATCAATGAGCTGCTGCTGCTCTCTGTCAGTCATCTCTCCCAGACCGTAGTATCGACCAGACAGGTCTCCCTTCAGGCCGGACAGAGCCATGACGACCACACGCTCCACCTCACGGCGCTCAGAGCGAGAGCAGGCCGGGGGAAGACTCAGCCCACGGATGCTGCGACCAGTACGGACGCGAGATGACAACACATAGTGCTCATCAAACATTCCTGAGGTAATCTGAGGAGGAAGATGCATTAGGTTAGGAGTGGATTTGGGAATTTATGGATGGCTGAGAGATCAGGTGATAAAAAAAAGAAGGATGCGAAGAGAGGAATGTGTGTAACCTTGGAAGCATCCAGGTCAGTGGGGTGCTTCATTGTGCGAGGGTCATAGCCGTTGTGTCTGTCCTTGATAACAGGGTCAAAGATCTCAGCAAACACCTGATGGAAAGAATTAAGCCCTCAGTATCCCATATTTTTTCAGCTGAAGATGCAACGACTCAGTGCAAACAGGAACTCCCACCTCGTAGCTCTCCTCGTCTCCAGCTACCATCCCCACGGTCTTGATGAAGGGGTGTCCAGGGTTGTCCACTCCAGTCTGGATGCACTGGTCCAGGGTCCAGTTGTTGGGTGTTGTCTTGTCCCTCAGGCGTGCATAAATGGTTGGGGTCAGAGCTGCTGCCATGCAGTTGTTGTGCTTCCTCAGGTCAGGGAAATCAGCGCTGTGGAAAGTTATAAGGAGCTAACTCAGTGTTCAGACACAGTCTAGCCAGTGTCCATGCCACACAATATAAGTTTAATGGCTAATTTAATGGTGCTTGGGTAGAGCGGGAATAAAAACAAAAAGAGTAACTGTTTTGTAAATATTTACATGTATAAATGCATATAGTGCCTTTTTTAACCATTTTAGCTATTCAGTCTTTCAAATATGCAAACACGAGTTGCTAAAATTCAGAATGGAGGCTTTGGAAAATCAAACAGTGACAGTCTTTCTTTTCTCACTTCACTTTGCAGAGCTCAAAAATACTCACAAACATATTCTATTTATTTATTGTTTTTAATTTGTACCTGTCTTGGTGCTCACTGTAACCTTCCTGCTCACTGCTTTTACAGAATTTCCCCTTGGGGATCAATAATGTATTTTTTTTATATTTGTTATAATTTTATATGTATTAAGTATTATTATTCTATTCTATTCTATTCTACGTACCTGGGTGGGTAGAGCCTCCTCCTCTCTGCAGCAGCAGCGCTCTCAGTCAGGAGGTATCCAGATGCCAGAGAACCAGCTCCCACGGCCAACATCACTGCCGTGTTACGGCCGGTCATCATGCGGGTGAAGGAGTTTGCCATGGTTACGTGGGCCGGGTTATTACCTGGTGAAAGGTCAAAGGAGTAACACTGCAATTTACAGTCTTCCATCGTGTTGGTGTAAACATGTCTGGTTACATCCTATGGGAATGCACTGCAGGAGAGTGAAGCTAGGTGTTAATATCTATAATTATTGTAGTGACTCTTGGTTATAGCCTCTTCGGGGTCTTTAAATGTCAGGCGATGTGTTTGTTTTTCGCCACTTTGTAGCACACTGAACAACTGGTGTAACCAAGCATGAACTTTACCAGCACCCTGTCTTGGCATTCAGTGGAAAATGATAATTGGGAATCAGATTGTTGAAGCAGACGCTGCAAGGGCACAGAGGAGAGCAAGACAACAGTCTGCTATAAGCTCATGCTGTATAATCTGTAACTGAGCAGACTGTTTGTTGTACAACTTTGTGCATAATTGTATATTTGTCTTCAGAAGTCTCACAGTAAAATAAGTGTGTGAACATGCAAACAGTGGGACAGTTAAATACATTTTGGAGACAACAGTGGCTTTGGCTTTATTATTTAAATGACAACCCTGCAGCATTCATAATGTGTTTTACTTTTTGTATTTTTTGCAGTTTCTCTGTGACCATGATACACTGTAAAAAAAAAATCAATCATTTTATAATTTAGAATACTTACATTATGATATGAAGATGTTTACCCTTTTAAGACCGTATTAACATAGACTGTGGATTTACATTTCTAGTTTAAATGGGTATTAAAAAACTTCCAACTGTTAATTTTACAAAGAATTTAAATTTTTGTAATGACATTGCGCATTTTTTTTAAATTTCACAAATATTTCCTTTTTTAATAAAAGAAACTGTTAAATTTCAGTTCAACAGTGTAAATATATTTCTAAAATTAGATATATTAAGTGGCATTAGCAGAAAAAAAATAGTACCGGTTCTCTGATTTTACATAGAATTGTTTGTTAGATGGCAGATGTCTTGTATAATTAGAGATGTTTTAACAAAAAAAAAAACATTGAATGGATGTCTTTTCATCAGTGTATAATATCTAAAGGCATTTGCAACTATTATTACGCATAATTTAATTGCTTTTTAAACATTTAAATAAACATCAAGAAGCAAAAAACAACACATAATCTCATGTGAAATTAAGGCTAAGATGCATTTTAATTATGAAATACTGCTCTATTTTCATGACATGGTGATTTTCCATTAGATTTTCTATTACATTATTTCACTGCATTTTTTGATGTATCAACTACCAGAATATTACTTACTGTCGCAAGCTTTTTATTCTAAAGCACTTGGTCTTCACCGAAAAACACTAAAGAAGCAATCAAGTCTTGAAGTATTAGTGTTTGTTCAGATAAAAATGCAAGCTGTAAATATTGTCTTACACTTTGTGCCATACAGTTAAACTTCACATGAATTAAGATGCGTCTTCACAGGCACATAGTTCGGCAAAACTGCTAATTGCATTAAGCTATCAAATGCTTAAGTAACAGATACATGTGCAGTTTGTGTGATGAGATTATTCCTGGAGCAGACAGAAGCCTTCTGATTGGTCATTGTGAGAGAACCACCAGCTCAGGTGATCAGATGATCTGTGATTGGATGCTGAGAGAGGAACTGCTCTATAAAAATATAACGTGTCTTTACCTCATCTATCACCTTTCAGCACATTAGATATGACAGTTACATCAAACAGAGTAGGCCAGTTTATCTCTAGTCTATGTTCTCTGTTATTTTTAGGATGAAGAAGTCAATGGTGAGAAATAAATATGGCAATATAAACAGCTGAATAAATCAAAATACAGCAATTTATGTAAGATGTTACTGCTTTGCAGCACATTACCCATATTACAAATTTTAATTCTGTACTGTCTTAAGCTGTGGGTCACTTTTCTTTTTCTCTGATAACACACAAGCACAGCACTGATAGTAGCAGGTGGTGAAGTTAAGCTGAAGTGCCAGCTTAGAGTTGGCGTCAGTCCTGGACAACACATGATCCTTTCTGACATCCTGAGGTGGTCAGTTGAGCTTATGCAAGCCAAGCCACAAGAAAACAGATATACCGAGTAGGCGGATGGTGAGGAGGAGTCAAACAAACACTGGAAAGGATGAGGGAGGAAGGAAATTGGCTTTAAGATGTGCCATAGTATTAAAAAAAATCCTGACAAGGTGAATGCAAAGAGAAAACAGGGAGAAACCACAGACTGTCAGGAGTATCAAGAGCAAAGATGAGAGGTGAGGCAGTATAATGTGTGTAAATGGTCACAATAAGGTCAGGGGAGTGAGTGGGATTGGAGAGACTACCATCAGAGACAAAATCAGGCTACAATGGACACATTTAGATGTAGAAGACACCGCTGGAGGTTTGATAAAGAGTAAAATTGCAGAAAATAGTGCTTGACAGATGGTTGGTTCCTTCAGATAGGAGGCAGCTTAAGAGGCCTTAATTCCTCCAAGGAGCTGGTACAAAACAAAAGGCTCAGAGAGCTGATTAGAAGATTGGAGTCTTTTGTTCTGTGCAAACAGGCTGTGAAAAGAAACTTTATTTCTGTCAGACAGTATTCAGCTGTCTTGATTCTAATTAGCTTCATATGCAAACTCTCACAGCACTATAGCTGCATGTAAATTTAAGAGGAAAGCTGATCTCCCTACTGTGATCAGATACATAAATGATTTATATAATTTCTTTTAACGTCACTCTACACAAATGTTGTAACTGCTACTAGACTTCTCCAAAGGAAGCACATGTGCACAAGTGGGTAGGAAACACAGATGAGCGAAGAAGCTGCAGAAATGAAGGATGAGAAGTCCATCACTCACCTTAGGATAGCTGAAGCGAGGAGGCAGCAGAGGGCCGGAGAGTTTCCTGCAGCTCAGTCCAGAGAGACTCGATCTGCACAGTGAGAGCAGACTGAGGAACAGTGTTGGGATCAGAGAGAGAGAGAGAGAGAGACGGAGCCACAGGCTCAGGATTAGCCTCTCACTGGGCAACAGACAGAAAATCCTCTTTCTTCTGTCAGTCAATATGTCTGCCTACCTCTTTACACATGTACTCCTGCACATATAGGTTTTCAAACATACAAACTCACTGCAGGGTTTGAAAATTTTGTGTGATATTCTTGTCATAAAAGGCCTTTGTTTCATCCTCTACATACATCAACCCCTTCAGATCCCCAATTACTTTAACTGACAACTTTTCTAGGAGCTCTAGATCTATGATTAATGTCCTCTGACTCCACCCAATGCACAGACTTATTTGACTGAATGCCTATAAGCCAATCATAGTGTTCAACATCATCTACAGCTACATCAGTCCAGCTACACCCTCCAAATGTGAGGCAATTAGGAAACATATGTCACATTTTAATCCATAAATTGCATTGTTAAAGTACATGATTTGTGCTTAAACTGTGTTTAAAGTAATTGTGCTATATCACTTCGAAATATACACATGAAAGCTTTTAGACTGGTGTTCAGAGAAGTCATCACCCCTTAAAATTGAAGTTGCTGACTGAGCAACAACATTTGTTGCAGATTTATACACTTTGGTTATGACGTATCATTGCTTTAGCAGTACTTTAAGCAGTCTAGGCACTCTGTGCAAGAGTTACAAACATGCTTGGGCCAGAATGGTGTCTGGAGAACCTTTCATTTAGTTTTACAATCCAATGTGATATATTTTCTGTGAACAACAGTGTACTGGAAATAAACAGGAAAATACGGCCTTGACTCTCCTGACTGTTCTGATAAGATTCTCAAATGATACACTAGAGTTCAAAGAAAGTGCATCACCAAGGAATTTTACATGTCTAACCCTGTTTGTACAGTGATATGCTACATTAAAGAGTAGTACCACACATAGAAATATATAACAACAAAAAAAAGATATTCTTTAAGATTTAAGACAAACTTTACTTTTATTAGGCACGTGCTCTCAGGATATTTCAAAATGAATATTTACAACCCTTACACAACAGTTTGTGTAAACATAAGACTTCCAGCTGTAAAGGAGTTTTTTTCTTGCCACTGTTGCCTTAGGGCTTGCTCTGGGGGTTCAGGCCATTTGGTTTCTGTGAAGCATCTTGAGACGATCTGAATTGTAATTGGTGCTATATAAATAAAATTGAATTGACTGAACTTTCACCAGAAGCCCACAGTTTACTTTCTCAAATTACATAGAAAACAAAATGAAAAATTACTGCCATGGGCAAAGGATGATGGTAGAGCGAGCTTATATAGCTGAAATAACATCGCTATGTGTGCACAAACATACATCCACATCTGTTTAGTACATTTTAATTGAGTGTGTTAACTGAAATGATATTGCACTGAGTAAATAACATAAATCTGGATGCATCCCTTGTTTTCATTAATGCATTTTTTTTTAAAGTAGTATGAAATATATGTTAATTGTGGTTGATTTTTAACAGGTTAAAATACCTTTAAAGGTTTCTTAATACTTATCACTTTTACCATTTGGTGATTTCTAAGGTTCATATTCTCCCTCTATTGGAACTGACAGCGTAAATAACAAATTATATTGTATTTTAATCTTCTTTTTCTTTTGCCAATGTTAGGTATTGAGTGAGCACTTCACTGTATTCTTAGTATGTTTGAAACATAATTGGATTTGGAATGGGTTAGAATCATAACTGGGGTGATCAGTCGGCTGCTGTACCACACATTCCTCACACAATCATTAGTGTAAACATTATTTCTATCCAGGGCATCTTAAGTGAGTGAGCAATTAAGGGTTTATGTTCTCTGCTGCTCTGTGACACTCTAGCTGGTGTTTTAATCCTAATGTTCTGTATCTGAATCTTTCATAAAACCTGACCAAAACTGTAAAACATAGCTGAAATGTTTTTTTCTTCCTTATTCCTTTCTGTGTTTTAGTTAAACTTTAAGTTCAAAAACACACAGAAAAGAAGTAACAACAGCAATAAGTAAAGCCAACAGATAATTAACAGTAATGTAGATCAATAATTACATCTTGGCAGTGAAAGACTAAAGGTTTCCTTTGAAAGGAAGGCACCTAAAAACATGCATACCTCTGATTAGCATATTCAGTTCATATTGATCAGTTGTGCCAAACTTTATTGTGTGCCACACCTGCTGTCTGGCCTATTTGGATAGATCCAAATGTGGGTCAGGGATCTCTTCTGTGTGCAGGATATTAACACTGCTCCGAATAAGATAAGATAGAAGTTTATTGATATTTAATTAATATAAAATAGTTCCTCTTCCTCAAAGTATTCCAGTAACTGACATGCATTTTGTTTGCAGTTTTGTTTTACTCAGTCTAAAGTCCAGTTTTATTATGGACATGAAGGGTGTGGCGAAGAAAGTAACGTGACCCACACATAGAGATATTAGGCTATTTTTATTCAGCTGAACTATAAACTATATATTAGGTGTCTAAATACAGATACCTTCTCCATCAGTGTTACAAATTTTCACTTAGACAAAAAGTTGACGTTTTTGTCTGCAAAGTTAACATTCGTAAACTTCATCTGTTGCCCATCTGTCCCTCAGAGACAGGAGTTGTGTTGCCTGATCTACTGTAAAATCCCCACCGAGAAACAAAATGTTTACAGCCCATGACTGATTGCCACCCTCCACTCAGTTTATCCACTCTTAAATCTCACAGCAGATCCTATACTAACAACCTGGCACATCTGCTCAACAGCGTTTTGAAGGATGACTTCAGCACCTGCCAAACATCTGCCAAACTTGTCTGAGATTTACACACTGTACCATTCTTCTTTCTCCCTCCGCCTCTCCCCGTTTCCACCACTGTCTGAATATTTACTGCAACAAACGCAAACAAGTTGTTCTCATTGCAGTTAATGAAACCAACCTCAGTATAGCCTCTGTTTCATATTTAAATCTCACTGTGACATCTTAATTGGTAGGCTAAGTATCTTAAATGAAAATCAGTGAGGGATGAATTATTTAAAAAAATAGTTTTTGCATGTTCGTTGTTCAGCAGTTTCTTCAGTGCACTGCAAGTTGACATCACCACTTTCTACTGAGACTGTAATTGAGCATAACTAAATACCTATAAAAAATCTAGTTAGAGAACTAATTCATGCATAAATCTACAGCAGCTGAGATAAAAGAAGAGAATATAATATGAGAATTTATTAAACACTTTTTTCATGCCATCATTTCACTTGTAAGAGTTACACAAAACAAGGAGCAATGACACCCGTGACCACATGGTGACAGGATGGCCACAATATGTGGAGACTTTTTTGTCCAGAGACTGTATTCTGTGTGTAGACTTTCTTACAAAGTCTATGTTTTTGTCATTTAAAGTCAGAACTCGGAAAAGACTTCATTCTTGTCTTGGGTCATGGTTTAAGCATTTAATTGCTGTTTGAAACAAATACAAATTATTTCATGTGTACTCGAAAGTATGTGACATCTAGTTGAACAACTGTTTCACGGAGGACAAAGTGTGAACTGTCTTTGTAGGCCAACACGTAACTTGTTTAAACTATGACATTTTTGTGACATTTTGGACCACATACTAAACTGTGACGTTTTTGTCTTATTTTGGATGACACATTAAACTATGACGTTTTTCTCCACATTTAGGACGGCATACTAAACTATGACATTTTTTGGACCTTTTTGTTGGTTTTAAGGGCCCAAAAAACAACTGAGAAAAAATAGTTTAGTGTGTTGTCCTGGATGTCACAAAAATGTCATAGTTTAGTATGTTGTCCAAAATGCGAAAAAAAAGTACTTCAGTGAGTATAGATATGAATCAGTAGATAGATATATATCTATGGCTGCAGCTCCCAGTGAACAGGAGGATTTTATTAGAGGAAGTCAGACACAGTCACGCAGAGAAACATTAGACCTCACACTGAAACGGAGCTACAGCTCTGTTTTGGACAGAATTTATTTTAAAAGCTACATGTGTGACGGTAACAATCCGTGCCACAGCAGACCTCATTAGCACTTCCTCTAGGTCGGCTAGCTTCCGGTCACTCCATGGACGTTGTAGTCTGGAATATAGCCAGAATTTGGATTAATTTTTCACTTGGGCTTGACAAAGGCGAGAACAAAAGTTATTCAGAGCAAGTGGAGCAGCTAGCTAATGCTTATTACAGTTTGTTTACATTTTCAAAGTCACATTTTTGAAATCATGTTATTTTTCCGTAAAACAAATCATGGTTTATATTTTGTCAGAGAAACCTGGAAACGTTGTTTATTGGTAATTCCGCTAACTTGATTGAATGTGGGCTGCAGTTCCCGTTATTTAAACATCAATGTGATGTATAAATGCAGATTGACTTCATATATTTCACTATGCAGACATTTTTATTGATGTCCAGAATATTTTATAGACATAAACATATTTGATAGAAATATTAGAAATGGATTTCTGTTTCCTCATAATAATTGAGTTAATGCCATTAAATGTTCATCAGTGATTCATCTTTAGTGTGAAACTTTTACTTTACACTTCTATTTTTTTTTAAAATGTTGGTCATTTTAAGGTAAGACATTAAAGGATGGTTTCTTAAGTATATAAATTTAAGGTTTAATTAACTGAAATCTTTCAGTCAATGTTGTGTTTCTTTCAATTTGAAATGTCTGGATTTAATTAATACAGCTCAGTCAGTTACATTTTATATTATTGAGAATTCTTATTCAGTTTAACACCAGATGATGTATCTTTTCATTGAGTATTTCAGAGCATTTTTTATTTTCAATTATCTGTATTGAAAGTGATATTATGAAGATTTAATTGCAACGAAACAGCGGCAACATAAGAAAAGACCAAATATACAAAGGAAGTGCAGCAGCTATTTTAATATAGAAAGAAAATGATCTATCAGTTAGAACATGGTGAAAGTGCAGCTAAACTTAAGTTCGTTTTACTTCCAGAAAAATAAAAGCCTCATATTTGCTATTTATTAAAAACTCACTAAAAGCAACACTTCCACCAAGTTTGTTTTAGTTTGTTGGTATTTATCGGTGGAGCAGCAGCACATTTTCCACAGACAGTTTTACTGTCCGTTGTCTTGTTTTGATCAGTTTTCAGTTCCGTAACTCAGTCCTTCGGCTGATTGGACCAACAGACACTGAAGGACTAATGAAATAATAAATGATAATTTACTGATCGGTGCCGGTTTTAATTAACTTTATGTTCTACTTCAGAGTCAGATATAATGTGAGCAGTGAACCCCAGGAGTTGGTGGAGTTTATTTGTGTGTGTTGACCAGAGAAGAGAGTTAGCATCCAGTGAATTTTTTGTGAATTAGCGATGCTAACTGAGCTAGCTGACCAGTCCTGATTAGCAGCTAAATGTAGCATCAAGCTAATGATGTTGTGTTGTTTCCTGGCAGCAGCTGAAGTGTGTTTCTTTCCTGTAATTTACTTCATTAAGTTCATAAAACTGGCTGGTTGATGTTAATGTAACGTTCAGGAAACTTAAATGTGATTAAAACAGTAATGTTAATGTTCTAGTTGTCAGGAATCAGCTTTAATTTGACACTAAAACAGACTCTTCTAGTTTTAAATGACATGAGTTTCATGAATTTGTTGAAAATTGTCTCATTTGTTGTTGTGATGTTGCTGCTGATTCATTAAAACCAGATGATCCGTGCAGGGCTGGACCCAAATATCCCGAATATCCGAATATTCCCCCTTCAGTCCTGTTCCCCCTTCTATAAATCTGCTTGGAATCTTCCACTTCCTGTTTGTCAAAGTGACCTTCTACCTGGACAGGTTTTGTTGGAGCTCATCAACAAACATTTTGGGTAACTGCACTTTAATATGGATGGATGACTCTGAATTAGAGTCTGTTTAAATGAGGCTGAGTTCAGATGTGTACTTCTGTCATTAAATAGGAAATTATTTCTCACAATTCACAGAGAAAAGTCTGAAATGTTTGCTAGGTTAGCGTCCCACATGTTCTTTGGCTCAGCTAAAGCTAACTCTCTCCAACTTCTGGATCTCTTGAGTTGCTTGTTGTTAAAATATTTTGCTAGACGTGCTGAAGCTCAGAAAGTCTTACATGTTTGTTCAAAATAAGCTCAATCTCAAGTCTTATCTGAACTGTCCTCATTTGTTTGAACTTTCCCTAAACTTAGGAGTTAATGACAGAGCAGCACATCCAGACTCGATCTCATTTATGTAGAGATTAAACTTCAGTGTCATTCATTGACGTTAAAGTGCAGTTTTTCAAATGTTTGTTGCACATGCTCCCGACCAAACCAGTCCAGGTAGAAGACGATGTGAAGAGAAGCTCCAGACGATGAATATCACACATTTATGTTGGAAATAAATGTCCTTTTATTAGACATTGTCATGCAAAAGTTGGAATTCCCTTTAATGATGTTCAAGTCTTTGTTGAGTGTCTTGTTGATGTTGGTTTCTAAATGTTTTTTGACACTTGGCCCCAAAGATTAAAACCTTTTACGGCTCACAAGCTGCAACAGTTCACACATTATCAACTATCTTTCTGACTAAACTAAGATTAAAAGTGAAAAACTGCCTGATTCCTGCATCATGAATGTAAATAGTTTAGTACATTGCCCAAAATGTGACAAAAACCTCATAGTTTAGTGTGTCGTCCAAAATGTGACAAAAACCTCATAGTTTAGTGTGTCGCCCAAAATGTGACAAAAACCTCATAGTTTAGTGTGTTGTCCAAAATGTGACAAAAACCTCATAGTTTAGTGTGTTGTCCAAAATGTGACAAAAACCTCATAGTTAAGTATGTCGTCCAAAATGTGACAAAAAAGTCATAGTTTAGTATGTCGTCCAAAATGTGGCAGAATCGTCATCATTTAGTACGTCGTCCATAATGTCATTAAAACCTCATAGTTTAGTATGTCGTCCAAAATGTGACAAAAAAGTCATAGTTTAGTATGTCGTCCAAAATGTGGCAGAATCGTCATCATTTAGTACGTCGTCCATAATGTCATTAAAACCTCATAGTTAAGTATGTCGTCCAAAATGTGACAAAAAAGTCATAGTTTAGTATGTCGTCCAAAATGTGGCAGAATCGTCATCATTTAGTACGTCGTCCATAATGTCATTAAAACATCATAGTTTAGTATGTCGTCCAAAATGTGCAAAAAAATCATGGTTTAGCATGTCGTCCAAAATGTAGAAAAAAATTCGTGGTTTAGTATGTCGTCCACAATGTGGAAAAAAATTCATAGTTTAGTATGTTGTCCAAAATGTGGAAAAAAAAGTCATAGTTTACTATGTCGTTGAAAATGTAGAAAAAAGTCATAGTTTAGTATGTTATTGAAAATTTGGAAAATATGTCATATTTTAGTATGTTGTCCAAAATGTGACAAAAACGTCATAGTTTAGTACGTCGTCCATAATGTCATTAAAACATCATAGTTTAGTATGTCGTCCAAAATGTACAAAAAAAAAATCATGGTTTAGTATGTCGTCCAAAATGTACAAAAAAAATCATGGTTTAGCAAAAGCTATTCTCTGTGACAAATCACAAGATGTCCATGGATACGAAGCCAGCGATTTAGTTTTCTTTCAATTGTAAAAAAGCCTAAACAACTGTAAATTGTCACTTTTCAAACACATTAATAAAAAATTTATGATATATGAACTGTCAGAATGTTATCTCTTTGTGCCACTGATTATTAAAAATTATGAAAAAAATGATTTAAGAGAAAAGAAATGGTGCTCTACATGATAATCTATTGCCACTTTTTAGAGCATTCAGTGTCAAGGATGATGTAAAGAGTAATATTTTACTCTAAGTCACCAAAACATCATACAAAGTGAGATGCAAATTGAGGAAATTTGTGGAACATTTGTTCTTCCATACATAGTACTAATATCTGTGCACCAAGTTCCACAGGATCTTCTGAAAGCAGTAACTTACAGTGCTGAAAAATTAAGTCAGCATACAACATGCAGTTCCTTGAGTGGTTACTGGAGGCTGGTTCCAAAAGCTAGTGAATCCCCATAGGCTCCCATGTAAATGTGTTGAACTTTACAGCATAAAGAAACATGTCAGTAGCCTGTTAGAAAAAATGTGTTTGGTCTGTATATGAGCTTTCCCCATTCATTACAAAGGTAAGGTGGTGAATTTTTATACAAGCCACCTATTAAACTGAATTAAAGCTTGAAGTTATGATTAAGGGGTTCGAGTGGGTGCTGTCACAGGAAAGTTTGGAAGGCCGACCACAGTAAACTCATGCTCCACCTGCTTTCTTATACTAAGAAAAACAATCTTCAGGAAGCCTGTAGCTGATGTCATGGAGGGTCTACCCATCTTTAAGTCCAGTCTATGACCTTTTGTGAATGTTAATGCAGTGGTTTTATGTGTTGGTCTCGAACACAACCTGTTGGAGAAGTTTAGGCGGGCAATATAAGTTACATGACCATGTACCCAGAAAGAATTGAGCCTTACAGTCCTGTAAACTCAGAGTGAACCTGAAGTTACCTCATTAACCCCAAATCATACTTCACAGGACAGGCTTCTGGTACAACAACTGGTACAAAAGTAAACCACCAAAAGCTAAAATGCCTTAATTATCCATCACTGCATAAGAGCAGCGACAGATTTGTTGTGTTAAAAATGCACAAGTTAAAATCCAGTTGTGGTGTTTGGGTAATATGTGTAAATGTCAGCAAAAGATTTGTTGGTTAAATTAAACTGCACCCTGGATATACAACAGCATTCCTTCCTTTGTAAACACATATCACTGTTGTGTCACGCTGGTGGCTTCCTCTGATTTAATAAACAAAACATGCACCGGTCCTCCATCTCACAGAGATTTAGAGTTTGGCTCCAACATCCTGGCTGATATTTGCTGAATTTGTTGATCCAGAGAGAATGCTCATGTTGACCAAAAAAAAAAAAAAAGGCCTAAAAATTAATGGAAGCTCTTGCAGAAGCACCCTGATATCACTGGAATCATCGCACAGTCCAAGGAAATATGCAAACACATAAGGCATGTTGAATTTATTTTCCCTGCACCCACACATGAAAAAATACAAACAAATAAACACACAAACAAGTACACAAAAAATAATATTACAATACAAACACAGCATTCTGCATTCCCAAACCTGCATGTAAAATGGACACTCTGAATTAAAGACGCAGTGCAAAGGACAAAGTTTTCCCAAAAGCAAAATCTGGAAACATTCCCTCTCATTGATTTGGAACAAGATTATTGTTTAATGAGGAAAGATCCAACAATGCTACTGCATAACAACACGCTGTTTTGCAGATGACATGTCCTAGAGTCTAGGCTTGAATTTGTGAGGTACACTAGGAGACAAACGTGCCAGATTTGATGAACAAAATATTGTTTTCATAGCTTTTTCCTGACAGCTACAGATATTAATATAGAGAAGCAGAGGAAGAAAGTACAGGGAGCGTCCAGTCAGACGTGCACAACATGCAGCTGTTGTGTGCATGCAGGACAACTATATTCATCATATCATCAATGCGGAAAACAAAGTCCGATTATTCAAATGCTACATTTTTTTAACCTTCAAAAGGCGTCTTTTTTTTCTTCTTCAGAATAAAGTTAAACAGAGTTCTTTCTATACAAGAGCCTGGGATGCAAAACTAGAATTCGACATGAAAACTAGAAAGAAAGAAATAAAAAACAACGATAAATCAATATTCACAGCATAACAATTCAGATTTCTTCATCAATCGTATGATATGTGTAAAGTCACTATATACAAAAATAACATAAATACAGTATATGATGAAATAAATAGCAGTTTAAATAACGATTTCACTGTCAATCAAGCAAAGCTACATCTCAGAATGCAAAAAAAAAAAAAAAAAAAAAAAAAGCTGTCCCAGCCTAAACTGTAGTCACGGCTGGTTTCACACAGAAACATGACTTCACACTTCAGCACAGGGGACAGTTTATAAGAGCCAAATAAATCAAACTGCACACAAATGCTGCGAAAGCTTTGGGTTAGTAGAGGTTATAACAATGTTCAAGCAGTAGAGGGAGATATTTGCTGACGATCAGATGCTGCAGTGACTTTACTGTGTTCACACTAACATGCTACCGTTTAGTCTACATGACCTATTTTCTGAAAAAAGCTGATGATTAATGAGTAACTCTAGTTAATTTTTCAAAAGGAAATATTAAGATATATATATAAAACTTTATGCTTGCACATTGTCAATTGTGGGGACCTACACTAGTGGAAGGCACTGACTTTTTTTTTTTTTTAATTTCTATCATTCATTGGACGTTTTTATTTAAAAAAGCTTTTCAATCTAGTGGGAAGTTTTTAGCCAAAAGTTGACTGAAGACAAATAATTGTTTCATAAAGGGAAAAATATAAAGTAATCAAAATATACCTAATTTTATGTTTCATTTTTGTGTTTTTCTATCTTATACTTGAAGGCTTAAAGGCATTTCGCCATACCCAGCCCACTGAGGATGCATAGTGGCTTAGAAAGTCTCCCTGCTAGGAGTGAGGCATGCTAAGCTGAGGGTCAGGGGTCAGGTTGAAGGCCTATTTTTTTCTCTTTTTTTTTTTTTACACAGTTACATCCCAAGCTGAAATCATGCAAGTTGAATGCAGTGACCATCATGACAGAAAGCATTTTGGGGCTCTCGCTCCAGGACATGGCACGGAAATGCACAGGCAACAGAACACAGACAACAGCACAGAGACACAAGCTCAGACATCTCTCTGTCACACGATCTGTATATGCTACATCTCTGTTATATCCACTGTGTGTAGTCCACTCGCTCCATGCTCTCACTCTTTCCTGCACTTTCAGGCTGTCTGAGGAAGCCGTGTGCTCCACACTCTGGACTGAGGAATGATGAGCACACACAGCGACATGTAATTTCCTCAAAACCCTCATGCAATGCAACCAACGTGTTCTCCTCTCCAAGAAGACAATCAGTCCAACCAACACCTTACACAGTCCTGTCTTCCTCTCATGCCCTCTCAATTACTTGTAAAACTCTCAAGCTTGTACATCTCCTAGATGCCTCCCATTTCAGTCAGCATCTCTTTCCATTTCCTTGTCGCTCTCAAAACTCTTCTCCCAATTTTCTCTTGGTTGATGAGATTACAAGGGTGTGCCACCCTTTGGGGGGAGGGGGTCCAGGCTTGACAGGCTCCCACAGGCCGCAGACAGCTGTAACTCAGGCAGGAAGCCTGGGCTCAATCTTCAGTGAGAGATCGTAGAGCGTGTCTTCATCCATGATCAGAGTCTTATCCAGAAGGTACTGCGTCACCTGCACCGGAAAACATAAATGGAGGGAGAGAACATGTAAGTTTCACATCAGCAGCCTGCAGTATATCCACAGCAGAAAGTGAGTTCTTTATAAAACATTGTGCTTAATTCAAAATGAATGTAGATTCCATTGGCGCCTTAATCAAAAGTACCTTATGCTATTCTCTGATTACAAGGGTAAAAGTGACACTCAGCAGATGTCTGACAAATAACAGAAGCATTTTACTTGTGATTTAATCTTTTGAACCCAGAGCAGTTTCTGGCGTTTTTGCTCCTGTCACACTTTTTGCTCACTGTTGGCTCATTTTTCACTGTGATATGAAGTCCTGTACCTCTGTGGAAACAGCACAACCATAGCTGGAAGTAGAAAGAACTTTAAAATGTCTAATGTGCAGTATGACACAGTTATAATGCCATAAATCATATAAAACAAAAACAAAGCTGACGTCTTTGATTTTCTTTTCTCCAAAAATGAATAAGACCTGGCATCAACAACTACGGTACAACATTTTTGTAAGTGTCAGAAGAAGTGACCAATATTTGAAAAATATGGCTGCTCCACGTGCTGGAGATATGTAAATATTTACACTGTTAATTTGTTTCTATACTTGGGTTCTATCTGGTCTGTGTACAGCCCACAATTCAGCTGAAAAATCTAAGAATTTTGGTCACATAATGCATAATTTTATTTATTCATTTTTCTTTTTTTACAGAATCTGGTCAGAGCAGATTTTACATTTCTGGAAAACTTTTAAATGAGACATGTAGAATAAAGAGATTTTGATGAAAAATCCAGATTGTAAACTAAGATTTGGTTTAGTTTTCCAGTGGAATGGTTTATCACAGATCCAAGGGCTGTTTTTACAGTTTTTGTTTCTGATAAATGGTGTAATTTTGGTGTTTTTGAAATAAAACAAAACCCACTGACAAGGTTTAGGGCTCAGAGCATTAGGATTACACAGGGCCAGATGCACATTTTCAAAAGACCACCATATATCAGAGGGATTTACAATAATCCTCTCACAACAGCCAAGGCAACACTTCATAAAGGATCTGTGGTGTCAAACCTTGTGAAAATCATTTTTTAAAACCTTTTTATGAACTCATGTCTACATACTAGTTTCTAAGTTTATCAGAATTTTTTTTATGTCAGAATTTCTTAGGTATTTAATGCTTGTGGCCCTCTATTTATGTTTTGTATACACAAAATAGTGCTTATAAAGTAAATCTATTTTTTATTACTCTTTAAAAATGTGCTTTAAATTCAGTAATGTTCAGTGCTACTTTCATGATGCTCTGAAATAAATAAAAAGACACTGTTACTGAAAAAAGAGAGGTACCTTGGCTTGATGCTCTATTCTGTACGGTGTCTGCTGGAACTGTCGGATCTCTCTGATGATGTGGGATATCTAAAGAAAACATGGAATTTAACTTGATAATAATAGTACAGCAGTCATGTGCAGTTGATTTGCTTCCTTTGTCCAGATGATATGCCTACCATCCTCATTTTGGAGAAGTTAACGAGACCCTCCTCAGTAAAATTCGGTGTTCCCTCTTCAATAAAGGCCAAGTCTGTTAGATACATTCCTAAGTACGGCACACATGGAGGGTTGCAGCTGGAGAAAGAGTGCAAAGGAATAATGCAGCAAATTAGTTTAACGTTAATAAAAACATATTTATTTTCTGATCTGTGATTTGAGACTCACTTTTTCAGCGTCTCCCTCAGATTTTTGAATCTTCCCTCAGAGGAGACGGTCTTCTGCAGTTTGTCCATCAGGGCTTTAGTCTGGACAAAACCACAAATAGACATTTGCCATCATTTGAAAAGGTTATTATGAAGAACAAAGAACAAGATAGTTTCATTAACCTTCAATAAAATGACAAAGTTTAGACAAGGTGGGCTATGAAATATGAAAAAAAATGAAGCCCAGATGTTGAGAGGAGGGCAGAACATTTATAAAAAGTCTCCGATCAGGCAGAGGAATTCAGCGCTCCCAGGTCCTTGTCATCCCTCTCCTCTTCATCCATCTTCCGTCCGTGTTCCTGCAAGTATTTGTAGCGTTGAACGTACAGCTTCACCAGGTTGCTGACTTTGACGGGGTTGATTTCTCCGGTTCGGCTGTTTTATTGCTCTCAATAAAAGATGATTGTAATCGAATGGTAAAATTAAACTTGTGCTGCATAGCATGGCTTGGTGGACAGACAGACTGGTGATTGGGCAATTATGGTTTTAATCAATTTAGGTTAATGAGAATAAAGCAAAGAGCAAGTACTAAGTGTTAGACGGTTCTGCATTGTCTTATCTCTCTTGAACTCCTAAATGGCATCAAATTTACCACGAGAATACACTTTCATAGGCATTTCAGAGACAAAAGACTTATCTTCTAATGTCGACACACTAACTGGCAACATGTCTTATGCTCTATAGATATTAGGTTTTATATAGAGAGAGAGGACTATGGAGAATTCTTCCACCTGTTTGCTGATTTTAGCCCAGGTCTTCTTTAAGCGGTAGATGGCGCTGCGATTGAGTGCAGATGTGATCTCCAGCACTCCGTTGTAGTTGTTCAGACAGCGACAGATGTCCGCCACAGCAACCCATTTCTCGATGGAGCTGGCCCTGGAGCCCACATCAGTGTGGGTCATAATCTGTGATGCCACCAGGTTGCTCATCTTCAAAAGGGAAAGAAAAGAGGAATGTGGAAGAACACACACTGTATATTTACAGAATCTGAATAAAAGACATTGTGAGGCATTACATCATTGAAGTGTTGACTAGTTTTCATGATGTAGGGGGTCCTCTCCGTCTTATCCACCTTCATCCAGCCCTGACCCAGGAACTCTCTGAGAAGACACGAGATGCATTAAAATAAGATCACACACAGGAGTATCAAAAATGTAAGTTAGAACTAAAGCTTGTGACTTAACAATATAATTGGCAGCAGGAGCTTAATTATCCATCAAGAAATGCGTGTAAGCATTTCTTGATCTTACTAAGTCCCATAAGTAAAGAAAGTGGAGTTTAACAAGCTATAGAGAAATCAGGAATTGATTAAAATTGATTAAAATTAGATTTCCATCTATTGATAGACGGAAATCTAATTTTGAATAAAAAGGTAAAGGTCAGAGAAAAAACTAAATACTAGCGTTTCTGGTTTTTCAAAAAAACTAAGTTGTATATGAATGTAATTATGTAAATTGAGCGACTGAGTCATTTTTATAGCTTAAAGGTTTTTGAGAGTAACACAGCTGGTATCTAATAACAAGATTAAATATGTGGCATTGTTTAGAAGAAAATTTCCAACTAATGGAAAACCATCACATATAGTTATGTTTTTGCGATATTTTATCAAAATTACTTATTCTACATATCTAACGTAAATGTTTTCCAAAAATTAAATGCTTGCTCAGATTCTGTAGAAACTAAAAATTCTGTCCTCCCCCATGTACAATTTAATTCAACAGACAACACGAGGTAGGCAGGCAGGGCAGCACTAACAAGCTTGCCTAAGCGGTCCTCACTGGACAACTGCGCCCTGACCGGGATTTGAACCACCAAAGTTAGGGGTGGTAATCACTGAGCTGTCCAGCTGCTCAGCTGTAGCTGTGAAGGTTTTAGTGAGTCAGCAATAACCAACAGCCATTTGAAGAAAATTCTGGGATTATTTCTGGCTGAACTACAAGCTACACTTACACAGAGTGGTTACGAAATAAGTATGGAACAAATTAAAAAAAAAAATAGTGCTTAATAACCCCAGTAATCACTTGTTTTTCTATATATTGATTCCAGTTTGTGTCAGTTTTTTACAAAGCAAAAAAAATTCAACAGATTCAACTTTGTTTTTACTTTTTTTATGACTTTGCAGCGCTGCTCAAAAGACATTAATGAGTTCTCTCTACTTGCAGCCATGATTGTGTTGTTTCCATAGAGGTGCAGGACTTGAATCCACAGTGATGTACCTAAGGTAGTTCGATCAAACCGTTTTACTACTACCTGTCAAATTAACTTTAAATCACCGTGCTTTGAAATGTGTAAATGCTGTATAGTGAATTTTAATTACATTTAGTATTCTATAGATTTTAAAATTAGAAGCGTTTTTTTATAGTATAGTACAGCAAGATTTTCAGAGTATATACTAACCTTTAATGTTAATGTTACTAACCTGTCTTTTTGCTATTTTATGTTGTTGTATGTAAGCTCCTGAACACTTGAATATCCCTCAGGATTAATAATCTATCTATCTATCTATCTATCTAAAATGTGATACGAGCAAAAAAAAATTGGTGAAATTTTTTACTAGTAGTTACTAGTTCAAGTAAAACTAGTTTAAAGTAGAATTCTATTTTTTAAAAAAAGTTATATCTGTAGTTGTAAAGTTAAACTGCTAGCCATGAGTTTACTCCTTTTTCTAGTTAAAAATCATACTGATGGTGATTAACTGGTTGCACAATAAGCTGTGATCACAAAGGTTATTCTGCTTTGTTTGTCAGTTCACAGTGTGACAGAGTGTCAGGAGAGGACTGACTCATAGGGAATGCTCCGGAAGACGATGTGATCCAGCAGAGTGATCTGCTCGGCCAACTCCATCGCTGAGAGAGACTCAAAACACTCTGCCTTCGGACAGTCCGCCTTCACGTGCACACACACACAAACAGACAAACAAAATTATAACACAAACACAAATAACAAGGAGGTATAAATATCTAATAAAGACACTGGCTGTGATGAGTCTGGGTGATGACAGCTGACAAGTCCCTGGAGAGCAGCTCTGTCAGGAGAGTATTTACGCCCTCTGCCTGGAGGACAGGACAGTATGTACCAATCCTGTTTTATTTTCACATATTAGAAAAAGCTTTTTGTGTCTGTTTGTGATTTCCAGGGATTTTTAAGCCAAGACAATTCACCTTGTAACTCCTGGCAAGTGGTAAAAGGACTAACCAGGAAAGTGTGTAAGTACATTAACCAGGCTAACTTAATGAAACCTGGCCATCTCATGGACAAGCACAGAAATAAAAAAACACAAAAAATAAAAATTAAAGCAAAATATGCATAAGTACTAGCTCTAGAAATACCAGCATCGTAATATCAGTAGTATTGCATGGATGGATTTTTTTGATGAATAGAAATACTAAAGAGTATTGACAATGCACAGATTTTATGTACGTATAAAAATAACGACATACATATATATTCCAGATATATTCTAATATATTCATTTATTCATATTCATATATTCTAAATATATATTGCACAAGGATTTTAAATGTAAAAAAATATTCATAATTCACAGAATGTGTTGATATTGTACCAAAGACATTTATGACAGTTTTCCGTGCAGCAGAAACGAGAGGCTTAAGTCAAAGAGCAAAAAGGAATTTCTGCTTTTATATGAGAAATTGGTTCAACAGAACATTAAGTGGCTAAGATTTATTCAGTGGCTACTAAAAAGCTCTTCTTAAATGCTTCAATTTTCTCACCATCTGTAAGATGTCCTCTATCCTCAGCTGGGCGTCTTCCTGCTCGTCTTGAGAAAGGGCACTGTAAGACAGAATGTAGAAAAATAGTACAGCTAAGAAGGAAATACATTAGAATACATCATAATAGAGTAGAAAAAAAGGGAATGATCATTAAAAAAATAACTGCAAGACAATTCAATAACAAAAATTCAGATGCTGTATCAGAGTGCTTCATGTACACGCTGCATGTTTCTGTGAGT
Source organism: Acanthochromis polyacanthus (assembly GCF_021347895.1). NCBI lineage: Eukaryota > Metazoa > Chordata > Actinopteri > Pomacentridae > Acanthochromis > Acanthochromis polyacanthus. Next base: position 13,735,812 of record NC_067119.1, on the reverse strand, counting down.
TCTTGTTGAGTTTGTGCCGCACCTTAGTATGTTTGCAGTAGCTTTTCTCTCCTGAGGCAGCAGGTCTGGATCTCTGAGCACCTCCTCCAGGAGACAGATCACCGACATCTTCAGCTCCCCGTTCATCTCAAAGTCCTGAACACAAACACAAGTGAGCTGCAATACTTGAAACACAGACATGAACCATACAAGTGAGCTAAAATGTAAACGCAGCATGAAAATGCTCTTCTTTTCTGACTTAGAATAACTGATTTTCTATTCTTGTAGTTAGTAAAGCATTCAAATTGCCAACTGTGCACAAAAAGTTTTGGAACTGTTTATGTAGCGACAAATTGAGTTAATTCACACCTTTGTCAGATGTAGCTTTAAAGGACAATGATCAGATTATGTGGCCATAGCTTATTTTACAGTGTCAACTGTATTTAAATGACACAACGCAAAAGATGACTAGAGACAGACGAGAGCAAGTTGTTGACATGCTGGATGCTGTCATGTCACTTTATTCCACGTGTCATTTAAAAAATTGCCCAAAACTTATGGCAATATGATTTAATCACACAGCAAAGAAGACATTTAGACATCTTTAAGGTTTTTGTGAAAAATGAGCCCACAGTGGGTAAATTTGTGACAGGAGAAAAAAGTGCCCTCTGGTGATTTGACACTAATATTTTAAACTAATGCAAAAATCTGAAACAGCCAGTACTACTATAAATCTATGCTAGTTGTTGATTTGTAAGATTGTCTGAATACAAATCAAATGCTAAAGAGACCACAGCTGCCACTGTTTAAACAGTATGGCAAAACATCTGCTGATTTATCTCACTGCATATATCAATTCAAGCCTCTCTACAAGATGAAGAAGGCGACACACATGAATTGCAGGTGGTTCGCTTCTCCCAATTAATATCTTTCTCTAGTCTCCACACCTGACCAGCCATCAGTCACAGCTGCATGAATCTTCCTCCGACTGTTCCTAAACCCCCTCATTCCTTACAGTCTTTACACTTTCTTCTCCTGTTTTCACTCCCACCCCAAATTACCTTCTGTTCAAAGGTCAGTCCTAACAAGCTCTTTCCGTTCCTTGGCCTCCAAAAGATGAATGTGAGTGGGTGTACATTGATGTGTTTGTGCTCGCCTGTGTGTTAATAAGCTCACTTTAGTTGCCCTGTAATCAGAGCGTTTTGCATCATAGAAGAAAACTACATAAACCCGATCGATGCAGGTTAGACTGGTGGGGCCTCTATGAGGGGAGTCAGGCAATTATCTTGATGTCCAATTAGACACTGCCTGTTTAGTGGGAGAGTGGGCAGGCCGAGCTGGCTGTCCGGTTCAAACAATATTTAAGGATGTGTTTGCGTACATGTGGCTGTTTACACGATGAAGTGAGAGCAGCCGAGCAGAGAGAGATGTTATCAGTCACCTGCTTTAATGAGACCACAGACCTGATTGCTGCAGCAAAACGGAGGATCACACACACACACACACACACACACACACACACACACACACACACACACACACACACCCACACACACAGACCTGTGAGTGTTTGGAGACCCAGTGGCGCAGCACGTTGAGCACTCTGTTAGTTGCAGCCCGGCGAATGATGAACTCTTTATCGCAGGTTCTTTCAGAGTTAGTAAACACTGGGGGAAAATTAACACCGAGAGCAAAAGTTAGAATCCTAAAAATACTTTTAATGTATTAATGCATCTTTTAAGCTGAGTTTTTAAAGAGCCAGTTTAACAAACTGAGGTAAGAATCATCCACAGATCTCACAGTTTCCTACAGAATGATTACAATAAAAACTATTCAAAGGGCAGTGTGTGCATCACTTAAATAGGACAATATTTCTGCATTAAAATATAATTTTTCAATGCTTTGATAGAATAATATAGAATAGAATTCCTTTAAATTTTCCTCGGGATTAATAAAGTATCTATCTATCTCTTGTCACTGGCAGTTTGTGAAATTGAGCAGCAATCCTGTCAAAGCATTTTTAAAAGTGCAGTGGGAGATGGGCAAATATAAAATACAAAACAGTAGTGAAACTGATATTGCACATTGCTGAACATAAGCGAAAAAATAAATGGTTAATTAGTTCAGTTATCTGTAAATATGTGTAATAAATACTGTATAATCACTGCTAATTCAGTCAGTTTCTACTGGACTGGGTTCCAGTGGCAGAAATAGAAACCTTGAGTCTGGTCAAATAAAAACAAAAGAATGTGCATGTCAAAAACAGTTTCTGTGTTTTAAGTGGTCAAGGTGGTGCTTTTTCTACTATTTAACTACAGCTTATAGCAGCACTATTTACTTTACATGCAGGTTTTGCACATTATATCCTCATTTCTACATACCTTAAAAGCACTGATGATGTAACAAAGTAAAAAATAAAACACTTGTGCCTGTAGCCTATAGCTATTATGGTTTAAAGGAAATTATATTAGATGAAAAAATACTGACTATGACCACTGCAAGCTGCAATGAGGAAAAAACAAACATAAAAACAAAGAAAAAAACATTTTATTATATGATTGAGTTTTGATTATTATAGGTTCAGCCACTGATTTTATTTGAGATTGTTCACCATGTTCACCTACCACATCTGTTCTCCATGGGACATTCTACAATAAATTTAATCATTCTGAGTGTGTGTGTCTGTTCATGTGTGTGTGTGTGTGTGTGTGTGTGTGTGTGTGTATGCGTGTGTGTGTGTGTGTGTGTGTGTACCTGGTGGTGTACCGTGTCCTGCTGCTGCCGTGGCGATGGCGAAAGCAGAGGCAGGAGAGACGGAGCAGCGGGAGTTCTCGCCTGACTGGACTGAAAATATGCAAACATATAATTATCATTAGTGGTAACAGTACAGTTATATTTTTGCTGCTGTTATTGAAGCACAAGGGGGAAAAAAATCACTTTCAATTTATTCTAACACAATGAAACATGATTATAATGATCAGAAATGAAAAGAACTTTTTGCATCATGATTTATTACATTACTTATCTAAACATCAAAATGTGAGTTATATTTTTTAATTTTTTTTTTTTCATTTCATCATCAATTTGTCCGTGTAAATCTAATTAATAATCAAATAGTTGATCATTTCCTTAGAAACTGTTTGATGAAATATTCACAAAAGAGTGTGAGCAGAGGGGGAGAAGTGGCAAATTTGAAGGTAAATTTAAACAACAGAGAACATATAAAATAAACAGGACATAATAATAGAATCCTGAAACAAATTAAAGCTAAACGTAAACTTCACATAAAAGCAAATCTATAAAAGTGAGTTTTAAGAACTGACTTAAAAGAAGTTACTGATTCTGCAAGGCTTATCTCCTCAGGCAGGTCATTCTATTATGATCTTTTCAAGTCAAAAGCATTGTGAAGTGCATTAACAGAGTACGCTGTTTGCAGAGAATGGTCAAGTTCATTTAGCACCTATCTTTTACAAAAGGCTTAAACTTAAAAAAAACATAAATTTGCACTATTGTATTTGGTGTCTACTTAATAAAAAAAATAGATCATAAACATGGAATAAAATGTACTTCATCTTTTAAAATCTTTTTAGTCACTTATTTTATCATATCAGTCACAACATTTCTTATCACCACTGACATTACCGTCATCATCATCCTAACTCTAATAAGCACTTGTTGCCTCTGCAGCAGGGTAGACTCTCTGTCTGGGCTCACTTTAAGGAAAACCCTCCCAAGAGACAGAGTCATAACCAAACTCTCACAAACACAGCTATGAGGTACATAGTGTTCTGCTGTTGGAGTTTGTGTTATGCTGCTGCACTAAAGATGTCAGCCTCTTGGGTCAGGGATCTTTGCCTGACTCTGAATAACCTGTCAGTGGGTACAGTGCTGCCCACTGCACAGGCCTCTGGCTACTGCATTGTGGTAGAGTCATGAGTCATAACACACACACACACACAAACAAACACAACAAACAAACACACACACACACACACACACACACACGTGTGTTTGTACTTCTATCTTAGTGAGGACATCCATAAGCGTAATGCATTTCCTAGAGCCTTACCCTAACCTTAACCATCACAACTGATGCCTAAACTTAATCCTTACCCTAACCCTAACCAAACCTCAATTCATACCTGTTCTCTAAAAACAAGTCTTCACCCTCAAACACGGCTGTTTCAAAGTGAGGACTGGCCAAAATGTCCTCACTTTGTAAAAATGTCCTCACTTTGATAGTTAAATGCATAAAATGGTCCTCACAATGTAGCAAGTACAAGAACACACACACACTCTTACCTCCAGGCTGTCTGTAGCGGAGGTGTCGAGGTGTAGAAGGAGAGCGGCATGGAGACATGTCTCCTGCTTCGCTGCCCTGTGGAGACTCGGGGATGATTTTCTCCAGGGAAACTGATTCCAGCACAGCTAGACAAAATTAACAGTGATGAGGATTATGATTATGGTGGCGGCCATTACTGTTGCTGGTTCTACTGGAGAAAACAATTGTATTATATTTCACAGTGATGCAGATAGAACTCACTATAACCAGCGGATAAGATCAAGACTTCCTTTAGTTCCCTGCATATTTTGTGTTTCCTTTAGTGAGTGTGCAAGGAAATCTTCAGTAAAATGGGCCTTTACTGGTCATAATGTTGTCAGTCACAACATTATGACCTCTGACAAGAGAAGTAAATAACATCAATCATCTTGTTATACTGCAATGTTCTGCTGGGAAACCTTGAGTATTGACATTCATGTGGATGTCAATTTAAAAAAAACAAAAAAACATTGCAGGTCAAGCAACCCCCCTAACCCTCATTGCAATAGCAGTCCTTGGTACCAGTTGCCACCCTCAGCAGGACAATGCACCCCAACACACTGCAAAAACTGCTCAGGGAACAAGACAGAGCTAAACTGTTCTCCCAAGTTCCACACTCCCCAGATTCAAGTCTTACTGAACATCTGTGGGATGTTCCAGGATCAGCCTGATGTAGGTAGGTTCCACCCTGCAACCCACAGCACCCACAGAATTCACTGACATCATCGCAGTGCCACAGGACATCCCCAGAGGGGTCAGAGGAGTTTTAGCAGCATAAAGGAGACCAACACAATATTAGGTAGGTGGTCATATTGTTATGCCTGATCGATATATGCAGCTGCTGTCATGTACGTTAACATGCATGTGTACTGTACAAGCATCTACTCCAAATATATTGGATTTGTTTTAATGAAAACATCTGGATGATTACTCCAGCACAAATACACACAAACAGATGCATGGATGGAATAATAATTAAAGTCTATGTCATGATATTGGCAGGTATTACCGCTGAGCTTGTATATCTGAATCTGCATTGTCAATGGGTGACATCTTACAGGAAATTAACAAGACAAAGTGTCTTAATAAAGCCATGAGCCTCCAGAACACCTTCGGTGTTCCTTTCGATAGACTGTTCAAGTCTCTACAACTTTGCTGGAGGGATGTCTAGAAGATGATCCTTCATTTGCTAGTTTGGGTTCAGTACTGTCTTACACACAAGTCCAAAATCTCTCACAGGCGACAATTGGGTTGAGATTTGGTGACTCTCAAGGCTAAAGCATATAGTATGTTCCCAATACCACTCAGTAACCAGTCATGCCTGCATGGAAGCATCTACGTTTATTAGATTTCTGCATTTATTCATTACATTTTTTGTTGTTGCTTTTGTATTTGGCCCTAAGTAGTGAAAGCCACACTGATGGCAGATGCTCATATCACTAACTGTGTATTTCGATGTTGTACTCCATCAATAAACAACTTGCTTCCTGCCAATGAATTTAATTTGGCACTTATTTTTTTGGGAGTTTATGAACTTGAAAGACACAGAGAGACTTTAAACTGTAATAGGATTCATCTGATGATTTTTCAACATTTGCTGAGAACGTCACACTGCCTAATTTGTTGGCACTCACCACAGGGAAAGGCCAAGAAAAAGGCTAAGATCATCAGACACATGCAACAGATGCATAGACACAAAAAAACTCACCTACCGATTAAGAGATGAACAAACTATGAGACTGTGAAAAAAATATGACTGGTTCGACGGTGCAAGTGCTAATGGGTCTTTGTCTGCTTGTGAGTGGTTAGCAGCTGTCACAAATTAACACACTCTTGCACACGCAAACACACACTCGGTATGTGTGCGTTCATGCTAATGAGGGTCTAACTGCAGCTTGTCCTCGCTGTGCTGCTTCAAGATGCCCCGATGCTCTTCCTCTCCAGTCTGAGAGGCCTCTTTAACGCCGCTATCAGAAGATCTGAGTCTGTGTGGTGGGAAGTTAACTTAGCTGACTCAAGCTCACAATGCAAGGAGATAATGATGTCCACCAGGGCGCCAACTTCTGTCCTTAAAGGGAGCACTTCACACTGTGCTGTTTGATGAGTAACCTCCAGCTCATCACAAGCATTTCAGTACGCCACCAACAAAACTGCACATGTACAGGGGTGGAAAAAAATTTATGGACCCCCTTAGAATTTTACACTCATCACTCTCAATATTATCATGAAATATTTGTGGGAAAGAAATGTGTTTCAAAAGGTGTGGCTGCATTAGACAGACACAAACAATACAAATGATATGACTGATTTTTGTTCATTATTTACAAGAAAAATTAACAAAACTAAATTTTTGACTCAGTGTCGGTATCAGAGTGAATAAATAACAGAAAATGTGTTGAAAACGGAACAAAAAATAAACAAACCATCACATCTTCAAATTAATATTTAGTAGTCTATCATTAGCACGCAGTAGAGCTCTAATCTTGGCAGGCATGTTCCCCATGAACCTTTTACACTGTTGTGAGATCATCTGGTCACATTTGCCTTGCGTTACTGTTTTTAATTTTTCTAAATTCTTTGTTTTATGCTTTGAAACAGACCTTTGATAATTCACCACAGATTTTCAATGGGGTACCCTTCCTGGCTGAGAATCTGTATCTTCAGGCGTGTTTTCTGCCTTAAGTTCCTTCTTTTAGCCATTTCTGTCTCTGAAGACTTTCAAACCATGCTGGCTTTGTGTAGACACGAAGCACGGCAACAAAGAATTGTGTCTTTTCATAAAAAGCATGACCTTCATTTAATGGAATCACTGATTCCAAAATGACCAACACTCACAATTTCTTTTGTATTTCTCTGGAACGAATCAATTTTAATGTTTTTCATGCTTTTTTAGGATTTGTTTAGTATTTTAAGCTGTGACTGCACTTAAAGAAATTGCACTTTAAGACCTTCTTAATGCAATATTTCACAAACGCATGGGGTGACTGAAAACTTTTTTCCGACCACTGCAGATATTCAGTCATATAGCGGGCATGTACAGCAGATTTTTACATACTGAAAAAAAATTATTTAACACATAATCTTTGTTTGTATACATACACAGCAGAGTAGCTCGAACCTGTAGGCAGAGTGTAAATTAATCTTCCCATGCTTCACTATTCTCTGAATATTTGCAATCAACCCAAGAAAATAAATACTTCAATTTGTTGGAACAATATTTTTTTTTCTTTTTCTACTAACGCATCCAAGATAAGATACTAAGAGCTGCACAGTCTTGTATATTACTGAATGATAGTATTATGGAAAGTAAGACTGGAAAAGACTGTCAACGTTTTGAAACACAGAATTTAAAAAGTGGTCCAGTTAGGTCAGGTACTGAAAGTTTTCTATTGAGGAATTTGTAATCTATGGTTAAGGGCATTTCTATAACACATGAGAGTCTTAGTTTTTTGCTGACCTCTAGTGGCTTAACTTCTTTGTGATGCAGCAGTTTAACCATCACTGTTGGTTTCAGGTGCAACAAAGCACACCTGTGACAAAATCTAGCCACGTGTAAATGATGGTGGCAGTCAAATGCTGTTCAGCCTGAAACAACTCCTGGTTGAAATTTATATTTTGCAATTTTTAAGCATTATTTTTGAAGCATTATTTTCCTGTTTGCACCACATGAAAATGAGTTGAAAAGTCAGAAAACACAAAATGGGTAGAGTCAACAGGTAACAGAGAGAGAATCTAAAGAAGCCAAATGGCTCATTGTGCGACTCCGCTAGAAGAGTCATACTGCATTATAACAACATCATAGTATTTCAGGATCGAAATATCTACATTTATGTGCTCAGCTGTGCAAGTCAGGATCTGCAATTATTGTTCATCGAAAGGTACTAAAAGTCCAACAAATTTCTTATCATACATGCTATTTTCTTGCATGACTCTTTGTTTTACAGACAATAAAAAAAGTGTGTTTTTTAAGCAGCATAGTTCTTAAAATAAGGTATTATTATGGTTTCAGGTTAGAGCTCTGTTATTACATCAACACACGTTTTAGCAAAATTCAGCCACATGCTTCGTAAAGCATGAATGCTTATAAAAACTACGACATACTCTGCGGATGCTCCGTCGCAGTTTCCCACAGAAAGGGTCGATCCTGGGCACCTCCTCCCCCTCTGCAGCTTGGCAGGGACTCTGGTCAGGGGACGAGGGAATGGGAGGAACTTGGTCCTGCGGTGACTTGGAGTTGTTTGGTGGTGGGGAGGTGGAGGAGGGAGGAGGGGGAGGAGAGGAGGCGGTTGGGGTCGGGGTCTGAGGTGTTGGAGTCTGGGGGGTGTGGGCGGACGTTGGGCTGCTGGCAGCGGACTGGGAAGTGTTGTGGTTGACGCCGGAGTTGGACAGAGGACTGGTGAGGTCGAGGCCTCCCACCCTGGCAGTGATGGGGGAGTGGAGGGAGAGCTTCGAGCTCGGACGGGGGAGGAGGTGCGGGACGAGATGGACAGAGGTGGAGGAGAGGAGAACTTACGGCAGAGCGAGGAGATTTGTCATTTATGTGCTCACCACTTCTGTTATTCTGGTTGGTGGCAAAAACAACTCCAAAGACCTGAAAAGGGGGAAAAGACAGCAATATGTTGGTAAAATAATAGGATATTAAAAAAGCAATAGAGAAAGAGTTCAGGGAAAAAGAGATAGGAATGAAAAAGAAACACATAATTGCAGCAGTTCAAAACGAGAGCTTGCTTGTCTCTATCCTCAAAACGATAAAGGCTTCATTAACAAATGGATTTTGTCAGGTAGATTTCCTGTGTTGGAGATAAATGTGCAATTTAGGGTGAGAATACAATAACATCAAGTGTATTCACAAAAAAGAAAAGAGCGGCTAAGGGAATAAATTAAAATTTCACAGACTACTGCTTGAGGCTTTCAGAGCTGAATTTGGGGTGTTTAGCTATTGTAGTTATTCAGAGTGACTTAAAATGAGTGGCACATACAGTGCAGTCAGAAGGTATTAGAACAGTGACACAATTTTCATTGTGATGTGTCTGCACTCGAGCACACAGAGCTGGAAATAAACATCTCTGAGGTTTCCTTGGTGACTGTTGGCTTGAATTTCAGGATATTTACATCCATGTCGGATAACCGTGTGTAGGATTTTACAACTTTGTATATTCAGTTGTACAGTTTCAATGAACATGAAGCAGCTCGAGAAGTTAATATAAACTTAAAGCTGTTCTAAAGACAGTCATTATTAGAAATGCCGTTTCATTTAGCTTAACAATGCTTTATGGCATCTATCAGGCATCTGTTTTCATTTTATGGCCTTAAACTTCACTGTTTTGGTTCCTTCTCACTGCTCTAACTGGTGCTAGTTTCAGGCAGCTTTGTTCAATGAAGATTCTCTGATAAATCCACTGTGCACTATCCTGGCCAGCCCTGGCTCTGGCCTTGGCTTGGCAAAGTTAGCTGACTGACAAACTGATTTTTCTCTCACTTGGTGATGACAGATACAGAGCTTAAAAGAGAGAAAATATTGTGCTCATATTCATCAAATAAGGAAAACACAACACAGAATGAACGCTTATGTTGCTCCTTTCCTACAGAAATGTGTAAAAAAAAAAAAAGGAACTATTTCTCAGCTTTATTAGATGCTTTTTGCCTCCAGTCTGGTTTTAAGCAAGTTAAAAATGAGCTTAGATGACTGACTTGGCCACATTTTGCTGCTTAGCCCTTTTAAAAAAAAACCTTCTCTCATGTATAGAACCATTGTTCTACTGTCCTCTCCTAAAATTGCCGGACTGTGCATGAAAAGGATAATACCTATATGTATAAAAAAACACACCTTCAAACACCCTTAACGCTGAAAATTGGTCCTATTATGTTAGTACCTGATTATGTGCCAAAACAAGGAATGTCACAGTCAACACAACTTTACCCATTTCATAGACTGAAAAAAACATCAATCTTTTGTTGCAGATTACATTTGTCCCACTTAAATGCCTTATTTACCAGGCAATGAAAGTGTAAAAGCTTAAATCAACAAGTATTTTGGTTATCAATTTCACGATGACATTAACACTGCTCTGAGAGCCATGTAGCGAGAGGAGAGTAATCATGCATAGACAAACACAGCCATCATTTATTCACACAAGTCTCTTATTTAGGAGGAAATAGAGGAGGAAATTGCATCCCAGATAGAAAGAGGAGAAATTAAAGGCGGATAGAGGAAAGAAATATACATGAAAACCAGAGAAGAGGAACAGAGCTGAAGAACTTGAGGCAAGCAGCAGGAAAAGAGGATGCAGGCGGCAGAAGATGCTTAAGAGACAAATATAAAGCTGAGTAACAAAAAGGGATCAATATGGAAACAGAGAGGAAGAAAACAGCCTCAAGAAACCGATGCTACAGTAACAAAACATGCTACAGATCAGGTAGAGATTTAAAACATTCCTGTCTACAAATCATCAATCTGAAATGCTTCATCCAGGTGAAATTACAAGCCTCTGAGTTGTTCGTATAGACAGGCAGATTAAAGGGAAAATCATGCATCAGTTAAGTATCAGACTAAGACCAGAAGAAGAAGAAGAACAGGCAGGAAAAGTAGGACAGAGACAGTAAGAAGGAAGGCAGAGCAAGAAGAGAAGAGTCAGTTACTTGGACTGATCCATGGCTATCTTCTTGATCTTCAGACTGTAGTCAGGACAGATGGATGAGATGGACAGACGGTCAAATGAGTGGTATTGCGCCCTGTAGTTGGAGGGGATATGAAGAGACAAAGGGAAATGAATGACACAAAAAATGATTAAATGGATGGTTGTGACAACGGGATTAAGATGTAACAGAGATGTAACATTGATAAAGATGGTTTGAGGCAGGATGATGGAGGGATGATAAATGAAGCTCTGAGAAGGTGAAAAGTGTGTTTGAAGAAAGAGGGAAAATCTGTGTGAATCAGACAACGGCAGCATATGTTCAGACGACCAGATGTTGGTACACAATAAGGGGGGGATCCCCTCTTCAATCTCGCAAAATAAAAAAACTAAGGGGGCATTTTAGCTTGGCAGAGAGGTAGGCTGAGGGGGCATTAAGATTCTAGATTCATCATTTGTGAAAAAGTGCAGCTGCAATCTTAGTCAGGAAATGTTAAGTAGTGGAAAGACATGAAAAATTATTGAGTGCAAGATAAATTCTGAAATATAAAACACGCAAAATCTAAAATCACTGTGAAACATGACATAAGGCTAAAACAAGATTTCAAGTTGTGTTTTGAGCTAAAGGTGCATGTTTATCAACTTAATTTAAAATGCTAGCAAACTAAAATTTGTCATTAATTATTATTTAGTCCTGACAACTTCAGTAGAGGGTAAATGGACTTGTGATTTCTGGTTCATTAAGACATTTACCTCTCATGCAAGTGTCTTCTCCAGTTCCAACTGGCTATACATTTTCAAACTCAGCCCACATGGCTAAAGGTCCATTGGTCATCCAAGACTCACAGACCTCAAGGTGTGAACGGCTGTGAAATGTCCAGCTGAGGGATGAGTCAAGATGTTCATGGTGGGGAAATTTGTTGCAGTTTAACCAGTTATTTGTAAGAGTGAAATCAAAGGACCACTTCTCACACAAACCCCAGTTGTGGTAACTCTACATAGTGACAACCATGAAAAATAAACCATAAACCTTTCAATGTTATAACAAACAAGACGACATGGTCATCAATATCCCCCGCCACATGTGATGTCTATGAGTCTATATCCAAAATAGTGATCAAGGGCCATAACTCTGTTAAATATTATCGCACAGGTCTCATTTTCGAACTTGATCAAGGTGTCCATGGTGTGAAGCTACACACTAAATTTCATAATCCTAGCTGTAATAGTTTCCGAGAAAAGCTGTCCCCTTCATGTCGGACGGACGGACGGACGGACGGACGGACGGACGGATGCACGGAAGCACGGAAGCACGGAAGCATGGAAGCACGGACGGAAGCCAAACCTATATCCCCCTTTTCCACTTCGTGGAGGCGGGGGATAATAACTTGTGCCATTAGAAGTCATCTTCTGGGAGACATGGATTTTCATGGCAATCCATCTAATCGTTGTAGCAATATTTTGTTGTGGACATAGAGGTATAATATAACTTCAAATTCAATAGATTAGAAAAACAGGACTCCTTTAAATGTAAGATGCTACTTCTCAAGGGGCTTTCATTTCAATAAATTTAAATTCAGGTACACTAATAGCATGACTGAAAAGCATTGATATAATAGGCCATTGTCATACAGCAAATTATGTCCTCTGCAGAAGCTGCATTTTACACAGTCTCTATGGAGAATGAAGGAGCGAAAAATCTAAAAAGTAAAGATATCAGAAAGTAAACTTGCTCCTCAGACTCCCACCACTACCCTTCCTGTACACCTCTAGTCCCTGGATGATTCTTCCAGTGAAGCCAACCACAAGATGAGGTGAGTTAGGCTTTACATGCCAATTTGCCCTTGGGCAGAGGAACAGGAAAAGCTTTTCCTGTTAAAAAGCTAAGTTGAGTAAAGATGTGGAAGGAATACAAACACACAGCTATGATGGAGCCAAGGGCCTAATATGAGAGAGAGAGAGAGAGTTTGAGAAAAGGAGAGAGAGAGAGAGAAATGCCTCATCTGACACATAGTATATTCCTATGACTGTGCCAAAAACTTTGTTGAAGCATCTGTGCTGTTGGCGTTGGAACACAGGCTGGTATGTATTTCAGTCAGAATGTGTTTAACCTTGTGGACAGAGGTGGAAGCTGCCTGCAGAGTCCAAAACACTGACCCACAACTGACAATCGATCATTCACAAATTAAAAAGGGTGGAAGCTAATAAATCTCACCCACCAACAGACGTCAATGTGCAAATATGGACAAACACACACAAAATTGGCATAAACAAATGTACATGTACTTGTAAAATACCAACCAAACCAAGAAAGGTGCATTTTCTGCAGATTTATGAGGTGCCATTACCTCTGCGTGTGATTTCTGTCTGCCCTTTTTTCTGTGTTTGTGAATGCATGTTTGCATGTCTGATTGGTAGGACCTGATCGGTATGGAGGAGAAGGGCTTCTTGTAGATGTCGGCCAGTTTGTCCATGACCACCGACGCTGTGGTGAAGATCCTGTATGTGTGCAGGAAGGTGTTGAGGAAGTCAATGGAGAGGAAGCGCAGGTCGGTCAGCCTCTCCAGCAGCCGCTCCACGCTGGCGTAACGGATCTGGGGGACCTTGCAGGAGTTGAGCGTCTTGCTGAAGCAAATGTCAACATCATCTTTATGGAGACGCACATCGGATCTGATGGATACACGAGTACACACATACACAAACACACAACCAAGCATGGGTGACTGCTGGGCCGCTAAGCAAGGAAAAAGGTCTGAGCCAAAACAGCCAAGTAAGAGAGAAATTAATACAAAACCCACATGTTTCAAAGGAGGATAAAATTAAGAGAATACTCTCAAGCAGAAATAGCATAAAGGAAAAGAAAAAAAGCATAATACATACAATTTTACTATTAATCATCACAACTGTAATATTATCACCAAGGTATGCGATAAAATTAGGTTTTGCAACACGTGCGTGGCATGAAGGGATGGGGGTTCCTCTTTACACAAACAGAGATACTTACTTGATCATGTGAGGCACGGTGACTTTAGAGTTTTCCTCGAACACACTAGTCATCAAGCCATTACAGCGGATGTTATCGATGCACTGCAGAGATGACAGGGAGACAAGCGATTAGAGAATTAAAAAACGTGAGAGGGAAAAGTGTAATTATTTGCAATTTTTTGTGTTTAAGTTGGAGTATTTAAAGCCGGTAATCGGTGGAATTTGCAACACTATAAAACATGTTAATTCAAAAATCTTATAGAGCAACTCAGAAATAAACTTTGTGGTTTCAACTTTTTCAGAAGTCGTGTTGATGTGAAAAAGAAAGCCACTTAAAACTGTCAGTGTATTTTGTGTCTGACAGCAGTTAATCCAGTGTGACATGCTTGTACGGGGTTGTGTGTGGTGTTTGTGAAGTACTGAGGCGGTGAGCTGAACCAGCCCTGGGGAACTGCGCCACAGTCTGTGTTTACTTATCACTAAGCCTTCTCAATGCCCAGCGGAGACATGCTTTTGCTATTTGGAGGTTCTTGTTATTCTGTTTTTGTCTGGGTGCGCATTTGTGTGATTTGTGCGTTACCTGGCTAATATCGCTGGTCCACGCAGCCTTCTCCTGCCGCGACGGCGCCAACAGCACCACAGTAAATGAAGGTAAGTCTGTTGGCTCCACTACGAGCTTAAAGTCCAGTTGACCGAACACTTGACCACCGGCTTTAGCTGTGAGATAGAGGAAAGTAGGAGATTTTTACAGCACACCACACCATTTAATGATAAAAAAAATACAACACACAAGCGCACATACACACACATGTCCACACAGTGGGTTAATTAGGCAGACCTGCTATCTTCCCTCTATGCTGCACCCCTGAGGCTTAAGTGTAAAAGTGAAGGCAGGTGTGCACATGCATGTGACTTGTCTTGTATTTGTGGAGATGTTTCATCAGTCTACCTATGTGCAAAATGATTCCTGACGAAAAAAACAAAAATAATGGCTCTGTAATGGTAAAAGATCAAAACCTGACATTTAAAGGGGTGAGCATCTGATATTTAAAGGGAAGTAATTTCCGGACTCTTATCGCCTGACGCGTAATTAACCTCCATGTGTGGTGAGGAGCCTAAATGAGCCAATAAGAGCTGTCAACGTGTGGACAGCGTGAACACACTGCATCATAGAGGCAATAAACTTACACTCCTCGTCATTGGCATCTGGTTCCTCGATCAGTGTGCAGTCAATTAGGGACAAGACTCCACCTTGCTGCAAAAGAAAGTATAATCTCAAAGGTGCTACTGATTTACAAAGTGAGTTTCTTCAATGAGTAAAAGTTACAGCAAACAGGTAACAGTGTTTGTACCTTAAGAAGGTGTAGTTTCCCCCCTGAGCTGCGTGTGCAGACAAGGAAGTGTTTGGTGAAGAGAAAACACTGTCGTTCCCCTTCCTTCTTCAGAGACAGAGAGCCCAGACGGACTTTACTTAGCTTCCCTCGCTCCACCGATGGCAGCTGGATCAGAGAGCCTGTGGAGCAGGAGGGGTTACGTTTCATTTCATTAAACTGACATTAAGTTTACTGAGCATTCGCAAGGCGGCCAAACGATATTTAAAAAGCAGGAGGATATCTTTAAAACAGGCAGATTTAGTGGCAAAATGTTGGACATTCGATCATTAGAAGTCACACACTGTCATCATCATCTTCTGTAGTGTTACTCAGCTAGAGCAGGAAAATCACAGTCCGCTCTGCTGTAAGGCAACTTGCCATTTGTTTAACTCACTCACAGATATTATCACTCAATAAAAGTTAAGTGGGAAATTGAATCAGACTTTTTTTATGTCTGAGTATGTTTGATAAATCAGATTAATGTGAAACAGGAGAAAGCTGTGCTTATCAGATTTATCCACACTCTAATAATTATAGCATACCTCTTTGTGAGCACTAGTGCAGATGTTTAGTCAAAAACAACAAATGAAATAGAGGTTGTGCAGCTCGTCTTATATAAAAGTGACCATGATTGACTTTTTTTGTTCTGTTAGGCAGATTTTTTTGTCTGACACCGTGACTTCATGACTAAAAATACAGCATACACCTGTGTTCACATTATCATCATTTACACCATGAGAAAGTAGGAAGAGGTTAGTGTAGAATTAACAACATGAAGGTGAGGTGTGATTAAACAGAATGAAGGGTTTAATACTTTATTTTCAAGTACTGAAGAAGTAATTCATTGAGACTTTTTTGCCACATTTTAACTGGGAAAGCTGAGGAAGCCAAACCTCCCCCTTGTAGAAAACATTACTGTAGCTAATGTCATGATTCAGTGACCTGCTTCACCACTGCACACTGATCACACGCCAACAAGCAGCTTACTGACCAGTGAACATACAGAAGTTTGCCGGTGTTAAAATTCGCTGTGCACTGATGAAGACTCACCCTGCCGGACGAAGGTCTGGCTGGTGTCCAGCAGGATGTCACATCCCTCCACTATCATCCTCTCTATGGCCAGGTTCTTACGAATGTTTTCTGTGTCGCTCACCTCGTCGTGCATCACTCTGGATGCACATAAAAACACACAGGTCAGTTCATTATCGAGATGCATCACAAAAATTAACCATTCTGACACGTACCTGGACAGTTCCTCTAATTTGGACTTGGCGAATTCAAGGCTCTTGCGCTCCACATGCTCATGAGGTGTGTGGGCCAGTAGTTCATGTAAGGTGATGATGTAACGAGGAATCTTGTAGGAGAAAAGTGAAACAAATCATAAAATAATGTACTTGGCAAGAATGTAAAGAAACATACTTTACATTGAGGTTTTAGTTGATCTACCTGGAACATGGGGTAGGTGAGGAAGGTCTCGAGCATCCTTCCCTCACAGGCAGCATTGGACTCATATTGTTTCAGCAGCTTGTCAAAGTCTCTGTTCTGCTTACAGTTGGCCAGGACCTGCAGGCTGTACTGATGGTTACGTACAAACTCCTGGTAAATGTTTAACATCGGCAGCAGGATGTCAAACAGGTCGGCTACAGACAAAAACACACACATATGTACAGCATTTAAGTCACAAGAGGGTAAAACTCCAACACGAAGTTACCCAGTACTCTGATTCTGTTGCTAATGGAAGCCACTTTGATTGCCATGGTTATAGTTAGCTGTTGTTGATGTGACATGAAACCAAGCACACTTGTTATGTCTTCCCCAATTACTCTTCTTGAAACAAAATCTGGCGCTGCTGTTTTTTTTTAATAGCTGCATATCATGGTTTATTTGTGACATAGTAGAATTAGTTGTTTTATGATCAGTTTAGTGCAAACCAAGCTAGCTGGACAATGAGTTCCTGATATAACATTCTTACTTTTATGCAATCTGTGTGCATGTTCACTACATTAATTACTTCTTGTTGGGGCTTAATGCTGATCTTTCACCAGTGATGATTTCTGCCGTATTTAAGGACGTCATTTCATTTTTGTCTCTTTTTACTAATTCTTGATTATGGTGCCATTGTCCATGATTGCTTCACAATTTGACAGTTGGTTCCAATAAAAATTTTATAAGTCAACTGGGGTCTTAAACCCAGTGAAAGCTGATACAATAATTAAAACTGAATCTAAATAAACCAATTCAGAAACCACTACTTCATTAAGGGAGTGGCTACATCCTATTGAGTAATCAAGTGGATATTTTTTGGTCAGTGGACCACAAGCAGTAAATTTCCTAAAAAGTCTTCTACATGATTGACATAGCCTGAATTTGAAAATGTATGTTATGAAATTTAGTCATGCCCTTAACCCTCTGAACCCCAAAACTCATTGCAGGGTTCAAAAGGATGTTACCTTTAAAAAAAAAAAAAAAAATCACCAAACTGACGGCATTTATAACACAGACATTTCTGACAGTCGCTAAACTACAAAATTATAACAGGCAGGTAATTAAATCTAAGCCTAAAATCATAAAAAAAATTCTGAAAATCACTTAATTTTACATATATCACTTCAAAAAGTGCCAAAAGTAAAGTGTCTCCAGTATCTTTTGCACAACATAGAAGTGACATGGGACTTATAATATATGACATGCTTTGGCTGCAGACTATGTTCATACATAGCAGATGGAGACAAGTATGAAACGAAAATCTACTTTTGCTTTATTTTCTTTTTATGGCTTATGCCATACTGCACAGAAGACACTTCTGACTTGTCCACTTATAGACATGACTGTGTTGTTTCCATAGACGAGGACTTTATATTGCCGTGAAAATGAGCCCACAGCATGCAAAAATAGAACAGAAACCAAAAAAAATCCCCAAAACTTGGATTCAGTGGGTTAAAAGAATGAAAGAAACATAATCAGGCTTCCACAGAAAATCAAGAGCAACCTTGATCAAACAAATTGATGATCCATTTGTGATATGCACTGTCTGTGCAGGTTAGAGGGATATTGTGTTACTAAATATTTTAATAAGACTAAAGGAAAACAAGGAATCAGTTATGAAAGACAACAGAAATGAGTTTGATATAAAACATATTGTTGATCAAAAGTCTACATTCAGCGTCAGCCTGAGGAAAAGAGCCAGATAAAGGCGGCACATTTAATCAGCAGACCCTTTTCTTTTGAAGTTGTCACAAGTAATTTGCTGCCACGTCTTTCAGCAGTCTGTCTCCTAGGTGATGCTTATCTGTTGAGGAGGGGGTTTGTTTTAGGAGGTGAAATGATGGGATGCCTTCTGGTCCATCTGGTCATTGTCTGTCAAGACAATGAGCGTGCTTGTTGCAGACTGAGATAGGAAAATGTGCGTGTGCGGTTGAATGGGGCAGTGAGACGTCAAGGCTGACGTCTGAATGAGAGACAAACCACTGAAAACCTGACCTTGATGTAACTGCTTGGCTGCAGAGAGTCTGTGTGTGTGAGCATGTGTGTGCGTGTGTGTGTGTGTGAGTTTTACGCTCAGTATAAGGTCAAATAACAGCTTACCCAGCACCAGAGTTGGCCAGTTGGCTATCCTCGCCTTCAAGCCTTGATGAAAAATCTCATGTAGGAACATGATTGTCTCACTGAAGACACACAGTAAACAGAGTGAAAACAAACATTTTCAGTTCTTAAATCTCTGATTGTGGTTCCTGCATAATTAAACTTTAGGGATTCATGTAAAATCAAAGATGGACCAAAACTTTTGATTCATTGCACACATTTGAATGCAAACGAACCTGTTAAGGAAGATGCTGCTGACGTCGTCGTGGCTGATGGGGGGTTTCTTGGAGCTGGCGGCCATCCTCAGAGGTCTGAGAAAGCAGTTGACCAGGATGTAGAGCTGGTGGACGTACCTGTCATCACACACAGAAACGGACAGAAAAACACTCAAATGCAATACCTGGATTAACACATATTTGATCAAATACGTTCAATGAAGACAGTATCAGTATTAAATGTGATACTAGTTTTTGTCATAAAGCAAGATATGCAATCTTACAGTTAGATGATTCTATTTCCTGAAGGTTTTCATTGTTACAGATGAGACTGGTGAAGGTTTCACTCTGTTAGTCTTTTAGTGTAAACACACATTGCATCTATGTCATAATCGCTTAAGTTCATTTTGTTTTACCAGTGAAAGTAAATGTTATAACCCTGTGTAGGGCAGAAAAATGACACTCCTTTATGAAACATGACTCTATCACCACTTCACCGCCGCAAGTTACTTTTGTCAGATGTTTTATCAAAGCTCTTAACTACTATTGCATTAAATATGGAGGTTTTTGTTTCTTTCAGCTGTATACCTCATATTTATTCATTACAGCTAAAGTTGGTACAGAAATGAAAAAAGAAGGCTTTTTCTAAATTAGAGTGAGTGTTTTCTCCATCCACTTAAGATCTGTTAATCTGACTATGACTCAGTTTAGTTTAATTACATCCCAAAAAAAATTAATTACATGAACAGAGCAGACAAATTGAGACACTTCATCACAAAGCTGCAAAAAAATCCAACATTTCAATAGTGCAGAATTTGCAAAGTTGTCTGAAATGGTCTCACATAAATAGCAATATTAAAAAAATATTTACTTTCGTCTGCATGATATGACACAGATGGTTGACTAATCTCGATATTTGTCACCATATCAACCAGCTCTACTGTAAAGTGCTAACAGCACAAAGCACCTTGAAGAGCATCTTTTCCTGAGCCACAGTCAGTGAGACAACATCGTGTACTGTAAAGCCTGACTACAGTGACACCTTTTCTCCTGCCTTTGCTGCTACTTCTGGCATAATGTATTTACGTACTCTGTCTCTGCCTCCACCATATTGAAGACGATCTGGTTCCTCTTCCTCATGCTCTCAGCGTGAGGAGAGCAGATGTAGTCCTGAACAATAATCTTCCACTTCCTCCGACAGAGCCAGCCCCGCATGAAACTCTGCACCTGTAGAGACACAGGAGTAGCAGTACAACACATTCACACGACGAGAAACGCAGAGCCACACTCATACTGGAAAAAAATTAAACCTTAAATACTAGAGCTGATCTATTTACCTTTTTGATCTTTTTAATATCCGGGTCTTCAGTTTCATGGTAGACGTGGTAAGGCCGCATTCGCTCCTTAGTTTTGTTCAGAGCCACAATCTTTAAAGAGAAATTCAATCACAAGCAATATGAGCCTCAAATGGGTGACTTACTAGAAACAACAGAATTTGACTGGATTCAAACATGTAAAAAGTAAAATATGCCAATAAACCTTTCCCAGATAGCAAACTATGGGTGAATCAATGTTGAATCTATGTTGAGACCTAACGTCGAAATTATACAGAAAGCGCAAGGTTGATAAAATGTTGAGTCAACGTTTGCTTTTCAACCATAAATCACACTTTACCCAGATAGCAAAAGATGTTAAATCAATGTTGAATTAGGGTTAAGAAGGTTGAATTGTGGTTACGGTTGAAGACTGATGGTTGGATCAACGTTGATTCAACAACATTTTGTCAACATTGAAGTTTGTGTTTAAAAGATACCATTGAATCTACATTGCATTTTGGTTTAATTAAAATGTTTGACAGGTCAATGTTTAATTAATGTTGAATCTATGTTTGCAAACATGTAATCTATGTAAGCAAACGTTGACTCAACATTTTATCAACCTTGCGCTTTCTGTATAATTTCGGCGTTAGGTCTCAACATAGATTCAACATTGATTCACCCATAGTTTGCTATCTGGGTTATGTCTTACTTTATCAGCACTAAATTGGAATACATTTCTTTCTCCCTTTTCTGGAATGATACACTTCAGTTGAAATTGTTATTATACTCCTGCAGGGATGACCAGCCATTAGTTTGAATGTTGTAAATGTGCTCAGTGAATTGTTGCTGCAGATAGACATCAGACTTCCTCGTCTTTGACAATCTAGTGGCTTCATTCACAAAGACAGAATGAGAGAGAAGAGGGAGGGCAAACAGGTTCTCAGCTGGTGATAGCAAGCAAATCAAAGCTAATGTGTACCTGATGCACCTGTACCACACTGGAGCTTAATGAATTGTTAAAATGAAAGTACAAATTCAGAGCCAAATCAGCATTGAAATGCGATATTTACTCATCCGAAGTTAAAAAATAAGAAAAAAATAACTGATCACAATGCTAATGCTACCCTTAAAACCGAGGACAGGGTATAAACTAGGCAGATGACAAACCCAAAATGTTAAATTGCAGAAAAATATCTAATCTCACATTGTGAACTGAATAACAAACAGCACCACTTTGTAAACAACAACTGACGACCACCTTCAAACATGAAACACAACCACCTTTTACAGCTGGTAATAGGTTTTTCTAAGCACCATCTGTTCAGAAATAAGCTCAGAAAAAGGCTCCGATTGGCTCTCGGATTGTATCTTTTTCCACCTATTTGTTTTTACCTTCAGGGCTTCTTGAGAGCTTCCGTTTATACCAAGAAAAGCATGAAAACTGATGAAACCAAAGCGATTTTCAGCTACACAGCTTCATCTTCATTTTCTTGTTCACTAGCACTATCATGCAAATAGCAGTGGAGAGGAGCCAGTCTGCCAACTGTTGACAGTTACGGTGGCTAGTTAGTTTAATTATTCATAAAAACAGGGTAACACACGCACACACACACAAACAAACAAACACGTGTGTTTTAATGAGATGGATCACCAACTGCACGCTGGCTCTCAAAGTCTAATCCTTTTTTATGAGCAGCCCTATTACACAGGCAGATGTTTCCGAATATAAAATGACTTTCGTTAGCATTTTTATTATCAGCCAGGCTCAGTGTATCCTGCCAATGAGATATAATCCCAGCATGCAGCGGGGAGAAGTATCCGCCACACTTGTTGCTCCGAGGGAGAATTACAATCAAAATCAGCATAACAGGCTAATGCATTAAGCAGAGCACTGTCTCCTCCAAAAGACAGAAATAGCATATGCCAGCAAAGTGTTTGTACAAGCGATTTATTGACACAAATGAATAGAGACAGAATTGGAAAAGACAGTGGAGGTGTGATTTATGCCGATGTTAGCAGCTGGTGCAAAGAGAAAATAGCATCTCCTGGGGACAACTGCTGCACAGACCGCATTTCAATTCCAATCAAACACCTGTACATTAAGAACAGTGTTTTAGTGCCTTCTGGGCCACATCTGTGACAGAACATGTGCACAGGAAGCACTTCTTATCTGATGCAACAGATACTCGATGATCTGAAGAATCATGGAATCAAATCATCGAATCAATAAAGCCATTCAATTTAGCAATTTCATTCCATGTTTTTTAATGGCACTTAGTTTTACGGGTTTGTAATTTCCAAAAAAAAAAGTCCTAATTTTCTTTTTTTCAATAAAGAACTATGCAATTTGGTTGAGTTGATACATCCATCCATCCATTCTCTATACACCGCTTTATCCTCACTCGAGTTGTGGGGGGTGCTGGAGCCTATCCCAGCTGACTCGGGCGAAGGCAGGGGACACCCTGGACAGGTCGCCAGTCTGTCGCAGGGCTACATATAGAGACGAACAATTACACTCACATTCACACCTACGGGCAATTTAGAGTGACCAATTAACCTCAGCATATTTTTGGACTGTGGGAGGAAGCCGGAGTACCCGGAGAAAACCCATGCATGCACAGGGAGAACATGCAAACTCCATGCAGAAAGATCCCAGGCCCACCCCGGGATTTGAACCGGGGATCTTCTAGCTGCAAAGCGAAAGTGCTAACCACTACTCCACTGTGCAGCCCTCAGTTGATACACTTCTAGTTAAATAATACCAATTAACTGGTAATTAAACTTCGTGATATCACTGACCTGCCACCTTTTAAATCAAGACTGAAAACCCACCTATTCAGATGTGCCTTCGAATCCTAGGACTGTTTTTTTATTTTCATGTCATCCCAAAATGCCTCATCGAAATGGTAATGATTTATCTCTGCTGTATTTTGGTTTTATGGTTTTTGTGGTTTTATGTTTTTTATGGGTTCTATGGTTTTATAGAAATCCAAATGTCATTTTTTTGTTTTATTATGCTGTCGGAAAGCATTTTGGTCTTCTTTTATGTTGTTGTCAAGTGCTCTACAAATAAATATTGATTGATTGATTTATTGATTGATTGGTAGCGTCGCCACTATAGTCTTTTTGCTGTGTGAGCTAAAAAAGGAAAATTGTGAAATTTGTCCATTTTTTTTAAGGAAACATTAAAACATAGTAAATACAAAATAATGTAGAATGTGGAGATCTATTAAATGACATCTTAATAAAACAATCAGTGCTACCAATGACTTCTTCCTTAGCAAGTTTTTCATCACACATGCATATATTTGCATGTACAAAATCCATCATCTTAGAACAGGTTGAACGTCATGACATTTTCTAATACAGCCACGTATCATAGTATGGGAAATAAATGTATAAGAAGTCAAAAAGAGAAGAGCTAAAGTTGTGTTAAATGCAATAATTGTATTCTCCTGTGAGATAAACTTCAGTGAAAATAGATACAAGCTTTTTCAACAGTTTGACAGCAATGCCGGGGGCCAAAGTACTGAGGGCTCAATTACTGCTTCCTACAGGAAAAAAGAGACCTATTGATTTAATTACCATAAAGCGATAATTACCTGCTGCCATGCGCGTGAAAGACAGAGAGAGGATTGTAATTAGTCCTGATTATCAACGTTGTGGAGGACAGACTTGTGTTTTCCTGTATGATTTATCATGTGGTGATGACAGGACAGAAATGGTGGCGATCGATAAGCATAATGGTTTGGCCGATTGTTGGTAAGGAAGCTGATGGACTGTCTTTATTGAAGGGTGGGCTTCTCCTCCCACACTCAGACATCGTCCACAGCTGCTTCTTCACGGCCATGAGAAATCACACACTCACAATGCATACACACAGATGGGTCATTCCAGGTGAAATGACCAGATATTCCTTGGGGGTGTTGCTGCGCCATTTTCAAATTAGTCCTAAATTTGCATGCCATTAGATAATCACAAAAGTACTTTCTATGCAAAATTGTAGGCCTGTAGCTCAAATAGTTTCTGAGTTGTGGGGGACTGAAATTTTCAGAATTTGGGCGATAAAAAGCCTCGCCAGCGTTTTTTGCATTTATACCTAAGTTATAACTTAGGTATACCTAAGCTATAACTTAGGTATACCTAAGTTATACCATTACACTTTTTGAAGGTAGTCAACTAACATTTCAAAAAGAACAAAATATACATAATACTACCATTGGAATGACTACTAATACTTGTATCCCAATTTAAAGTACTGAAAAGCAAAAAACGATTTTGACATTACCCATGCCATTTTGAGTAAGAATATCTCAGTAACTACAAATATAACCCTGCTGCATTTTTGTACAGTGATAGAAGACAGAACTGTCTTGTAGAAAAATTTGGGGTCTCTGGTACCTGTCCCACACTGAGATTTTTGCCACCAAAAATAGCCAATTAAAAATCTTGTCCAACTTTGGCAGCTCATATTTTCCAAATTGAGGCACCTAGAAAGCTCCAGTTTGCTAAGTTATCACACAAGTTTGTGTAGAATGGAACCCAGGGCTGTTAGAACACTTCTGTGCAGTATTTCTAGTACTTTTAAGGTCCCAAATCCCACTCGTGAGTAGGTATCTCTTAATTTTTAGCATTTTTAGCAAGCCCCCATGGCCTGCAGAGTGTACGGAAACACCTGAGGATGTTTGTGGAGCACTAGCTACATGCAGAGGCCTCGTTTACCAACTTACAGCTCTCTGGTATGTCTAGAGGCTGAGAAATAACCACTTAAAGATGCAAAAAACGCTGGCGAGGCTTTTTATCGCCCAAATTCTGAAAATTTCAGACCCCCACAACTCAGAAACTATTTGAGTTGCAGGCCTACAATTTTGCATAAAAAGTACTTTTGTGACTATCTAATGGCATGCAAATTTAGGACTAATTTGAAAATGGTGCAGCAACCACCACACGGAATGACCCATGTGTACAGGTGTATATATACGTATATACTGTATATATGCTTCCTCTTGGATCACTTCTCAGATGATCCGGAGCATTTTTCACGTTGAAACTCAAATGTTTAGGAGATTTCTGGAGTTTCATATGTAACAAACCAAGAATTCAATCTTATCAATTTGCAGTTTGGAGATTTCTGGATCATTGTTTTCCTTTAAGAATCAGTTTCCACTTACTCCAATACTACAGCTTGCCATTATGTAACACAGAGTAATTTTATATTGGTTCAGCACATGTGAGTTGGTGTGCTCAAGCTGCAATGACAGAGGAGGGATGGGTGGAAATTCCCAAATTTTTAAGGTTGTAAGGATTAAAAAACTGCTAAATATGTAACTTTGATACACAGAGATGAGTGAGATTAGTAGGGGTTTAACCAGTGAGTGAGTGAGTTTTGTATGTTTTTCTAGCCTATGTGAAGCCCTCTGGTGATAATCAAGTTTTTTACTTTGTTATCATGTCCATGTGCTGTTTTCTATTTGCTGTCACACAAATCATGGGTAAAATAAGAAGTCAACACCATGGCAAAGCATTTCCATCTTGAAACTCCATTGTATAAACTGAGACTTTTGGGATTTCAAATGTAACCAGCCAAAGGAACCAATCTTGTCAAGGATTGGTCTCCAGTGCAAACATGTATGGCTGAATTACTCCAGTGTTAAAGCTTGCAACACAGTGTAGTTTACAGTGTCTGAGCATCATCAGAAGTGAGCTCAAGCTGCAGTAACTGGAAAGGGAGGTGTGGAAATTAACACATTTTAAGGTTGGAAGGCATTATTTTGCCTCATATATATATATATATATATATATACGCGCGTGTGTGTGTGTGTGTGTATATATATATACACATATAGTTATGTTATATATATTGTTATGGCTATATATAAAACCAAATCATGTTGTACATTTTAAAGATGGTCTGCGTCCCTGTATTAGTTGTCTAGGTTTGCCAAGCATACGTTTAAAAAAAAACCAAAAAACATTTTTGAGTATTTGTGTTATTATTTGCCCTATCCATCTCTTGTCTGTTCTGGTTCAACACCACAACATTACTGACTCATCTTGAACTTGAGGGTTTATTCATATTCATCCAGTCAAACATAATTTGTGGTGACTACATGACCTTGCCCATCATATTGGGTGTTCAGGCTGTACGTCATAGTGTTTGGATGTCAGTTGCCAAAACGTGCATATCCAAAAGTGCATAATCATGCTGCAGTCTGTTAATTTTTCCTTCTATCTCTTGATTTAACCAGAGGGAAGAGTGGGTGGAGGTCAAGAGTCCTCTTAAAATGACACAGGTCATAATCCTTGGGTCTTCTGTCCTGCTTGATTTACCAAAGCAGTGGTTGCTCTTGGTCATTTTAATAATATTGGCCCCAGAGTTTCATTCAAACTGACTTGCATATTGACCTCTAGCAGCATAAAACCTGCCTGAAGGGGGCGTTCCTGTCAGAAGTGCAACACAATGAAGAGTATGGGGATTCTTTTACAGCGCAGCCAAGCAGATAGTGGATTGAACGGATTGTTTTATTAAAGAACACTGAGACAGTCAAATGCCTGGCACAAGCTGTTGTCTTCTGTGTTTTGTGAAATATGCTGGCTTCTGTCTAACAGTCTTGTACATATTTTTTCCTGCAAGGTATCCAGTAAGGTAAAAAAAAATCCAATCCATTACTGATTACAATTCCATTCAATGGCAAAAAACAGCAGAAAAATACTGGATATCAATAGTGTAAAAATGTAGTGTGATAGAAAGAAAACCTTGAGGATTATACTTTAGTGCGTTTGTGTGGGTGTGTGTTTGAGTGTACACACACAGGCGTGATGTACCTCTGCTTTGAGCCTCTCGATTTCAGTGTCCTGATCCTCGAGCTGTGTGCGCAGCTGATTGGCAGCCACCTTCTCCGTCTCCACAATCTGCACAAGGTGGATGTATTTCTGCATCAGCACCTCTCGTTCGATGATGATGTCTGAGTAACTGAAAGGTTCACAAGTACATGCAGAGATATATAAAGAAGCACAAAACCTCCACATGTACAGTGACAACGCTAAAAACACAGCATCATTTTATCAACATGTAGTAGTAGCTTATATATAAAACAGTAATTGTCATTCCTTGCTGCTGACAGCCCACTGTGTGGTATGGGAAAGTAAAAGAATAACACGTGTATGATAGTTGAACTCATCATCAAATTCTTGTGAGTGGGTGAAGCAGGTGTATGTTTATCTAACCTGTAGGAAGCTTTGAAGACCTCATCTTGTGAAAATCAAGTTGTGTTTTTTACCATATGTCCATATGTTTTTTTTATATGCAGGAAGACACATCATGAGCAAAATAAGTAACCCCTGAGCATCTGTCTCAAAAACAGATTTCTGGAGTTTCATACGTAACAAACCAAAGAAACTAATCCTGTCAACTTGGAGAGTGGGGCTTTTTGTATCATTAATCGACTGAACAATCAGTCTCCAGTTGGAACATCTATACATCCATAATCTGTACACCACTTTTTAATCATTAGGTTGAATAAAGGTGAAGGCAGGAGGCACCTGGACAGGTCACCAGTCTATCACAGGGCCATTCAGAGAGACAAACAATCACATTCACATTAACACCTACGAACAATTTCGAATCACCAATTAACCTCAGCAAGTTTTTGGACTGTGTGAAGAAGCCGGAGTACCTGGAGGAAACCCCGTGTATACACAGGGAGAACATCCAGGTCAGGACACAAACCAGGGATCTTCTAGCTGCGAGGCAACAGTGCTAACCACTGAGGCACTGTGGTGCCCCAGTTCAAACATGGATGTTTGGATTATTCCAATATCATAACTTGCTATTGTACAATATGAAGTAGTTTTCCTAGGTACCAGCAGAGTTGGAGGTGGGCTGATATGTCTAGTTACATCTAAGCCATTTAGGCTGGGAAGGACTATTTTCATGGAAAACAATTTTTTAAATAAGCAACTTTGAAACACAGAGATGAGTTTTTGGGGTTAAATCAAGAAGGCCATGATAATAGTTTGGTATGTTTTGCTCTGTAACAAACATAATTTGTTTATACAGTTACTGACTGTATTTTAAGAAATGCCACATAATATCTATTGAAGACTGTAACTGCAGAATCAGACTCATGCTTTTTTCACAAAGTACCTGTGTAAAAGGAATTTTTTGTGGTGCAGTTGTCAGCACAGTAGAGTGTAAATCTAAGACAGCAATAACAAAGAAAATGTAAGTTCATTTAGCAGATGCAACCTTGATGGTGACCAGATCCAGTAGTTTGGCTACAATAACTTTAATACTACATTTCTTAAGTGACATGATATAATTTAGTCAGCTGCTTGAATATTAACTGACAACTTAAAATTAATCTGGCAACTTCTATGAACTTAAGTTTCAGGATATTGGGCTTTATAATGGGACTAGTAAATGCAGTACTTCTCTACAGCTTATGTTCAAAACTTCAAAAGGTGTCATATCCTCTGTAAACTGATCAACAAGAAAGAACTTTCAAAAGTTCCTGCTGCAAGTACATGACGTAATAATACCAGACTGACAAACAACGCAATGTTTTGCTTCACACAAATGTCCTTTGATTGTTTTAATGTTTTGGTTTAACATGGGCTAATGGAACTAATTATATGAAGCACATGAATGCAAGTTGATTTTCGGTCAGCACTGCCATGAGCTCAAAGATAAGTGCAGAAAACATTTTGGAGATCCAGCTCTGCAGTAAAGTATACATAATTTATATTTAATGGCCTACAACATGCAAAACCATCAGTGTGGTCTTTTAAGTTAATGCACTCCATTGTTAATGTTCTGACACATGAAATCAAACTGCGGTCCTGCAATTTAATGTGATGCAATAATTTTTTCTTCACATGCAAAGGAACAAGGATGCCCACATTTTCTGGCTGACTGTGTACTATTATTCCCAGTGGAAAAACCCTTTATGTAATGTTCTGTGTGTACCTGGCCTGCTGGATGGCCTCCACCCATTCATCACACTCATACTCCTCCTCTGTTCGGAGCTCCAGAGGCTTCTGTCCATCGTGACCGAACACGATGAGGAAGTAGTGCTGAGGAGAGAGAGAAAGAGAGACAGAGAAACTGTTTAAAATCCAAATGCATCTTCAACACTACAACTCAGTGACGGTTTGGTTCGCTTGTTTTTTTGAGATTATGGCCACAGATAATCAGAGGTGATATGCGCATTTCTTTCAGCTGTTTTTACTTTTTTTTTCTTGCCCAGACTCATCCCATATAAAGTTCAATACACAGAGAAGCATGGTTGGTGGCTTGACACACATGACAGAGTTATTTGCCCACTAATATAAAACATCAAGTCTCGTCTGTGGCTCCCTTCTCCACCAGCCTATTATCATCACCATCAATTAGCCCAACTCTCCGTCCTTTCCCTTCCCCCTCTCTCGTTTTCCGTCTGTCTCCCCTATTATTCTGATGAATTTCCCTGTGTATCTGCCTTTAAAATACTTCCCCACACGCACACACAGTCACACGCCGACACATGCAAGTGCAGAGACACACACCTACAGCAGAGCGCGTGCACACACTCGCCATTATGTGAAGCGATAGAGGCTTTTATTCAAATGGTCGTGTCCCGGGGCACTGGGTTACCAGAAGAGCTGCTATTCTTAGTCAAGGAAAACAGAGGAGACTGAGCTGTGCATGGGCTTTCTCTCTTCCTCCTCTTCTCTTCATCCAACCACCTATTTCCTCCTCCCTCTCTCTTTGCACTTCACCTATCATCCCACTCCACCTCCTCTGCCCCGCTCAACCAGCATCCTCACTTCTCTTGTTGTCAAAACCCACTCCTTCTCCTCCTCTTCCTCCATCTCCACATCCCTTCATACTTTCATCTCTTTGTGTCTCCCTCAGTAAGGACTCAGTGAACCAAACAGAGTCCAGAGGAGAGACGTTTGCCCTGCAGGAGGATGGATGGGCTTCAGCCCCTGCAGTGGGGATGGATGGGCTGAGGACTGAGGACAGGTTATTGGAACACACATGCACACACTCAGAGACCCTCCTCCAACTCCATCTCCATCCTCCTCTCCTTGCTTTTTATGTATCTGTCATTTCGATTCACTGCCTGGCTGTATTTTATTATATCAACAATAATATGTGCTCTAACAGTCTTTGACAGGGAGAAGGATGGAGTGAGAGAGAGAGAGAGAGAGAGAGAGAGAGAGAGAGAGACAGAGCGAGAGAGAGAGAGAGAGAGAGAGAGAGAGAGAGAGAGACAGAGAGAGCGAGAGCGAGAGAGAGAGAAGAGGGAGCTGTTGCATAATATTTCTTAACCGAGTACATATCTCTAAATTGTGTCACTACCTAACAAGATAACATTTCCATGGCAACGCAATATCTGACGCTTCCACCGTGTTTTGCACTTCCATTTTCTGCTTTTCAGGGCTGCCTCTATTCATTTAATGCTTTTATTTATCCATCCTGCAATTTTCTACCCTTCAGTAGGAAGTAGAAAAAAACGATAATCTGATGGATAATCCGAGGCCATGTTATCTGTATATTTAAGATAAAATGGCTACATATTTTTATCATGCACATTACATGTTAGATGACAATTTAACTGCCTCTTACTGCTTTAAGTGGATGCACGCAAACATCTATAGATACTTTCATTGCACAGACATTCTCACATGAACATAAACACGACAATTTTCGTTTTATATACTCGGTGATGTAATTAGAGAGAAAAGAAGCACAATACACAATGTAAAAGCAACAGCAGGAGTTAAAAATGTGACTTGAATAAATGTATAATAAGCAAGACATACTTAAATATCAAACATACTTGCATATTGAAGTGGCAGTATTGCACAGAATGGATATGAGGATCACTAGCAATTGTTTCCAGAAGTGTGTCCCCATTTTACTTGATCATTCATGCACACATGAAAGCAGGAACACGACTGGATGGATGGTTGGAGGAAGCAGCGGTTGAGGTTTGCTCGCAAAGGCAGTGGTGAAGACTGCAAGCTATTTAACATAGTTGTAAACAATGTGCAAGTTTAAATTATTCAAAAGTATCATGCTCGGGAGTGTTTACACAGAAGGAACTACAATGAGTAAGCTTGTTAGGCTTCAAGGATTCACACTGTGATTAGGTGAGAAAGATGGGATGTAAACATGACTTTATGTGTTTACAAGAAAACTTGACAGGGTACCTTTAAGCACAATGCAGAATTCATTCCGAAATCATATTATCCAAAGCTGTTTACTATGCAGTACAATGATCTCTTTCGGTGATACATTACATAATAGAAATGTTGTGCTTTTTTGCACTGAATTCCTCTTTGATCGTGAAAACCAGTCTTCCCAGTTTACCCATTTATACCACCTGCTTAAGATGTGTACAAGGTGTCACTTTGTATGTTTAAATAACTAATTTACTGTATATTTTTGCATCCTACCTCTACATTTATGCGCTACATTCTACCTACTCTTTTCAGCAACAGTGATCCAATAGCCCCGAGGCGATCATTAAAGTTTAATGTTATCGCATCCTCTATAGAACATTCAGCATCACGCCGGACACCCAAAGCATTGCAATGGATTACAATGTAATGCTGCACTGTGTGCTCATTAGCTTAAGAGCAGTGTTCATGTGTGGTGGAGGATTTGGTTGTTCCAGTGGAGGCTGTAAACACAGTGTGAGCTCCTCACATCTCCTGAATGCCACTCTGACTCTCTCTAAGCTGTAAACATGCAGCTTCCCAACTCTACAGCACCGTTCAGGACTACTCCCTCAAATTGCTCTGCCTTCAAATTGGCTCAAACGTACTCTCCATCCCTCAGGGCCTTCACTGTACTGTAAGAAATTTCATTTAGACACATAGAGACAGTGAGGAAAGGCAAAAGAAACGAAGAGACGGAGACTCTTTTCTGCTCTTTCACTCTTCATGTCACTACCAAGCGATTTGTCACTCACCTGAAACTTTTGCTTTTCAAATCTATGAAAGAGCTGTTATAGAAAATGACACTGTGACAGCAAGACACAAAGGAGAGTGTTGTACCACGACTGAGCGGGCACAATGAAGGGCAGCAAATTTTATTATTCAGAAGCAATTTCTCATTTGTCATTTAAAACTGCCCGCTGTGAGGAAATCGACAAGAAGCACTCAGAACAAAAACTGACTGCCTCTCATTGTCCAACTGAGACTGAATGTTGGGAAATTAAAACCTACCACACACAACACACACACACACACACACACACCCTCAGGTTCATTGTGGAGCTGTGATGAAATACGTTTTTTTTCTCTTTATTAAAGATTAAAGACTTGAGGATGAAACTGGACTGAGGTAGTAATAGATTCATTGGGCAAAAGATGGCTGAGGGATCCAGAAATACTCATCCGTCATGAATATTTAAAAGCAGAGATGACAGAATCACTGTTGGGATCCACTGATGATTAGGGACTGGAATAGCCGCTAATGATGCAACACTCCCGTCTGCTTTGGTATCTGCACTGGATGTGTTGTACAGTACTACAGATGGACCTTGGGGTTTTTTTTTTCTCCCTTGACTCTCGCTCTCAGCTGTTCAAAGTAACTTCAATTCCACTCCTTTGATGTTATTTATTTCGGTGGGTAGAAAGAGTAATGAATGCTAAAAGGGTTGGATCCCCACTAGGGCTAAATGCATTCACGGTAAAGGCTGGTTAAATAACAATAAAGAAACACTGAGCAACATAGAGTGCTTATCATAAAACTCAAGTATAAGCAACTATAGTTTTATCTCTTTTTCTTTTACTTTTATATTAATTCTATTGCTGCTTCACTAAGCTATTTGTTTCCATTTCCATACAATCTCTTAAAGACCCTGGACAACCACCACGGTGTTTCCAGTCACACAAATTGATTAGACTTCCAGTCATGTAGAACCATCCTGGGACTTACTGCACCTGAGGCCAAGTGACAGATGAGGAATCCATCAATACATTAACCTGAGCAGGTCTTTGACTGTGGGAGGAAGCCGCAGAACCTGGTGAGAGCTCACACAGGCACAAGGAGAACATGCAAACTCCACACAGAAAGACTACAGGCTGAGATTCAAACAAAGGACCTTCTAGCTGCGAGGAGACAGCGCTAACCGCCGCCCACCGTGCCGCTCCTGACAAGGAACATGTCAGACACATACACTGTATAGAGTATACATGTCACCACAATCCAGAGAAGATGTCTCTTCAGAAAAAAAAGTGTGAGCAAAGTTTGCATTATGTTTGTTTGTAAATTTTTGTTTTGGTTGTTAATAGGTCCAAACAAAGATTGATTAAAAAGTCATCACGCCATTATCTCATACTGATAACTTTGGTAATAGGCAAAGCATGACTTGTTCAAAGTTTTAATGTGAGCAATTTTAACATTTTAATTTTCTTGATATACATAAGGCTGTAGTATGTGAGATCTTAGAAACAGCAGGAGAAAGCTGGATTGTGAAAGCATTCAACCGGAAAAAATTTACTCCCTTCAGGTTCCCTTCCAAAGCCTAATTCAAAACCCACGAATACGCACCACTATGTCACTTCCAAATTATATACCTATACAACTGAACTGAATTCTCAACTTGGTTTTGAGATAAACATAATTTTGGCTTAAAATTTATATATTTTCTCATCTGTGACATCGACCAGAAAGGCATCCTGTTTGAAAAAGATACAGAGTGAGAATACGGAGGCACGAGGAGGGGATTGGTTCCTTACTAAGGGGGATCAGGGCTCACTTTCCCTCAAGAGACAAGGGTCTGTTGAGGCTAATTGTGCACACGTAATGTAATTTTCATCATCCACCCACAATCCGATGTTCTGCACTGACCTCTATGTTAAGGTCCCACTCGCAGCGCAAAAACTGTGACCGGGTGGACTACCTGTACTGCACATGCGCCAGACAAACAAGTGCTGCTTAAAACAAATGTTCAGTGTGAAGAGAGACTGTGCAGGAAGATTCTTCGTCATCCACACTGTTAGAATTCACCGTTAAAATAAGTGTAATTAAAGTACGTCACTGCCAGACTTTGGAAAGGCTTTGATTTGCACGTTTTCCATTTCTGGAAGCCAAGCACAGTAGGAAATCTTGCACTATGTCCACCCACTGTGCTCAGTACACCTCAAGCATGACCACATTAATATGGTGCTTCAGCATAAATCCAGCACGAACACAGTTTAGTTGTACAGAAATTTAATTTAATGGAGACAGGGTTGGGTAAGTACAGCTGGATGCACCATAGAGAGCTTTGTGCAGAGGGAGGAAGCCATTAAAACTAACCAATGTCTCAAAACACACAACTAGGCTACACCAAAGCCAATCTAGACTAACAGAAGAAAAATACCACCAAGCAACAATTGTTCACAACTACGCTACAATACAGAGAAGGAACAAACAGATACACACCCTGATGGAGACCACAGAAAATGCACAAACACACATGGATGTGATCATCTAGCATGTTAAGCTGCGCAACATACTTCAGATATAGATGGAACTGTAAAATATGGCTGCACTTCACCTTCCATTTTTGCACTTGTGCTCTATAGTTCTGGGAATGTGTCACACCAGGCTTTTGGAAGACTGTAGTGAGTGGATGGACAGAGTGCATGCAGATGGACAGGTATGTAATTAGACATGCAGGTTGCCAATTAAATCATCTTATGCGGATTGAATGCAATGATTGCACAGGATTTTTTTTCTAGACTTTTACGGCACAGATCTTTTTTCTTTTTTAATTATTATTTTAAAAAAAGATGATCAATCTCTTACAATGTCTGAACATTTTGAAATGAGGGAATGCTGCTTTCCTTTGGGGTAGTTTAAGCGATCTCATTTGGTAGTTTTTTCCCATTTTTTTCAGCCCAGGTCATGCCTATCAACTCCTTTCTGCCATTGCAGACTTGTTTTATCAGACCATTTATTTTCTGTTATGCAAGGCTTGTAAATGTGTATAAAATAACTATAAGTGCTACAGATTTATGATCTACTTTTACCAACAACCTTTTTTTTTTTTAACTTGACTTGACTGTAGACTTTAGTTGGGCACATGTGCACTTCTGAATGTATAGTAACACTTCTCGTATGGATCTGGGACGTTTCTGCCATCAAGGTTTATGTGGTGGACTTACAGTAAAAGCAATAACAGTTTAACAGGTCAAAGATAAGCCCAGCTCATAGTATATTTTTGTAGGTATATAGTGCCTATATTGAATACCCTTA
This sequence comes from Acanthochromis polyacanthus, assembly GCF_021347895.1. NCBI lineage: Eukaryota > Metazoa > Chordata > Actinopteri > Pomacentridae > Acanthochromis > Acanthochromis polyacanthus. The sequence goes on along the minus strand of NC_067119.1, from coordinate 13,700,162 downwards.
AGCTGCCTCTTACTGAGAAAATGTGTTGAAATGGGAAACTGAGTGAACAACAGTTTTAATATATCTATTATCAGAGCTCTTGATTCCTTCTAGGAGGCTTTCAACGGATTGAAAAAAAAATGTCTCTGAAATAAATTGCATACTATAGCTTTAAACAACTAGAAACCAATGGCTCCATTCAACAGTGGGAATAATGCAAAACTTTCTAAAACATGGTAGTACGGGTCGCAAGCAATAAGCTGTGGGCTAAATTATACAAAGCCACTCACATGGTTAATGAAATATAAGGAAGATAATGAGATCACAAATCCCAAAAAAGGTTGCACAATTTGTTTTAGATTGCAAATTACACGTGCTAAAATATAAACAGTTACTTTAATGGTGCCGAGTTCTCTTTCTGCTACAACTAACCACATGCAGATGTGTTCATTAACATCTGGGTCACAACCCTAATGTAAAAGCTGCATCAGTGCAATTAGCATTTAGGTAGGTCACACTAAATAATCAGCACACCCTGGTTGTGTGTCTCATCTCTACACATGATGTGGGGTTGCCGTTGTGTGTTTCACAAGAATATCAAAGCCAAACCACCACACCTGACACTGTCACCACTGAATAAAAATGTTTCATCTGTCTTATTTTATTCCTTCGCTTAATATGTGCTGCTTACAAGGCAGGATGGCAAAATCATTAGCAAGCAGTTTTAACACAATAAATGATGTGCTTCCACCTTTGCACTGCTGTGGCAAAGCAGAGGCTGCTCAGTGATCCTGAGTGCCACAGGGTGATAATTAGCATTACAGAGGAATACAACAGAGAGCAGAGCAGCCTTGTGTATCTGAAACTACACAGAAAACTGATATATTCCATAAATTGGATTTTTCGCATGTGTGTGAGCGTTGTGTAGAGGAGGTTCTAGCTATTCGACTTAAAAGATTGAAAGAAAACAGAAAATAAATGGCAGAAGAAGCACATGTTCTAATGGAGAGTGATTATCCAAACAGAGATAATCTCAAACCACCTGTTGCTGGGAGTTCTCATGGGGAACACAATGCCTCAAACATAACAGCAAGAGATTATTGGCTCAATATTCACAGCAAATATCAATTATTTAGGTTTAGAAAGACCAGAGAGAGGAAATGAAACTGTTCAGCTGAAGAAGCCACAAGACATAAGAGGAGACCGAATTACTTTGATAGAAAAAAGGAGGCACAAAACCCCAAAAAGGCTAATTAACAGTGAATAATATTCAAACACTGTCAATGCTAATACTGTGAGTGTTTTTCAAAATATCCACAAAAACATGTGCGCAGCTTTTACATAATTTCCCATAAAATATATAAATACTCATTTAAGGGGTTAAATCATTTGCTGAGACAATAAAAAGAAGAAGTTTCAGAGCAATAAATAGGAGAGAGGGGTATGTGTGTTCACTTTTTCCACCCACCAATCTTCTGGATCAGACTCACAATCTGCCTCTCTCCTCTTTATGTTCCTCTCATTTCTCAGCTCCTGTCGCGCTCCCACAGGGCCAATAATGTCTGTTTTTGTGCTGAATGTTGCTTCACAAAATGCTCCAAGGACAAAAGCAAACAAACAAACCGTTATTGTCAGGAAAAACTGGCACTCAGTAATAGAAGTTTTAGCTTATTTACTGTCCACTGGGCAGAGACCTGTACTCATAGTCATTTATATGACAACACATTCATTCTGGATAAATTCCTTATATGTGGTCAGGTGGTATTTATCATACTTACTAAAATAAATAATGCACTAGAAAACAATCTTCTTGCCTAAAGGAACTGTTGGGCATTCTAGGAAAGATGCTGACTTGCTTTCCTGCTAAAGTTAGATCAATACTCATATTGTTTGTTAAATGTAAGGCTACAGTCTGCTTAGATTAAAGACTGGAAACCTGGGGAAAAAGAGAGAGTTTAATTCTCTCCAAAAGTGACAAAATCCACCTACCAGCAGCCTTAAATGTCACTAATTAACATGTTATATATTGTTTGTTTAATACGAAAAAGCCAACAGCGAATTTTGGTTTTAAGAAGTTACCCTGGAGCCTTTTCTGGTTGCCAGGCAACCAAATCACTGTGCCCAGCCAAGACATAGTAACAGACATACAGTAAACCTCTGAACTGATGATGTTTTAAAAACCTGTTGGAAGGTTCAAGGAATAGTTCAACATTTTGGGGGAAAACATTTATTCTCTTTTATGTAGTAAATACTAAGTTAAAGCATGGAGCTGTTTAGCCTAGCTTAGCACGAAAACTGGTTGCCTGGCAACCTCGCAGTGACAACAAGATTCTAGGAAGTCACTGAACAGGAAGATGATTAAGTTAATAAATTATGCCTGCATTCCAATTCACACATTTTTCTTTTTTTGCTTTAACTACGTACTACAGCTGCCCTTACAAAGTACTACTGTTTCCTGCAATATGCAAACATTTGGGATGTACTATTTAGCCATAAGTTTGCACCTTAAACTTCGACCATCACAGTCTGTAGTGTGAAATGAGCTACCATCTGTTTCTGTACTCTGACCAACTTAAGTTTATGTGTACTCACATGAGACATTATAGTGTATATGTTGTAGCCGTATTGCATGCTTCAAAGTCTAACCAGGTCTAGTAGGACATCCAGGCACTTTTGACATACTGTATCTGGCACACTACATATTGGGATATATACATTTTTTTTTCTGGCATAATAATAATAAGTAGTACTGAAGTGTGGATTTCTGCAGGAGAGGAGGCTACAGTTTCAGGACCGCATTTTGAGGGCCCTAATTTTTCTCAACAGCGCCACCTATCAAACTGGATGATTGCTCAAGTCCACAACTTATGGCTTTAAAGGTTTGTTCCACCACAACATTACTTTCTTCTCCAGGCTTGAGCTAATTCTCTACACCTGAACCCATTTGTTAATTACATTTTGCCTGAGCCTGGTTCTGTTTGAGGTTTTTTTTTCCTCCGCCCTATTTAAGGTTTTGTTGTTTCCCCACCACCACCACCACAAATTGACGTTTTACGGTTCTGTTACAAAGATTAAATAAACATGAGGGGCTTTAGCGTAGCTAGTATTTGGATTTTGTTACCCTTGAACAGAAACTGACTTCCCCAATATACCGGCTTCACATATTTACCAATGCTATAAGACTTCTTATGTAAGTCCTGACAAGAATGTGAATGTGCATTTTGCAAAATGGCAACCCATCTCTTCAAAATGTTTTAATTTCTTTTTCTTTCTTTTAAGGACAGCCAACGCAAATAAACAGTACATTATGTAACATAACAAAAGAAATAATGAAAAATGTGTCTGTTTTGACACTGCTCAATTTCTTACTTAAGTCTATTTATTTTCCTGTAAGACCCAGTTTGTAATTTCATACAGCTTTACTTCACTTTAGAATACCAAAACAGATCTTTTTTTAAAAAAAATTCCTGGAGACCTGTCATTGCGAAGTGATACAAAACATTAATCCAACAGCAGCAGCACTTTATGCAACCACTGAATTCAGCTAATGATGTACCCACTAATGTGACAATCACTGAATCAACATCCCACATCCTGCTGCTTTTTCATTGCCCTCCATGCTGCTCACTTCCTCCCAAGAAGTTTGTCAAATGAAGTATGTGGCTGTCGCCAGCTCTGTTACACACACACACACACACACACACACACACACACACACACACACACACACACACACACACACACACACACACACACACACACACACACACACACACACACACACACACACACACACACACACACACACACACACACACACACACACACACCAACCCATTATACGCAAGTATATTAATAACTGTTATGCCTGCCTCAGAACACTCTGATCAGGGATTACCTGTCTGTGATAAAACAGAGAGATTAAACAGATTGCTCCCCTCCTCCACACTTTACTCTCACTTCTATCTTCCTACTCTACACAAGTCCACTACACACCTCATATGTACATGCACACATGGCCATCAGCAATCTTTTTTGCTCCAATTTTATACAATTGTTGCTTTATAGCTGCTCAGTCACCAGGAGGAAAATCTGAAAAATCCTGTTGCCTTCATGCAATAGATGCTGAACCGGAGAGGTTCTTCTATGGCTCCCACAATGCAGCAGCAGAGGTGTCTAAGCACACCATAAATCTGGTTTACTATATTCTTGGGAATTTACTGTGTGCCTAACTTGATCCTGTGAAAACCAGCCCTCATAAACACAGACAACAACAAACACATATGAAACTACCTGACAATTGGATTATCTCATGCTAAACTTTGTTTTATAGAGCGAGCCCTCCGGTGATGTGAACATGTCTCCATGTCTCTTTGTCCCCACTGCACATCAGCACCTGTAGCTCGTGAAAGTAGAAGTAGATACTGTGAAAATAGATGGGAGCAGCTCGAGCAGGAACAATAACACCATGGAGGAGTATGCAGAGCCTCGATGCCCCGAGAGCTTCAATCACCCAGGGAGTCCCCACGAACAGCCCGACACCAGCTCAGGAGGAGACATAGCAGGGAGATATTGCTTCAGACACACAAATCCTATACCGAGGATGTTTGTTTTATGTATAAATCACACGTCTGCTCTGCCTAACCTGCAGCAGCGGGGTATCCGGGATATTTAATAAACAATTTTAGCCTTGCAAAAGTCAGGCTGATCAGAAAAATGCAATTTATTTGTGTAATTTTGGTGAAAAATATTCTGTTATTATTTCTTTTGGTAGAAAAATAATCTGTACAATTGAGTCTTTTCAGTGTTACATCCACAATGGATTTAACTTTTGACTAATGATTGAGAGAAACAATTGAAATAAAATTATTCACCTTCATAAGAGTTAATTAATGAGAGAGATACTGTTTCTGTGTATTAGGTGTGGAAATAAAGCCACTGATTAGCACAGCCTGGCCTACTGTAGGTGAAACCACATTTGTTGGTTTTCTCCAAAATTCAAACATTTTCAAGCACCTTTAAAGGTCTGTTCATTTGTTCATCTTTTCTGTGCATCTAGTTGCACTACAAGCCCATGATATTAGCAAGACACTGGAAAGCTACTGGCCCCAGTTGTTTTTTTGCAAAGTAGTTCTTTCTAGCTCCAGTCTTTATGCTAAGCTAAGCTAATTATCTCCTGGCTGTAGCTTCATTTGACAAACTGACTTGAAAACACTATCCGTCCTTTAACTAAACTCTCTAAAGTAAAGCAAATCAGCATACTTCTAAAAATGATTTTCTAAGAAGCAGATGTTCTTGGTTCGAAACCATTTAACCAATAGGAGACAATGTTTTTCGTTGTACAGGGAGTACAAGCTAAGAAACAGAAATATGATCACTGTTGTTATTGTACCACAAGTGCCTACTTGAAAGTAAAGCCCACCGTCGTCATCAACCACGCTTTGATTAGTGCTCTATTTCAAACACAGGAAAGAAATTTAAAGACAGATGTCAGCTTTAAATTATGACACTAATGAGGTCCAAAATGGTTTTGAAGGTTACACTTGAAAAAGAAAAAAAAAAAACGTAGAGGAAAATGATAAGCAGCCTGAGGAGGAAAGCGGATCAGACTCTGGGAATACAGGAAGAATTGATTCCAATTAGCACAAGCAACAGTGAAAACGCAGCACTCAGAGAGGCGTTTAGAGCCAGAGGAGCTTTCTAATGAGAACTAATTACACGCACACACACACACACACACACACACACACTTACAGACATACACACTCGCTTTAAGAAGTTAAGACTGACACTTCAGCTCTAAAGTGGCACCCCAACTTTTCCTGCAACAAGTCTAATGAGGAAGGAGTCTGCTGAAAGGAGGAAGTGGGTTCCACAGAAACACACTTTATTGAAACTAAAGCAGACAAATTAGACGGCATTCAGTTAACCTGTGCTATCTCCATCATTCAGGAAGCAGATGGAAGCTTCAGTCCCAGTACCAGCCTGTTGAGATGTCAGAAAATATAAAACTTGAACATAATCGGCATCAATGTGTTGGAGGAAAACCAAAATAAAAATGCTTCCTTTATGTGTGTGTTGCAAAATCCAATATATCAAACAAGTCACCAAAAGAATTGTGAAACTAAATATAGGGGCACGATAGAAAACATTACATTTTAGAAAACGCAATGCCATAATCAAAGATATCATATTATTCCTATTCTCTGATTGACTATATCTGGCTTTGATTATTTTACTCATGCAGTGATTCTCTTTAGACTTTGTGATAAGCTTCATCAATTTTTGTTTTTTAAATGCTAAAAAGAAGTGTGAAATGTTTTGGGGTTTTTTTAATGCCAGAAGAAAATATGTCACAATGAGAATGTGTACAAAAGAAAATGCAAAAGAAAAATCTAACAATTTACTTCTCTTCAGTTTTTTCCCTTAGGGTCACAGAATTAACTTCCGGTAAAAATGAAAAAAAAAGAAGCATTGTCCTCTCGTAGTTTTAGAAATAAAAAAAATATTATTTTATTCAAATAAAGTGTTAATGTTGTGACTTAGACTTTCTAATTATTATGTTGTTCACTGCAGTGTCAACATATGGATGCATTTATTCAGACAAAATGAATGACTGTCAGTTTGCAGTTTAATTTCTAGGAAGTCAAGGGGAAATAAACATCTGCCCTGAAGGAACCCCTTCAATGATCCTCTTTCGCTGCATTGATTTCATTCCTCCATTATTTATTTGGAGTCCAGCTCTGGCACAATTGGATGATGCTCCCAACCTATGAGCTCATAAAGTTTAGCAAAGGCTTTAATTGGCTCGCTTGTTTCTCCAACAGCCTTTCAAGAGAATCACCAGTAGGCGCTCAAGTTGCTCAGAAAAATCTGACATATGGGTGACGACGTGGAAACAGACTCCACTGTACGTAACGGTCATCTGGTTCTGGTTCACGGCCTCTAATGAACGGGGTTTCTCTCCAGGATCAATGACCGACCAGATGCTTGATGATGAGGGGGGCGGTTGACAATTACACACGGCTACATCCATCGGCTTCTTTGTACGCACAGTCACTGTGGAAACCATTCAGACTGGTGTGAAAGCTCTCCAAATTATTTGAAGGGTTTGTGTCTATCTGCGAGTACAACAGAAAGAGAGGGAGGCAGTGGCTGTGTGTTATTTGTGTGGTTGCGTTGTGCCTCACTGTGGGGTGTGACACTGCAGGTTGCTGGCCGGCTCACTCTACTGCACAGACAAGCAGCGAAGGGAAAGAGCAACCGATAGAAACATGGAAGGCCTTCTCTCACTTTATCCCACCAAAACCGAGGAATAAAACCCGAGATCAGAAAGAACTCTCTTTGATCCAGACTTTAACCAACTAAACCACGCAAGCAGCACACATAAGGCCTCATGAGTGAGACAAAATGTCACCGTTGTTTGGTTTATTCCTCCTCGTGTGCACTGCTATGTGGTAAAACAGTTACAAACCAGCACACAAGGTTTCAGCTGAGGGCAGATTGAAAATAACCCTAATTAAACATCACAGCTGTAGTGTGAGAGTGAGACAGAAGGGGGGAGAGAGTGAGACAGCCAGTGTGAACGTGGGAAAAAAAAGAGGATAAAATAAGACATCACAGTTGCTGAGCTCTGTAACATCAGAAGAGACTGGTAGCACATGTAAATGTATCCCTCAACAAGAAAGATTTGTTCATAATTAATAGCAGCAACACCATAAAACATACTAAACATAGTATTCTTGCTACATGTTCAACTTAAAACCACACTCCTCCATCCCCTGCCTTTCCTATCGCCTTGACTTTATATGCATACATCTGGAATGATTTGTCTTTATACATACTGTATATTTAAAGTGACAGACATCCACTGTATAAGTAGGTGGGAGTCTGTGGCGACGATATTTTTCTGAGTGATGGTTGCTATTTTGGACCTCTCACGTGATTAATTGCACATCCACTCACTGTCTCCTCAATACTTTCGCAAACTGTAAAAAAGTCAAAGCTCTCCAGTGTGTCCCTCCCCCTACATTTTCACAGGCATGAAGCCTGTGCACACACATCACAGCCCCGGAGGCCAGATGAAAACTGGGATCTAGAACAGAAAATATTTAGTTTTCTCTCTTTTCTGAAGCAGAGGTGATGCTACCTTTTATCACTGCAACAAGGATCGATGCTCTTACTGATACGACTACAGGATCGATGATATCGTCATGACCAAATCATGCGCATTCGATTTTTTTTCTCAATGAAATGCATGTGCACATGGTAATTCAAATGTTTCCTAGCAACAAGATCTACTTAATTGTTGGAGCAACAATGCTGAGGCAATATCTCGGAGCACAGTCACAACAGATATGCCCAAAAGATTCTCCTGCACATCACAGTTTTAAAGTCAGGAAGACCTTTTCAGCCCTTCAGCAGCTGGATTGTTATTGCAAGTCTAAGTTGCATAAATATGAATAATTTAAATCTAAAGACCTTTATTTTCTACTGCTGTTCCACTCACAAAGGGACTTGTTGCTCTGTCATTCACTTAGCTGTGGTTTTGATTTTTTTTGAGGCAAACCGGACGAGGGCTTTAAAACACAGACAGCTGCGTGCTAAACTAGGCCTGACTGCTGTGTTAAAACTAGAAAAGCACTCGGAGAGCGCATACCTCCGCCATGCCCTTTGTCTGTCTGTCCGTCTGTGTGTGTGTGTGTGTGTGTGTGTGTGTGTGTGTGTGTGTGTGTGTGTGTGTGTGTGTGTGTGTGTGTGTGTGTGTCTGTTTGTCTGTTAACAGCATAACTCAAAAAGTCATGTCAATTGGACAGAGAGCTTCAAAAAATTCCTGGATCCAGACGGTGATTCGGATCACCTCCAAAATCTAATCGATTCTTACTCTTTCTCTTCCGGACATCCTGTAAAAATATGGTGAAAATCCGTCCATGACTTTTTGAGTTATGCTGTTAACAGACAAACAGCCAGACACACACACACACACACACAGACGGACAGACAGACAAACAAACTCCGGTGATTACATAACCTCCTGACGGAGGTAATGAGAAAATGTTCAGTTGAATCGCAGTTAAATCAGGTGTATGAGCTGTCCAGTGCAGATGTGCAGCAGGGACTGACTGACATATATATAAGTTTTTCAGTGTCAGTACTGACTCCAACTAATAATCAAAGAGAGATCAAAAACCAATAGTGTACATTTGCAATGAAAAATAAAAATCTTGGTGTCTGCAATTTAGAAAAACACAAACTCAAACACAAAACTTCTTATGTTTATCAATGTTTTACATCCTTTTCCTTAAAAGAGAACTTTTCACCGTTAATTCTCCAATGCTGACAGCAGGTTAAAATTTGACATGTAACTAATCATACAGTGTGATGGGTGGGACATGGTTCAATACCACAGAGTAAATGCAGAATATTTTTAAACTTACTCTGTCAGAAATGTAACGACGCCAATAATCAGACCAGGCCGAAAATTAATTGTTCCACTGGTCCACAGTGAGCAAACCTCAACATCATGTAGCACTCTGGCAGGTGAAGTAGTAGACAGGTCTGATAGCTCACCAGTAGGGCAGAGGAAACATTATTTCATGTGTTTCATTGTAGTCTGCATTGTCTGCACTGTTATTCACGTTTCCACATTATTCTACGATTATTCAGCGCAGTTTTAATGTGTATACGATTACGAATATTGTCATCTTTGACATCTGACAAGTCAATGCAACACTGATAATGACATTAGTTTTACCAGTTAATCACATTAAGAAGACAACAACTTTCTCTTAAGTCTAAAACGTGTGTGAGTTTGCACTTGTGATAGTTTATCATCACCCCAACTAATCCTAGGAGTTTTTGGTAAAAAGCAACTGGACGTCCCATCCTTCTCATCCAAGAGGCTTCTTCAGTTCAAACACTACAACCAACTGCTATTGGTACCAATTTTTCAATCATGTCACATTTAAGCACATTTGTGAGTGTTTTCCTTTCAGCCTTTACAATAACAGTTTGTCAGATACATGCCACAGCATCAGTTTACAATAAAGTTACAGAAAGTTTCTAGTAGACTGACCATAAGTTCTTCTTGCAGTCACCGGACTGAACTCTTGCAGACATTAATTAGACTAATGACTGCTCCGTTTATCAGATCTTCGAACATGACTTGAGCCACACATTTAGTTGTAATTACATAAAATATTTAATGTCACCAATATTTACAGTTTTGTCTTTGATTGAAAGATTAAAATCAACATCAAAAGATTAAAAATATTATAAATCTGTCCTCTTAAAAACCTCAATTAAAACATGTCTTCAGCAGGTTCAAATTTAATCTCTGGCAAAGGGACCTCTAGAGAGTTTAGTTGATTCTACAGAACACACTAATCTGGTTTAAACTAAACCACAGCTGCAGCTTCAACCTCAGTATCTAAGCAGTGTGGTTTAAGTTATAGTGTATCTTTGACCCAGAGACACAGGTGTAAATTCACCCTACAATTCTACACTTTCATTTAGCAGATCCTTTTATCTAAAGCCATGTACATCAGGGAAGTCAGGCGAAAACAACCTGGATAAGTGCCATGAAAACAAGCTCAAGTGTGATAATAGGACTGTGGTGTCTACAGACAGTGCAGATGTAATAGGATTTTTTTTTCTGTAGTCAGTTAAGTGCAAAACACTAAATGCCAAACTGCAGAGAGGAAACCGCAACAGCCCTGAGGTTTCCATTGAAGCTACATATACTGCAGCATGTATGAAGAAATGAAGACATGTTGAATATTTTCATTTGATGCAGCAAAAAAATGGCCTCCTGTGGTTGAATGTTGCATCAGTTACAAATAAAATATAAATTTAATGACGTGGTGGATCAAAAAACTAAAAAAAACATCCAAGTATAGAGTAAAAACAGCTTTACAGCATTCATGGGGTTAAAATAAGAACCTGTTGCTGCACTGACTCAAGTGCCTCTTAATGTCAGACTCAAAATGAATGTGATTTTAAGCTATGAAGGAATTTCAGCTTTGATTAAACCACATAAGGTGGTGATAGTTACTAAGTTTGACCGAGTCTGTGGCTGCAGCCAGCAAATTTCATGTAAAGAGAGAAAAAAAACTGCTAGAAAGTGAAAGAAAGAAAAAAATGTGACTGCTAAAAAGTATCTCTTTGTTTTTACTTGGGTAAAGACAGCTGCTCTCTGCTGCCAGCCTGCTCCTATTCGCTCATCCATAGGGGATGGGCTGCTCTGGGAGGATGCACTTGGGGCTGTAGACACTGCAGGGTTTTTTTTGGTTTTTTTTAACTATAGGGAGCAGAGAGGCTGAGCTGCTGCAGCGACTTTAGTCTGATTCTGCATTTTTGCCTGGTCGTCAGTTTGAGTCAAGAAACTATTTCAAGTTTTTATCATAAAAACTGCAATTAAGGAGCAATAATCAGTAGAAATCTCGTTTTAAACCAAAGGTCAGACATGCAGCTCTTGATTTTTTTTTCTCCATATCAATAAATTGCACTAATTGGTGTCAATGACGTCAGTGGGATGTGTGGAGGTTCTGGAAAGTTGTGTCAGATTTTATTAAACACGTGAGCTTGATCGTTTACAGCTGGGTTCGGTGATCCTCTCACCTGCTTCTCCAGCGCCTCCTTCCCAGTTGTGGACATCTTGGGCGCTGGTGCGCGCTCGCAGGTGCATCCTTCCAACAGGTAAATCCCAGCAGGTCGCGCGCTTTGCTCGTTCTCGAAGTAGAATAGTATATTCTGGTAGAGGGCGAAGAACTTCTCGTGCCATCTGCTGTTCTCCGCCGCCTTCTTGCACAGGTAGCCGCGCTTGGTTCCCTCTTTACGCGCGACCGCCGACAGAAACAGCGCATGCCCTTCGTTGTAGCGGACGCTCTTCTGCATTTTGCCCGACGATTCTGGGAGAGAACAAAGTGGGACAACCGGAACTTTCACCGCAAGCCCATGTTCGCCGTGGGTTTGTGAATAAACTTTCCCACCGAGAGACGCGCGGCTCAGCGGCGTCGGGGCGCACGGAAAAGTTGCCCCGCTGACCGAAGCGCGCCTGCAGAGGAACTCATAGTGAAGATGCCCGAATGCCACATGCACTAGAATCAATCCATGCCGCCCTTCTATAAAGTAAACAGCTAAAAAAAAATAAAAATTAAAAAAAAAAGAAGCCACGTAAAGCGAGAGGCGTGTGGCGCACAGAGGGGAGAACCCTCAAGTGGACGGACAGTGAACGAATCAGACCCGACGCGCTGTAATCGGCTTTGACAGTGGTTAACTCTCTCCCTCGCACACAGGCGCTCTCTCCCACTAGGTCTCTATATCTTTCTCTCTCTCCAGTGATGCGCGCTGATCTTGGAGTTGGCGGAATTAAAGGCGGAGCGTGAGTTGGTTGTGTGTGAGAGTGAGTGAGAGAGCCATGGAGATGCCTAATGCAGATTTTCTCAGTGCCAAATATTCTGATTTGTTTCTGCATTATTAATCAGAACACATTAATGCATACATTAATAGATCAAGAAATCATGAAGAGGTAATAGCCTTTTAAACTTTGACAAAACTAGGTGTGAGTCAAAAGTTTTCTGTCTCCTGGAGTCAGATTCTGTTTCCTTCACGCTTTCTGCACAACAAAGAGAATCCTATATCTGAGGAAACCGAATTTCTATCAAAGTAAGTTTACAGATCTTATGGAGCACCACAGCATGAACTTGTATGAAGCCTTGTGAAGATCCAGGGGGAGCTGCAGAGTCTGATAAACTGCATTAAGTGATGTAATTTGAGTCAGCATCGGCAGGAAGTGAAGACAAAAAGTTTGAAAAAAAAAAATATCTGTCGGTGTGGAGTAATAAAGAAGTGACCTTACTAGAGCTCTGCAGCCCACTTCTCATCTGTGCTTTAGCTTAGAGGCCCAAGGCTACATTAGTCAGTCCAACCATAACCCGGCGGAATCTCTGAGCGTACTGCTCAAATCACATCTTTGGTTATGTAGGTACCGTACACTGACCTGCCACTTATTAAAACCACCTGCATTATATTATTTGGGTCCGTCTTTGGTGGCCAAAACAACTCTGACTCTTTGGAGTGAAACTTCTAAGGCTGTCCGGTGGTGTCCGGCATTTCAGCAGATCCTTTGGGTCCTGTGGGTCCGGTGCATCCCACAGATGCTCGACCAGATTCGAGAAGTTTAGAACACTTTGGGTTCTTGGTCGTGTTCTTTGAGCCGATCAGGAGCAGTTTTTTGTAGTAAAGTGGGACACACTGTCCTGCTGGGAAAGCCACTGCTTTCAGGGAAGGCTGTTACTGTGGTGCTTAGTCTGGGATAACGATCAGGTGGGAGGTATGAGTTAAACTAACATCTACATGAATGCCAGGACAGAAAATTTCCCAGAAGAACACTGTATTGTAGCAACGTTATTAGTGTTATTCACTTCATCTCGCTGTGGTTTTAATGTTGTGGCTCATTGCTGTATGCTGACAAGAAAACAACTACAAAAGAAAAGAACATTGCTGATTCTACTGCAGTGATTTTGATTTTTTTGTCCACAGTGTTATAGCAGCACAATACTGTGAAACTCTTAGAAGGTGAAACAGACACAGTTGTGACAAGTCTGACTTTTTTCTTTATTTAAGCACCAAAAACCTGATCAATCGATATTAAATAACGCTATGACAGTTGGGTTACAGTACACTTGATGGTGAGAACCAGAGCCTGAGTGGGTAAAATCCTTTTCACACACCAGCTAGAAGTGCAGCATCAACCTCCTCCATTGGTGAAACACGTTTTTGTGTACCTTCCTCTCTGAGCATGCTCAGTTTCTTGCTGAAAACTGGATTGTTTTCTTCATCTGTATGTCCTGATGGTGCGAGGAAAGTCAAGAGTTTGACTGCAGCCAGTCAATGAGGGTCGATCTGTCAGAGATGCTCCAAACATCTGAGAGCAGTTTCTTACTTTTCCTAGAGAGACACAAAGAATAAAATGTTAAACATGAAAATGTTATGTGCCCTTGCATAACCCGAATGTGTTGAGCCTAAACTTATTGTACTCTCACACATAGCTGTGTGAGAGTACAATAAATTCCATGTTCTTAACCTTAGATCAGCAGCTGAACCCCTGTGTGTACGATTATTGTGCACTGCATGGCTTCGCTCCAACAGACGACAAACATTTCATATAGGAGGATTACTCTGACAGAGAAGTATGGCTCTGTGTATGTGTGCACTGACAGATATTTCATATGCTTAGGATTACGTCGGAAGAAAGTAAGCAGCACTCAGCTCCCAGCAGTCTGTCTGCTACAGAGCAATGAGATGCCGCGTTACAGATTTACAGAGACAGAAGACGGTATTACCAGAAAATGCAATAGACTGACACTTTGACAGTGGAGTTAGCCGTATTTCCACCTCTTAACTCAATCATAAGCCGGGTGTTTCTGCCCAGTAGTGTCTGGTTCATCCTAATAGATAACCTTTCAACATCAGCATTAAAAGATGCGCATTTTCCCTACCTGTCCATACTGGTGTTAGCTTGTCTTACTTGGAAAAATATATTTATCCAAAGGAAAATAAGATTTCACTTAGACTTAATCATGATAAAATTCTGACGAGAGCAGTTCAAACACCTTCATTTGGTTTTAATCAACATTTTCAGCAAAAACCAATTAAAAAATATTTCAGTGAACCAGATTTGGAAATAAATTTAAAAACTTCAAACCAAAATGATGATAAAAACCTATCCTGTTGGTGCTAAAGCAAAATTCTGTCACAAAACTGCAAAGTAAAAGTAGTTTTTTTAGTGTTTGATGGAGAACATGAGGTCATTGCTGCATCCATTTGAAAAGTCAAAACACTCTTTATAAACATCTAAGATAAAGTTGACACTGCAGCATTTTTAAAGTAAACTGAACTCTGTTTTTTTCTGTCTTTTTTGCAGCACTTGAGGAGTTTCAAGTCAAATATGTTCCGACCATGAAGCTGCTTGTGGGTGTCTCCCTCACTCTCTGCTGTGAAAGTCCTTCATGTCACCAGGTGACAAAGTCTAAGCTGCTCAATTAATCTGCTTCCACTCTGATTCTACAGGAATATTGGTACATTTTCGGGGTCAGGCATGTCAGCCCAGGGATGAAATCAAGTTTATTTGAGTGGTAAAGCTTAAAAAAACATTCAGTTTAGTGTCAGGGGAGCTTCTTTGAGTTAAGTGGCACACGTCCGACTCAAAATTTCCAGCTCTCAGGGTCCATTTGTGCCTCATAATATTTAAGAAGCTCTCCAAAATCAACTACAGGACACGTTGTGATTCCTGAGAGGATTTATAGAGCACCCCAGTGGTATAATATTACATAAAGGTGGGGCAGATGTAAGACTTAGATTTTAAAAAATGGCAAAAGAGGCTGAGAAATCTTAATTTTCATGAGGGTCAAACTCCCAAACCATTGGATCCTACATTTCCCATAATGCAACTCAAATGTTTGATTTGAGCCTTGCATAAAAATTACAGGCCATTCATCCTACAACATGAGGTTATCTGTGAAAATATTCAAACCGAGCTGAACTTTTGCTATAATTTGAGAATATTTCAGAAAACATTGCACTGACTAATTAAATTCATGCTTTGTAACTCGAAAGACATTTTTCTACCGTTCCTTCTCGATCATCACAGTAAAATGAAATCAACTGTGACGATCCAGAGTTGTATTCTTGTGTAGAAATCCTGTGTCAGAATGAGACATTGCTGTACAGTGATTTGATGCCTGATGAGCCTCCACATTTCTGGATCTGTTATGGATTTGTTGTGTCATTGACACAAAAAGCACCAGCTTCTTCAGTCTGACACCTAAAGTTAACAAACGTTAGTAAAGGAGCCATCACCACCCTGAACTCTCACATGTCTCACACCCAGCCAACAATATAGTGTAACTGTGCAATATACACCACTGTCTCATTCACTGTTATTGTATTCCCTATGTTATTTATACTGTATATATGTAAATATATTTGCACTATCGTTAAGATTTCCTTGCACTGAAAAGGATAAGCTCTGCAATCTCGTTATACATTGTATAACGACAATAAAGAATACTCTATTCTACTGTCTACTATACTGTTTTTAGTTTCTAAGATCAGACGAAGATAAAACTGAATACATCATCCGAGCAATTTTCCCAGACTTCCAGAGCTTCAACAGACACTAAACCAATATATTTACAGATTGACTTTTGCTCCTTATGACTAGTAAACTTGTCTTCACAACAAAAATACTCGGTTTTAAAAATGATCAGAGTGAACATGAGTGTCTGCACTACCTCCTGGCATTGACCATGTTCTCCAGCTCTCGGGCTTTGCGAGCAGCAACATGTAGTATTGAATCTGGGATGTCAGCCAGTCGGGCAACATTGAGTCCGTAGCTCCGTCCTGCAGCTCCTTCAGTCAACTGGTAGAGGAAGGTGATGAACTCCGGCTGAATTTCTTCATCTGTTAGTAGACACAAGTAGAGATACTAAAATGTCAACAAAGTACCAAGTGATTTAAAATTGACTAATGTAAGAATGTTCTGAATTTATCTGCAAGGCAACAGCGAATCTTTAATTTGTATGAGAACATTTTCATAAACACACTCACCATCAGTGTCAGTAGAGATGTCGGGTTCATTGAGTAAGAAAGCCATGTGGTAGTTAGACACATGTTCAGGATACACTCGCTCCAGCTCACACAGAGGAGGATAATGGGTTACAAACAGGGTGAGGGCTTTCACCTGAGAGAGGGAACAAGAGAGCCAAGTGTAAAAATCCACAGAAATTTAATACACAGTGTCTCTGGAAGCTCTTCAGTCTTCTACACCTAGGTTAAAAATGCTAAGGATCAGTGAAAACAGCTCAAACAGGGTCTGCGAGCTGTAAGTCTAATCTGTACGTTGTGTTCTCATTAGTGGGAAAATATTCAGCTAAGGAGGAAAAAACAGCAGACGGAAACACAATCACTGTGTTTACTGCTCAGCACAAGCCTGCCAGAGATGTTTGACACGTCTGCTGACAGTTGTGAAAAAAGTCTCTCTAGTAGGTAAAAGTAAGGAGAGCAAGTACAAGATATGCAGTAACTATATCTGAAGTGACCCACCACCTGTCATGTTGCTTTTTCTGACAAAAGAACTGCCACCTTCCCACCTGCTTATTAGCTTTGCATAGTGTCTGTGAAAGAATATTTGATTTCAGCATGCACAGAATGCAGACAAAAAAATCTCAAAAACTTAACAAGATGTTCAGAATTTGCAGTTGTATTTGTCAATACCTGTTATGTTGTCCTGATAGAATACAGTGCCTATAAAAGTATTCACTCCCCTTAGATGTTAGAACAAGGTATTACGAAAATTAACGTAGGTGCAGCCAATTGGTGCAAGAAGTCACACACTCAAGGGACTGTAGTATAAAGACACCTGTGACTTACAGGTGCAGTCGGGTGAATCAGTGCTCTTGGCTATAACTACACCATGAAGAAAAAACAATACTCCAAGCAACTCTGAGAAGAGGTTATTGAAAAGCATAAGTCAGAGGATGGACACAAGACAATTTTCAAATTACTGATATCCCATGGAGTACAGTCAAATTCACTATTAGGCAATAGAAGTAATATTGCACATAGGTAGATCAGGTTAGAGCAGGATATCCTCGAAAACTAAGTGACTGTGCAAGAAAGAGACTAGTGAGGAAGGCCACCAAGACACCTATGACTCCTCTGAAGGAGTCATCTCAGCTTAACAGCTCAGATGGAAGAAACTGTGCAGATAACTATTTTACTGTTCTTCACCAGTCAAAGCTTTATGGGAGTAGCAAAGGCAAAGTTTAAATCTGCCAGAAGGCATGTGGGAGACTCTGAAGTCAACTAAAAGAAGGTTCTTTAGGCTAATTAGTCCAAAATTGAGCTTTTTGGCCATCAGACTACATGTTGTGTTTGGTGGACAACACACGCTGCATATCTTCACAAATGCACTATTTGCACCATGTAGCACGGAGGTGGCAGCATCATGATGTGCTGGGGCTTCTCAGCAGAAGGTCCTGGAGGGCTTGTAAAGCTAGAGGGTAGAATGAACGCAGCAAATTATACCCAAATCCTGATGCAAGAGAACTGCAACTTGGGAGATGCAACTGATGTTTTCCAGCTTGACCCATCAAAGCTACAAAGAAATGGTTTAAAGACAACAACGTGAATGTTTTAGAGTGACCAAGTCTTATACCAGACCTCAATCAACCTGATATTTTGTGGCTGGATATGGACCCCATGCAGCCTGTCACAACAATGGGATAAAACTAGAGTCCAGATGTGCTTAGGGGAGACTTCAGATCTAACACAGGCTTAATTCTGTAATTGCAGCCAAAAGTGTATCTACTACCTACTGACTTAAAATTGTAACTACTCTTGTAATTACTTTTTTTAAAACAGTTTATATTTTTTAATTAATTGACATTGTTTTCACTTTGACATGAAAAAACGAAACAAATTAAACTAATAACAAGCAGCTGAGGATTGTTGTGAAGGTCAGCAATCTTTGTGGTAAAATACGTCAGGAGAGAAACTGTCACCAAGCTCATAAGGTTACATCGTCTGGTGAACCTGAAAGTCTGTACAAAATACTACGGCAATCCCACCGACCGAGACCATCAGAGAAAAGAAAAGCAACAGCAAGACAAAAAAAAAAAAAACAGAGAGACAACGTAATACATATTCCAAATGGCAGGTATCACAACAAATGTTGCATTATGTAACACTGTCTGTGTGACCACAACCGAGCAAAAGTGGTAGCTGAAAAACAAAGAACAGAGCATCGACATCAACTGTGCTTTGGCCCAGTGTTACTTAACTGCCTCTGTACTCTGCAGTGTGCCGAGGCAACACACAAATACATGCTTTTTGAATACGACTACGAGTATAAACACATGTACACACAGCATTCTGTCAAATTTTCCCCCTATTAGTCTATTTACTCCTGCTGTTCTATCCTCGCCTTGAAGATTTCTGCAGTCAATCACTCCAATTCACTGAAAACAGAAACTCAGCTTCCCAGGCTCTGGAGAGAGATTGAGCAAGTGAAGGTTCTTCACCTCATCCTGCTGTTCTTTAATCTCTGTCATGCCTCGGAGCCATCCAAAGGCTACATGATTGAACTCTGGCATTAAGGTTAAGATGTGAAAATTGCACAAAAAAAAAGCGAGTGAGGCGTGGACTCGCTCACTCTGCCTCTGTCAAATGCGCGCGCAAACATTTTACCTCTTAACGCTGCTCCCTCAAGACAGCTGCTGAAAGCTCTTCACTAAAACAAATGCATTTCCTTTCAGCGCTTACTTTAACAACCCAGTCATGTAAATGGAGGAGGGAGTGCCAAGACACAGTGAAAGAAAATCTCCTACATGCTATAAACTGTTAGAAAACAATTAAGGCTGGATTTTAAAAAACACAAGTGCTAGTATTGATAATCATTCTGATGGCTGTAGAGATGACAAATCAAGCGTGAGCTCTCAGAGTGGAGCAGGCCTGAATCTTACATCATCACAACAGACGGGCGGCAGGACTCCAGGCTGGTTCCAGGATCGGCCCGGCAACCGCTCAGTCTAACAAAAGGTCACATGTCAGCAGCAATACCTGTGTCTGAACGAGATTTGCTGGGTCACTCCCACCTGCTTCAGACAGACCTGAACCTGCTGAGACGTATTTACAACACGCTCATGCACACACACTCACATGAAAAGCGACTACTCCTGTCCGACTACACTGAAAGGTAAAGACAAACTGAGCGTGGCGGGGCGAGGGAGTAGCATGGATAATGATCTGATTAGGCGCTAATGGCAGCTCATTAGCAGATCACTCGAGGGTGCACTGAAAGCTTTGTTCAGCAGCGCAACGATCAGCTGAAATGAGTCCCGAAACAATTAGTCAATGAATCGATAAGTCAATGATCATGCTCAATCAGGAGGAAATTCGAAGATCAAATCATTCTTTAAGTTATTATCATGTGAAAATCAATTACTTTAGTACTTGTGAAGCTGAATAAACACTTGAAAATCATTCCTTGGGGGTCTAGTAACGGACTCAAAGCATTTGTTATTGTGTTTGACCTTTAGTGGACTAACCGAATTTGAAATTTAATCAATAACAATTACGCTTACACAATGCTTCTGAGTACTTGGATGAAGTGGGACAATCTTAACACAGCAGTGATGCAATATCACTTTTTAAAGTTGCAGTGACCATTTGCCATATAGTTGAGGAATCAGTCTTGTTTAGCACTTTTTTTTACGTGCTTGAGCAAAAGATTGAGCAGCTAAATGCTCCACTGTGTGCACCAGCTAGTTGCAATTGTGTCTCGTTCTGTTCGTGCAGAGCACAGCGGTTTTATCAGAGCTTTTTGACCACATCTGCCTGCTGCCACGGTGATGGTGACAACACTGAGAGTGAGCCAAACCAATACAGTGACAGGCCACGGTGAAATGTAGTCATTTGGTATTTCATTTTGTTTGCCACTTCATTCAACATGTCATTGTTTCACCACTGTTAATTAAAAAAAAAAAAAAGGTAGCCGTAGCGCGAGAAAAAAACACTTCTGAAGATCACGAGGACTGTTGTCAAAAAGCAGTCCTAATTCAGACATTACA
This sequence comes from Acanthochromis polyacanthus, assembly GCF_021347895.1. Classification (NCBI taxonomy): domain Eukaryota; kingdom Metazoa; phylum Chordata; class Actinopteri; family Pomacentridae; genus Acanthochromis; species Acanthochromis polyacanthus. The sequence goes on along the minus strand of NC_067119.1, from coordinate 13,679,550 downwards.
TTCACATTACCAGTGGATAAGATGGGAGATGAAATAAGCTAAAATGCTGCACAGGCAGGACAGAAAAAACAGGATACAGAGACAACATTTATCAATCTTTCTCAGTTTTACATCTCTAAATATGCACCACGAATGTAGACTGAAATCTGCTGTACTTGCTCAGAATGATCAAACATCAGGTGTGTTCAGCTCACAGTATGATGGCTCAAGTCTCCAACGGACAGCCGATCAGCCACATATGATGCTTTCTCTGCAGTGTGTCACCTTTTCTTATCTGACATGTATCACACTCTGGTTTCCAGCTCCAAATTGGGGTCTGTTTTTCTGCCCACCTGTAGAGGCTCACCACTCCTCACCACCACAGCTGTTCTCTAATGATATGTCGCTAAAGATGGCAGCATGTGCACGCTCACGAGTGTGCAACCGCTCGGTAATCCGATCCTGATAAATAAGGCCGGAGGTGTCAACCTCACTACTGCTGTCTTTCTGTCTTGTTAGTCTAGTTCTCTCTATCCAATTAGACGCAAATCCCATTCAGACTCGACACCCTTTGTGTTCTCCCCTCACCAGCATCAAAGCTCTGGATGTGAGGGATGGAGAGCAATGTGAATGTCTACAGTTGACTTTGACTGCTAATTATTCGATACTGTATTGACACTTGTATGTATCTTTTCTTTCAGTCTTTGCTGTGTGCTTATATGGAAATCCCATTGTCAGGTAAGGACGGCAGTAGTAAGAGAAGGAACGGGAGCTGTGTGAAAAACTGTGTCCACTGATGTTGTCAAGTGTTTGAAAGGTAATCCTGTTGCAAAGAATGAGCTTATAAGACCCATGTTGCCAGCTCTTTTTTTCTGCTTGAGGCCTGTGCTCAAGGCTATATTGTTTTTGGCTTGTACTCGCATAATGAAGTGGAATCTCTCAGTTGAGATGCATCATGGGTAAATTCTGGGCCAGGTTTTGACAGGAAGTCATCAGTGGAAGGTTCATCAGTCACTCTGATTGGTTATGTTGGCGATATGTGCCAGAATTTGTAATCGAATTGTTACGTATTGTCACAAAAAATAGTAAATTAGGTCGAGAAGAAGAACAGAATGTACTGTGCATATTTTGCAAAAAGGAACAAATCCTGAATTCTTAAAAGAGTTTCTCAAGTCACTTATAAATGTAGTTTCATCACATGAAAGTTTGGATCCAAGAGCAGCCACTTTATTAGATTTACCTGTAATATCTCATGCCATCCAGCAGTGCTACCACAAGCTACATTGTCAGTTTTGTCTCAACAAGGTGATGATTCTATTTTATGCTTATTATTGAGGTTTTAGTGGATCGCGGTGGTTCTGCACTGGACTGCATTACATTTAAAAAGGTCCCTGATGTTTTTTTCCCTCTTCATGTGTGTCGGTAGGACTGAAAAAATATAAGGAATACTCAAATCCCACCTCCCACTATGACCTCAGTGACAAGTAATGTAAAATGACTACCTTTTTAACAATATCAATACAAGATGAAAATGCAGAAGTTATGTAAATGTGGAATTTAACTCAGCACTGTTGTGTCAGATTGCATTTACCTAATAAAGGGGCCTGTGAGTGTATATAATGAATCCATACAAGCTTATATTTGTAGGGGCTAGATTTATAAATGATACATTCTTACAAGCATTTACATTTTGCTTCATTACCCAGTTTGAGTTTGATAGGAGAAGAAATGATGAAAAAATACTGTAAATTTTCAGCTAGTTAGTCAGTCAGTAGTGGTTTCCGTGGAGGTCTACATCAGTGAAGTCTGAACTCACATTATTTGCTTAACTTTTCTGATTAAAAGAAATTATTTGCCATATTTGAACCACCCGAAATTTAGTTTGGCTGGTCTTCTTTCTTTAACACAGTTTGTTATTAAGGTGCAAGAAAAGGACATAAATATCCGGCAGAGGACAGATTTATGTCGCTCTAAGAGTTTAAACTTTTTCTGCAACTGCAGCCACACAATAGTCATTGTAAGGAGGTGTGAATTTTAAAGTGACTTTTCAGAACAATTCAAGCAAGCTGTGTCCCTTTCCAGGCTCACATTAAAATAACTTACGATTAAAGTTGAGCAGAGCCTCACAAACTTGTACAAACACTTAACAGAGAGGCTAAAATACTGTGCTGTTATAATCTATTAACTGTTTGATAAAATGTGAAGATTTTCTGCTTTTACTGCACAAAACTACTGGAAATGCACAATTTCTCAGTTGCAAATTCAGTTTCAAAGTTTCTAATAAAATTCCTCCATCAAACCTGCTTCAACTATAGATTTTGAGAAAGTACTGCAGTGTGATGATAGAAAACCGGTACAGCATCTTATCCATGAGTACGAGTACAGTGCAGGCGCAGAGCAGTGCAAAGTGCTGTGGAGCACATGTGGGTCTTTGTAGGAGCTTCGTGCATGAGCATGAGCACATCAGACCATTTACGCCCACATGGAGTGATAGGCTGCACTCAAAATGTACCCATTAGTGTGCAGCCAAAAGTGAGCTTTTGTGAGTTCTACTTCTCCTGCGAGTCCAAGTGTAAAACCGGGCCTGATTTCCCTTCTACTATTACAGTGCAGCAACATAATGTTAGCGCAGTCACATGCACGTCTGTGTCATGCTACAAGCATGTAGTGCAAAGCTTAGGGTGAAGCTGACGGCAGGGTCTGCTGCTAGCATGAATAAAAGTGAGAGTCCAAGTAAGTCTGAGAGGGAATAATGTCTAAAGAAGAGGTACTTCACACCTCACTGCTATAAAGCAATAAAACCTCCATGCTGGACCTGATTTCACCATAAAACCTAGCAACTCCTGGCAGCAGCAATGCGTAGTTTTAGAAATCCTCTCTGCTCAGCTTCCTCGTTTCTTTTTTCTCTTTCTGCATCAAGGTTGTCTCTATTATTGAGTGGTGTTATGAAACCCATCTACATTCTTAACTACCTCTCAGGTGAGTGTTGGAGACGGGGGAAGGTGTGTTACTATAACAACCGAGTCAAAGGAGGAGCAGTCTGACTTTTGACATTAAAAGTTGAGTCTGGTGAGGAGGAGGGGGAAGTGGCAGAGGAGGAGGCGGAGTAGGAGGTAGAAAGACTCTGAAACTCTGCCTGCGCTGAGGAGGCCTTTGCTGTAAAGCAGAACTTCTTTTGTGCCCTTTTGTTTGCCGTTCCTTTAATAGCAAGGCTTTTCTAGCAAATCAATGCTGTTATACAACAGGTAGTCAGAGAGCTCCCCCCTCCTGCCAACAGCAGCTCCCTGCTGCATTAGCTGATACTTATATATTTTCATTCTACGTTTTCCAGCAGAATTACATAACCCCAAGATCCTGTCCACAGATTAATGTGGAACTGGCAAAACATGAAAACTGGAAGGAATTTTTCAAAGATAAATGTTTATTCATCTACATTTGAACATGGTTAACTCATCGTAAATTAGAGCTTTTGGACTAAGTTCTTGGAAAAGAAAATAAACTAATACCTAAATACCAGCTCCCATTGATTGGATGCAGCTTTTAAGCTTTGACTACCCAGAAGGCAACACAACAGTACAACTCCAGAAGCCCATAAATGGTTTCCATCACTGTGGACTGAAGTGGGAGCTTCACCCTGCGACTCAAAGAGGCACAAACTCAGAGTCTGTGGTTTGTCCAGTCCACTGACCCGACGGCTACACAGCTGTTATTGTGCTGAACAATCGGCCTCAAAACAAAGTGGCTCAAGTGCAAGATCACATACATGTTCCCTAAGCTCAGTGGGGACCATCTGAGTTGGTAAATCCTTTCTCCTCAGAGAACCGACAGCCTGGAGGGCACTAATACAACACGAACACCAGCCACTGTTAAGAACACAAAGACTCCTCAGTGCTCCTGTCAAATTGTTAGTTTTGTCTTTTGGTGGGCTTTTTGCAGCCTGCTTGAAGGCTGAAAACAAGAGCCAATATCAGCAAATCACTGCTATTTCAAGCATTAGAGTGTATCACGACAGATCCAGTTCAAGTTCTAAAGCAGTACTAATAGTTTTTTGACTATTTGAGGGCATTAAAAGAAGCCACAGACAGCATCTAAAGGTGAAATGGTTATTTTGTTTGCAAACAGTGTAACATGAGGATTCATTTGGAGTCAAAGTTTTGCCGTCCTTTCATAGCTCTGCTCAGAGGTTGAATACTTGTCTTTTTTCGGCCATTGTAAATGCCTCATTATCTTCACCAATTAGTCTCTGTGCTGTTTGGTGTGTTGCAGGTGACACACAATCAGTGCATCAAAGCGTTCTTGCTAAAAAGAGCTGCCCATTGCTGCTGAATTATGCCAACAAAAAACACAAAGCTACAATCCAAATTATATCTAATAATAGAGTGATATTCCCTGTATGTTTGTTACTACAAGAAATACGTTTCACATTACATAAGCAGTTTGATCCATTGTTGCTATAAAAATATTGATTAGTGCCGCTTGATATTAATTAGCTGACTGCCCACGCTTACTTATTATTTCTTTAAAAATTGATAATTTCACATTTCATCTCATATGGGTTGTTATTCAGATGGTGGATGGTAAATTAATGGAAAGTCTTCCCTCGAAAGACATATCATACAGTCAGCAGGTGTACAGAGTAAAAGTAACATAACATGAGCCACAAAAACCTCCCTGAATCCGACAACTTGGCCAAATAAGTTGCAAGAAACAAAATCAACCACAAAAGTTAAATTTTTCCATATTTAGACCTCTTATTTTCAGTGCATAAGTGCTTTCAAACTAACCATCACCAGGCATTTGCCACTCTCAGTGGTTGCCATCTTGACTGCATAGTTACCATCAGTCAATTCAGTCAAAGAATGTGAACAGTTTTGTGTCGTAACCAATGACACAACCTAAAGCAAACAGCCAAGGTCAAACTAATAATGAGTTTTCTGTGCCGACAGTATTGATCCAGCTCTTCAACAGAAATGGGTAAACTCAAACAATTTCAAGTTCTCTCCAAAGAAACAACAATCGAGTTGCCGATGTTGGTATTGATAACACAAACACACCTCTCTGTCATGTTCTCTCAGCGCGTCATTTATCTGTTCAGCCAAACTGGAGATACGCAACATTGTGCAACACCCGAGGACTCCTGACTGCCAGTTCACATAATCCCAGCAGAAAACACATACACACACCCACACACTCAGACACACACCATAGCCTCTGGGTCTAAAAGTCAAGTCCCTTCAACCTGCGTTCTTCCTAATGGCCAGTAGGGGGCAACTTCAATGGTAAAGATGTCTATGAGAAAGTGACTCTACTTCTCATTTGATTTATTAGCTCAACAAACATTTTTCAAATGAGTTCATGGTCTAAATCACCACTAAAGTCTTCTTCAGTACAGCATGATGTTCATTTTGTACATTGTGGTACAATTTACAATTCTACAATTTCATTTAGCAGACTCTTTTATCCAAAGCAATGTAGATCTGAGAGCAGATGCAACACAAGCAAAGTTCCAGTCATGGTCCTGTTGACAGTAGAATAGTCATGTATATAATTGAAACATTTTTGTTACTTTTTCTCATAAAGAATATTTTCATTTAAGCTTATATTTGACTACCCAAAATTAAGATCCCATTTAATACCATGGTTAACATGAATTATAGATGCACATAACCAATCTAGCTAGCTAGTGCTAGTGGTAGCTGATAGTCTAGTGAATGCTGCGCTAATGGTATCTGGCCCGACTGGTTTTTACCCCGCAGTGTTAATTATATACTGTGGTGGTGTTAACCCTATGATCTGCAAAACCTGTCAGTGGGTTTCAAAGCATTTTGTCCTCGCAAAAAAAGAAAAAAAAATACACAGCTAGGAACTTTAACAACTTCAAGATTTGTTAGACTTTCAACTTTCCGTGAGTCGTTGAATCTTTCACCTCATTTGGGAAAGTTAATCAAATCGAAGCTCAAAAACATGTTTTTATTAAAATCACCTCATTCCACATGTATAATCTTTTCTAAATACCAAAAATAAAATCTTTGTAGTAACCAGATTCTCTACAAATACTACATATTCAGTGTTCCTCTACACAAATGTGAAATTATCAGCGATCCAGCTGCGACCAGCCATCACTGGACAAAAACTTCAACAATATTTTGGTTGAACTAAGCTGATGTGCACGCTGTGTTTAAACAGTTTAAATAGGAGAGGAATATAAACATAAATTCTAAATATCACCAGTAAAATGACTACAATAAGCATAGTTACTATCTTCCAGTACTGGTAACATACTGGCACTTTAAAAATCTTGCACATGTTGGTTCTTGCTTTCTTGTGACATAAATAATCAAAGAAATTCAACTTTCACTTTTGCTTTTTTTAAGATTTATGGCATTAGAACTGTGTCACACTATTATGCACTAAACCCTGAAGCCTGACATATCTCTAGCCACATCTTCTGTCTTTTGTGAACCTTTGTCTCTGAGCCGTTTCTGTGCGCACCATTTCACTGACTGCTGACAAGCCGGAGCAGGAAATATGCTATTAAGACAAGCTGACAATACATTTGGATCACATAATTCCTTGTAAGCACAAAGGTAGATATCGGTCAGCCTGTCATCAGCCTTGATTATGTGGGAGTGTGATGAGGATAAAATTAGGCCTGCTGCAGTACAACACATAACCCACAAACAATTAGAATGAAATCTTTCTCTTTTTTCTCTCTTTTCCATTACGTCCTGCTCTCTTGCAGGATATTAACGTTATAGATCTAGCTTCCCCGCAATTCTACTTCATTTTCAAGAGCTGCTCTGCTGCCGAGGCCCCTCTGGTGACTCGTCTCGCAGCAAAACAAACAATCGTGAAAGTCTGCAGAGCCAACAAGCACATGCAATCAAACACAAATACAGACACACACACACACACACACACACACACACACACACACACACACACACACACACACACACACACACACACACACACACACACACACACACACACACACACACACACACACACACACACACACACACACACACACACACACACACACACACACACACACACACACACACACACACACACACACACACACACACACACACACACACACACACACACACACACACACACACACACACACACACACACCTCTTAACCAAAGGCCATTACCTCGATGATTAAGTGGGCTGGTGTCAAGATTTCCACGATGCTTGAGGATTTATGGAGATGACTAGATGCATGTTTGACTAAATAAATTCTGTAACCTGCCCCAAGTGTTTTATCAGTGCTTCTCTTCTTCTTTTCCCACTCATCATATCTTCAAATCAGTATTTTTTTTCTATCAGTTTCCATTCACAAACATGCACTTACGTCTCTGATGAAGTATTCCAGCGTAGCATAGGCAATGGCAATCCCATCGTGGGTGCTTGTGCCTCGTCCCAGTTCATCAAGGATGACCAGTGAACGTTCTGTCGCATGGGAAATTATCTCCGAGGCCTCTGTCAGCTCCTCCATGAACGTACTGCGCCCCTTATAGATGTTGTCTGAAGCTCCCATCCTGAAAATCAGTTAGGCATAGAAAAAAAAAGGCATGTCAAATGTTACAAGTATGAGCAGGAGAGAGTTGTGTCCTAATCAGAGATGGTCATTGTGTCAGTTCAGTCCATTATAGAGCCATACAATTTTTCTGTGAGATACATTTGCGCACACAAATGATTGTTTAAAAGTGTAAAAGTGTCATGTACCGACTTCCCTGCTGCATCTGACAGCATAAACAACTGAAGTTTACCTAAAGTTGTAATAATTACAGGAAATATAGTGAATCTGGAGCCATTTATCAATGCCTTTCAATACCAGTTTGATCTATTTTTTTCCTGTCCTTTACAGAATGGCAACCGTGTAGTGACATCACACTCAGAAAAGTTATATATTTGGAACAAATAAATCCTGAGAATGATGGACATACAGTTATTAACTCTATGAACCCTCAAATCCACAAGCAGGTTTGAGACATGTAGCTTAAAAAAAACGCCAAAATTACGTAATTTATCAGAGCAGAAACAATAAAAACAGATTTTCAACTTGCTAACACCCAGTGAACTATTCAGCTGTGAGATGGTGATCCATCAAGAAATTTAACCAAGTTTAAACCTAAAATTGTAATATATTTAATCAAAATTCTCATTTAAACATTTACCACAAATAAAATGGTAGCACTGAGAACATTCTGTAAAAAGCAAAAAATTCTGAACTACTTGGCACATCCATGAAGCCATTAGTGACTTAGCTGCAGTCACATGACAAAAAATCATGGATTGTGTTGCTGAAATAGGCTGAACTACAGGCTGTGTTTACACAGAGCAGAGAAGAGATAGGTATGGATACAAATAAAAAAATGAACGTAGTAAAATCTCTCTAGTATGTTGCTTTTTTATGCTCTCTACATCTAGACATGCTTATGCTGTTTCCATTGAAGTGCAGGAATTTAGAATGCAGTGAAAATGATCGCATCTAGCAAAAATGTGAAAGGAACAAAAAAAAAATGCCCAAAAACTGCTTGGAATTCAGGGTTTAAGAATAACTGAAAATTAATAAAGCACTCTTATATACATCACAGAACATAAAGTGAAAGTTATTAAACCTGGTGACAGAAGTACAACATTCTGACATGATAATTTTACTTGTGAGGCCTCCCAGATGCTGTGAATGATATCTATCACTATGACATACTACACAGAAGAAAACAAACAACTGCTGCGCTTAATGCTCATTTTCATTTATGAAGGTCCTGGCTGTTGATTTGGTATAATCAACATTTGGAAGCACAGTAAAAATCCTGATCCCACCAGGAAATTCAGTATCACAAGATTTATTTATTTATTTTTTTTACCAATTCTTCATCTCTTTTAAAAATCTATTAAGCTATTTACAGAAAACATACAGTATAACACTTAAATTATTTTTTTTTAAACTTGTTTACTTTTTCAGAAGCTCAGCAATGCACACAATACATATAGTAGCACATTTACATTTGGAAGCAAGTTTTATGCAATATGACTGAATTAACTGTACAAAATGCCATTTTCAAGCAAGCTATGCACTTAAACACAAGCCGCCGTCATTGAAAAATAGACATTAAATACTAAAAGGGCCATCTAACAGAAAATAACATCAAACAATAAAATAAATACAACTGATGAGTTGTAATTATAAGAATTTGTTGCAAGAAAATTTGAATTGGTGTTCATTCGACTGCAGACTTTCATGTGAAGTCAAAAAATGAAGTCACTCATATAATTAACAAACTGCTGTTGTTCTTCCAGAAATCCCGAAACCACCCACAAACAGGCAAACAAAGAATCTGCCATCTTTCTCACAGTGAACCTGCTCCTACACATTCTTTTTCGAGGAGAAACACTAATGCGCCATAAAAAGAGAGTGAGAGTGAAAAGGACGGGTGTGAAGAAAACCCCAGAGAGCAACAGAAAGACGTGCCTTTTATATACGGAGCAGACAAAAAAGGAGGAAGTCAAGCAGCTGCTACGAGATGTGGCTAAAGGTGAGAAGGGCTCAAATGGATTTGTTAATTGCATTTTATTTGCTCGTATTGTGCCAAGTGCATAAGACACTCCGCTCTATTCTTCAACATTATGCTCCTTTAACCCTCTGGGCCTCAAACAGTTCACTGTCATATTAAGTCCTGCACCTCTGTGGAAGCAGTGCAACTATGGCTGGAAGTAGAGAGAGCTGAAAAACATCTTCGGTATGACATAATTATAATGTCATGAATCATAAAAAAGAAAAGGCTGAATTATTTTTTTTCCTCAAAAACAGGAAAAAAAGCTAGAATCAACAAGGACAACACATTTCCAAATGCCCTCAGGTGTTACCAACACTTGAAAAAACAAACAGTGGCTCTTCACACTACAGATATGTTGCTACTTATATTTTTTATGTGCTTCCATACTGGTCTCCTCTCTGCCTGCAGTTCATCCCAGTTTAGCCAAAAAAAAAACAAGCCTCGAATTTCTGTCAAGCGACTGTTGGTCACAGCCGAGTCACTAATAGCTTCTCTGCTGCATTGAGACACACAGAATTTTAGATTTTTTACAGCATCTGTTTAGTGTAAACTGTGTATTTTTGGCAATATTTTAAATGAAACATGTAGAATAAGGTGATTTTGATGATATGGAACTTTAAGATGAGATTTGGTTGTGTCGTCTGATGGAACAGCACATGAGTAGTTACAAGAACTGTTAGAAAGTTTTAAAAAATCTACAGTTTGAAGATTTCTTACCATGGTATAATTTGGCGATTAGAAATAATAATAATAATAATAATAATAATATTGAAAAGACATGCCTTTTTGACCCACTGGTCCGTTGGGGGTTCAGAGATTTAAAGAAGCAGCAATCAGCATTTCAGCATTCTTTAAAGCTGTGGCAGGAATTATTTTTCAGTCCAACATAAAAGTATTTTTTGATGTTTCGGGTTAATTGAGTTGACCGTTCAGCTATTTCTACATTTCCTTCAGGTTAAGTTGTTTAATTATTATGATTCATAATTTGTTTTAATTCAGCCTAAGGCATTGCAGACAGCAGCTCATTAAAGACAATCAGCATTCCTCATTCAGCGGGACACAGAGAAATAAGCGCATCAACATCTTTCAAGTCATATTTTTTTTCCAGGTGAACCTCTTCTGTATGACCAAAGTGTTTGGGAAACTAATCTCTACACTCAGCTTTCATTTCAAACTTACAGGCATCATGATGATTCATTTCCATTAAGATAACCGAGTCAAAAGTGTTACAAAATGTATTTCTGTTAACCAAATGGTCATTTTCATTGCATTCCAGTTTACTGACAGCCTGAGTCCTAATGCAGGTCTATTGTAGATGGTAAATAGACTGCTTTACATTTTTTCCTCTTTTCCACTCCTTCACAAGGCAGGGAATCGGAATGGAAACCATGCAATTAGTGGACGATCTGCTCTACCACCTCTTCCTCCTCACTCACAGCCACCTCTAAAAAAAGGACTAGAGAGTGTAACAACACCTCATCTAATATCTCTGTGACGGTCACATTAACCATTTTCCACAAACAGAGGAAAACAGGCCACATTATATGGCAATTTTAAGGGTGTTAATAATGATAATTGGTGAGGTGTCAGGCATGTGCACCTTCGTATGAGCAGGCAGCATCCATCAGGCTGAAATGAGATTCACACAATGAGATTTAGTAGAGAGGAACACCAGCCTCACAGAGTGAAGTGAGAAAGGCTGAGGATACAAAATTATCTTGCTTGAAGTTGTACACTTCACACAGATTTACCAGACAGCGTAGAATGCATGAAATCAATGTATTGGCAAACACTTTAAGGTAAATGATACTGAACGATGTTACAGGAATTTAAGGTCAATGACAGAAAATCAAAAACAGTGGAATGAGACCACCTCAAGTCCACGTCAATAGCTGCTTACTGATTAGCGATATAATGACAACGTGTTGAATTCTCCACAAGCCTCAGAGGCCGTTTTTGAGCTCCTGCGATGCTCCCATAAAGACCGACAGACAGAGAATTGACTCATCTGATAGAAACTCGACTCCAGCTGGATCGCAGATGCCGCATCTCTCTGCCAGTCACTGTTTCTCACCTCTAAATCTGTCTCTTCCTGTCCTGACTGACCTTCAGCATAGTACCTATGAATGAAACCACCAGCTGGAGCCGCTAACACATGAGTTGCCATGGTTACACCACATGCCATTTAGGAGGGGAGGTGTGGCAGACATGCTGCTACATTTCATCAGTTAATTCATAGCGTGCGTCTGAATGCATGGCCAAAACTCTGGGGAAATTATGAGCGATCCATAGTGCTGGGAAGAATCAGATTAAAAAGAACAGTGTTGTTCACTGATGAGGGAACGTACAGCAGAAACACAGCAACGCTCCACCAGCTGGGTGTCCTGCTGGTCTCACTGAGTCCCACCTTCCAGCCAAACACACTGATCCTGAAAATAGAATCCATTTATTGTATTTTCGCATTTCAAGTGTCTATCTGGCAATCACGGATCCTTCTTTGCTTTCAGACTGGTGATTTTGTCTTCTTAAATTGCCATATTGCTCTTAGTTTGATCAGTGAATCCACTGCTGTTATCATCTCATTTAGTTTTTTGAGCAGAAAGTCAAAAACCGAAGCACAACAGCATAAATGTGCTCTTCAACCGTCTTCTATTACCAAACTCACAAAGTAACAAATTAAATTTCAAAGTGACAAACTGATACAGAGGAGAGAATAAATATATATCAGCTTTGCCCTCAAGAAGCAAAACACATTGTGATACAGCACAGGCTGATATCAGGCTGTCGTTTACTGGATCTGATATACAATCAGCAAGTCTTAGATATAGCGTTAGCACTGATGCAAGTTCTGCTATTAGACTTCATTATAACAGAGCTGCAAGTATTTCACAGAGAACCTCAAGTCACGTTAATTATCCGCTGACAAAAACATAATTAGTGCACAGACCACTGAGTGATAACACTGCCCCAACAACAGCTAGAAACACCACCTCTGCTACATTTTCTATGGTGGATTTGTTTCATTTTTTAAATGTTGCTGTTCTTTCTATTGTTTTTGATGGGTTTCCATTCTTAAATGTAATTTTAAGGTAAGTCTATATGGACCACACGCATTTTTCCTTTAAGGTTCCCTGTAGTAAAAATCCATTTTTACTGTGTTTTGTGGTTGTTAAAACTTGGAGGTGGTAAGTAAAAGCTGATGCAAAGACATTTACTTCTACCATTCCTGAACTAGTCGGCCTCCCAGCTTTACAGGGCAATAACATTTTTACTGAGCTGCTATGTTTTGCTGAATTCTGGACCATTTCCATGTAAAATGATCTCTCAGACAGAAAGTTAAAAGCGATAGGAAGTCCTCGTGAAGCACACTCATTCATGTCTGTGCTGGCGGCCACCCTGTTTATCGCAGATGCAGAGAGAGTCTTCTTCCTGAAGGGGGATGGCAGCAGTTCAGCTTCATTTAAAGCTACAGACACAGGTTTTGCAGTCATGGTAAAATTAACCATCTCTGCAGTAATCTGAACTGAAAAACTGAAAGACATATTCTTGGCACATGGGAGACTTTCATTCATTTGTTCAAAGGGGGGACATTGTAGGACCATTAATGTGTCCTTTGTTTCTCTTTGATGTTAGTTATGAAATCAGTCAATTTTTTCACTTCTATTAATGTGCTTTTTCTTCCTAATTTGGTGTTCCAAGTGTCCAGTGTTGCATGGTTTTAAATTTCAGTTCAAGAGACCACTTTGTGTAAGCTAATGGGAATCCACATAAAGAACCAAAAACAAAGAATGAAGCTGAGCAGCACATCATTTCATCCAGATAAAAGAAGATTCATGTTAGCACTTTATCACATAGCCTTTGTCGATTATGTTGCCATGTTCTCTTCAGATTCGTTCTACCGTTTTGAATCGTGGCTTTCTGCAGAGTTCAGTCCTGTTTGATTTAAACCTCCAGGTCTGACTGAACACCAAAGGCCTAACCAGCTCTGTATGCTGCCTACAAGATGGCAGAGGCTCTCTGACGCCGCAGCACTAGAAAAACTCAAAGGACAGAACGAGTCGATGTAGGATAGAGCATTTTTTCCACATGCTCAACATGTGTACAACACCCACCTCGGTGCTGATGCTGCACTGAAAACCTGCTGGCAACAAAACACTCGCTGCTTTTGGTGAGGTGTTGCGAGGATATCAGTCACATTTCTGGACCTCAAGGAAGAAAAAAAAAAAAAGATGCAGAAAAAAAAGGCTGCATTTTCTGATGGGAGGGGAGCCTGCTAAAGACTTTATCAAAACACGGTATAATCACTGCTAAGAGTCCATGGTCGATTAAAGGTCCTTTCAAAACACAGTTTTACATTCTGCTTCCTCTCGCTGTTTCCATAACAACCATGAAGGGATGGAAGAATGTGCTCTATAACCTTCAGGACTCAATACTGGCAAGAAAGCACACACACAGCAGCTGCAAACGTGCACATCAGCATCTGTCAGACACACGCAGGCCGCTGGTGTAACGTCTGCAAAACAAACACGTGTAGAATTATGCTAATGGACGGCCAATTTGTGAAAGAGAAATAATAGCAAGAACACAGTAGCACATTTGAGTGAGCAAGAAACCAAAACAAACAGTCTGTGAAGTGGCATGCAGCTTTAAACCAATCTCCAGATTATTCTCTTTATCCTGTCTGATAATCAATCATATGGATCAGTTCAGACAGGATATCCCATTAGACACCTACGCAGCATCTCATTATCCCCAACCCACAAAGTCTGAACACTCCACTCCAGTAAAACTCACAAGCTCTCCTCTGTCTCCCTCTCACTCAAACACACACATCGCCTGCGCGCGCCCACACACGCACACACACTAGATGAGGCAATTCCCACCGCTGCATCTAATATGCTTGACACAGCGGTGGGAACTGATTGAGCGTTTATTATCAAGACAGATTCTGCTCAGGATCTTAACACTCTGCGACAGAGAGAGGACGAGCAGTCCAATTAGAAACTGATAGGACGACAGAGGTAACAGAGGAGGTGAAGGGAGGACGGCGGCTACAGTGTGGGTGCGTTTTTCTCTGAAGACGGCAATTAGCTGCGAGCTGCATTGTATCTGAGAGAAAAGGAGAATATTAACCTCGAACCTCAGTCAAAGACCTGACGAAGCAACAGAGGCAAACACATGCACAGTTCTGTGTTGCTTTACTTCTGTAGACCTTCAAACTACGGCTGATCTAAAGCTGACATCAATTACTGCCTAAATCAAAGTCTGATCCATAAACAAGCACCAACTATTACTCAAACCTACGTTTTTTTTTTTTGTTCGTTGGTGTGTTTGGTTTTCCCTCGAAATATTCAGATTTTTAAAAAAGTAGATGTGATGGCGCTTCAAAGTGCCAACCATGAGCTGGGAACCTTCATTACGTCATCCCACAGGTCCCTTTCCCCTCATTTCCAGTCATTTCTACCAACATTTACATCATTAGCTCTCCAATTTAAACTTTTGAACTCCAAAGCCCACCAGTAGGCTTGAACACCATGCTGTGTTTGAAATTACACCATTTGTTAGAGCCAGAAACTGTAATAACAAAAAGAATCCTTAGATTTTCAACTTTACGACAGTCCTCTCCAGACAGAGATACTTATCTGGGACATAATTATCCAAATCTCAGCTTAGAACTGTGATATTGTGTCAAAATTACTTCATTTCTCATCTCAGTAGAAAGAAAGACAAAAATAAACTGTGTTCTACCAGGATTCAATAAAAAAATAAACAAAAAAGACAAAAAATCTTCTGTCTTTTTCACAACTGAGAAGCCGGTGACGTGACATTAAGACAAAAAATTAAAACTGGGTTGAACTGCAGGCTGTGTATACGCAGAGGAGATAGGAAACAAGTCTGGAAACAAATCAAAAATGTAAGTAGTAAAATACCAGTAGTAGGTAGATTCACGATTTCTTCCAGTATTGGTCACACCTGTGGGCACTTGGAAAATGTTGTATATGCTAATTCCATGTGTGTTTTATTGTTGTAAAATAAATAATCAAAGACATTTTGGTCTGCTTTTTAGTGATTTATGGCATTTTAACTTTGTAATACTGCACAAAAGTTCCTTTTGAGTTTTCTTGGGGAAAAGGTTTTGTTGTTTTCATAGAGGTGCAGTGAAAAATGAGCCCACAGTGAGAAAAAATGTGACAAAAAAGACTCTCAGGGTTCAAAGGGGTAATGTTGCCCTCTGTAGTTACATATACAACAAGGCCAAAAACACAATCTTCCAAACCTACGGTAAAGTCAGCTTAATATTGTTTGTGATGTTGAAAGTGTTCTTCAGACAGCCTTAGGTAGAGCAAGAAGAGAATTTATTTTAGAAGCCTTTGTTTATTCATATTTTTGTGCTTACCTCCATCTGAGCTGGAAAAACATATTGTTTACACCTGTTACTCTATTCATAAATACAATTAAAATGTACTGTATCACATTACAACTATCACAATGACATCAAGATATTAATAATACACATTATATAAAATGTATTTAAAAGAAATAAACCCCCACACTGAAGGATGGCTGTGAGGGCCATCGTCAAGACAAATGCAAAATAAACTGTATTTCTTCTATATTTAATTGTATTTAATTTTTTATTCCGTTTTTTTCCCTCTGTTACTTTTTGAAATGATTTATGAAGTTGTTGATCCTAATTTATGTATCAACGCTGATATCAATTTTCTTTTTACTAGTATTTTAGATGAGGAAAAGAAAGGTTGGCAGGTAGAAGACGCTGTTGCACTTTTGTGTGTTAATGCTTTGAATACAAGATAATTCAGTATAGAAACATCTAGACAAACTATAGAAATACTCTCTATAGGTTTTTAACTTTAGCATTTTTTTATTCCTCTATGCAATAAAAACACCTTTAAAAAATTCATAATCCAAACACCACAATGTGTCATAATCATTCAGACTGCTCTGTTTTTTGAAACTGGTGTGAACTGACATCTCCATATGAAACTGCTAGAGTGGACTTTCTAGAGGAGATGAATAAATCAATCATTAAATGCAGCTGTAAAGAAAAAAGACAACAGCCTGATTGTAACAGCGTCTCTGTGACACCAGCATCTAGAGGTTTGTTTTTCCTGGCAGCCAGGTTAAGGATGAGACATCCGTAAAGAACGACACACTCACACTTTAAAGCAGCATCATGAATATACATTCATACATAAGCACACGTATATAAAACTCATAAATTATGCAGAATTTTACACAAGTGTGCATCTGCAGGATACAGTGTTTTTTTCTCCGCTAATGGACAGAAACAAACACATTAAGCAAGTAATACCTTTCTTAGCCTGTGACCATGACAACAATAACAGGGCACACTTTCACCTTTATTAATGCGACCTGACAAAAAAGAAGTCCCTCACGCTGAAACAAACAAAAAAATACTTCATTTAAATAGTGTCACCTTCATTATGTGCGGCACGGTCGAGTTTATTTTTAGGACTGACACTCAGACTAATCCCCCATAATCCCATTTTGCTCTTCACCACGCAGGAGGTAGGTGTGTAAGAGGAGGCAAGAAAAAGATGAACAAGAGTTTTTTGACAAGGATGAATCTATTGTTCCATCGTGGTTCGATACGGTACAGCTCCCTTTATTGTAGAAGCCCTCAGACAATAACGCTTTGTTTGAGAGGATCTGTTTTTTGCCTGCTGATGATTCTCATTATGATCAGAGTAGCAGTGAGCTCTGCATGTAGTTTCCAGTCCTGACTACATATTAGTGCGGAACACAGGCTGGTACATGGTCTCCGTTATTCTGCCTCTGCTGCACTATGTGATTAGACCTAATGGCTCGCAGATGTGTGCAATTGTCTTTTTTTGTGGGTTTAAGCATGTTCTCATGCATTAAACCAGTGGGAGCCGCAGCCTTGTCAGCACACCAACAGTATGTATCTGTGTGCATGTGTGTGTACACATGACTACTTTTATCCATGAGAAAATCAGCTGGGGGTTTTAGACTTTATAATAGTGTAATGAGATGAATTTGGCTCACATCTGTAAACATCCAGATCAGGCTTAGCTTTTGGGTTTAAGTTTTTAAGAATCTTGGGCTGGACTGAATTGAGTGGACAGAAGGAAGGAACTGATTATGAAATTTGGAGGTTTATCAAGTGTGGTGCACATTATGTATTTTGCTGTTTTATGAACTTAGAACAAAAAGGATGAAAGTAAATAAAGTTTCCCTCAGTACCTAACAGTTTGGGGCTTTGCAAGGACACAAACTGTTCATTAATCAGATCTGTAAATTAAAATGCACTACTACTCAAGTAACTGCTCAAATCATGTTTAAAACCTCATTTTTTAATGTTTTCTGGAAAATGCTGTACATTAACATATTTTTTTCTGAATCTGAACGACACCAGCCAGGTAATAAGAAGCTCACTGGTGTTCTCCTGCCGTGTTTTTTTTTCCCATCTTTGTTGCATCACACACTTCTGCTCATCACAAAGGGAATTCTTGCTCTGCCTGCAGAACACTTTCTTTTTTTGGCATTTTTTAACGTTCTTGTCATCACAAAATGAAATAAAGCTTAATTTACAGTAGGTTTAGCAGACTGTGTTTTTGACCTTGTTGTATATCAAACTACAGAGGGCAAAGTTAACCCTTTAAACCCTGAAAGTGTTTTTGTCTCATTTTTACTCATTGTGGGTTCAAATTTTACTGTAATATAAAGCACTGTATCATAAAAAAAGAAAAAAAATACATATTATTTTTAATTTCTTGTCTTTTTTTTATTTTGTTCTAATATTTATTTTCTAAAAATAAAAACTTTGTACAACTGTTTGCCCACAGGTAAGCAACACTGGATAACACAGTAACTTCATATATTATGGATATTTTCCTACTTATGTCTTTACTTGTTTCCATACTTGTCTCCATCTGCTCTGTGGAACAAAAATCAACACAATTAAGCCAAATAGTCCCTGAATTTTTGTCTTGTGAATGTTGGCTACAGCCGAGTCATTCACATCTTCATCAATGTGCAAAGTAGTTCAGAATATTTCCTTTTTTACCAAATCGGGTTATTTCAAATGGTGTATTATTGGTGAATTTTCAAATTAGACATCTGCAGTGATTAGGTGAAATATCACAATGTGAAGCTTAGATGGGGTTACTTATACTGATGGAATCAGTATAATATAATCGCATCACAGATGAGTACCTTAAGGACTATTGGAAAGCTTAAAATCCAACTTGGTTTTTTTTAAATTTTAACAGTTTCTGGCTTTGAATGATGGTGCAGTTTTGGAGATTTTTCAACCTAAAATGCTCTTAAAGGAACCAGAAGGTTTGGGGGTTCAGGCGGTAATTATAAATTCTCTCTTTGCCCTACAAAAGGAAGCCAGAAGGACACTTTCTCATCTATATTTTTTTCCTTTTGCCAATATCACAAATAAAATTAAGGTAAAATCACAGCAGATTTTGCAGATTGTGTCTTTTCTTTGTTGAGTATCTAACAAATCCCTTGTTAACTATGCATCATTATGTGGCAACATTAAATCAAACTAATTCAGATTTGTATGTATCTTTTAGGATACAAACGACGACTAAACCTCAATCATGGCGATAATTTGCTTTATTTAATGAACATGTAGTGACCTTACGTTCTTATCAAATGCAGTGTTTTGTCATTTTTGTCCCTCTGTGGTGTTTCATTTGATCCATTCACAGCTATGTAGGTTCCACATGTGCTCGTGTTCATACCTGGTGTAAATGCCATCCAGGATGCCCAGACAGGCCTCAGAGGCCGGAACATAGGAGCCCATCTGAGCCATGACACAGATAATGGCAACCTGGCGGATGTAGGAGCTCTTACCCCCCATATTAGGCCCAGTGATTATCATAGTTCTCCTGCCACCACCCTAAAGGAGAGGAGAGGAGAGGAGAGGAGAGGAGAGGAGAGGAGAGGAGAGAATAACTGTGACATAGACAGAAGGCAAACGAGGAGAGAGACAGAATAAGATATTTGCATGCTGTCCTGCACAGCTGAAGAGGTGGGTGGACTGAAAGCTTGGCTTCTCTTCCTATTGGCTTGTGTTTCTGTGGCAAGATTAACCTACACCCACTCCAGCAGTGAGCGAGGAAGCGTGTGTGTGTGGTGTCGTGCGAGTCTCCATGTGTGTATTCATGTGTGTTGTGTGATCATGTCTGTGTGTTGTAGCGATTTTGTTTCGGCAGCACTGTCTCAATGAGGTAGTGAGCAGGCAAGTGTGTATGTTTCAAAGCTCTCTGAATGAACCTGTGTGTGTGTGTGTGTGTGTGTGTGTGTGTGTGTGTGTGTGTGTGTGTGTGTGTGTGTGTGTGTGTGTGTGTGTGTGTGTGTGTGTGTGTGTGTGTGTGTGTACCTGTAGTTCAGTGTTGTTGGGCACATACTGGTTGTGCTCTCCCATTAGCAGGTCTATAGCAGGATGTCTGCCGTCCCTGATGATAATCTGGTGCTGACTTTCACACACCTCTGGCCTGAACACAACAGAGAACACATTCAGTTAAGCACACACATTTACAGAGGTAACAAGACTAACTCTGAGTGACCTGACACTGAATCTCATCATCAAACTGTGAACTGCTCCTTCCTTTCTCCCTTTGCTGCCGCATTTACTGTCTAAACATTAAGACCATGACTGATGCTGAATTTTAAAGGAGAACAGGGATAACTGACAATGCAAACAATAAATAAATACATTCACAGATATTTCATCACATAAACATGTCAATTAAAACAACACTTTGCACAGATAAAGATGACAGATGATTGTCCCCACAGTGGAGTGACTCATTTGAAAAATCTTTCTGAATCCTTTGCCGGACTCACAGCCATCCACAACCTTCTTCTTCAGAAGGTCTCAGAGAGCTCCTCGGATCTTGGCATGAAGACATGACACACTTGAAAACCAAACAGAACACCAGACCTTTAATGACAGAGGTCTAAATAAAACACCTGTTACTCGCCATGGGGCTTCTAAATATTGGCACTTTATCTGGGACAACAACTTTTAATGATTTGAACTTGTGGTAAACGTATGAACTCTATCCGTATGACATCTTTTCCAAGTTTTTTTTAATTAGCTAAATTATAAAACATCTCTACAAAGTGTCAGTGTTGTGTGTCATTTGCTTGAGTATATCACCTTTAATAAACCTCTGAACCACACAAGCCGATGGCAGCTTTGAAAGGCATGTTATCTGAAGATAAATGAATAAATTGACAAAGTGAGCCTATTTATCAGAGCCAGACACTGTAAAGACAGAAAGAATGGTCAGTTTTTCAACTTTCTGGCAGCGTTTGAACTAAGAATCAAAGAAAAGCCGTACTGTCAAAACACTTAACTAAACCTAAGCTTAAAAACGTTGCAGTTCAACAAAATCACTTTATTCAACATGCCTCATTTAAAAATTTGCCAAAAATTAATCCTTTGCTCCAAACTAATTTTATGAAAGACAAAAAAATTCTGTGCTCATTGGCATAACCATAAAAATATTAGGGGCTTAGCTGCGATCAACTGTCATGTGACAAAAATTCACGGACTTTTGGGTTGAACTAGGCTGAACTGCAGACTACTCTTCTCGCCACGTTTCCTGTCTCTCTTCACTTTCAAAAGGCTAAAAAGCCCCGAAAAATACCTTCAAAAAAATGTAAGTAGTAAAATATCTGTCATATGTTGCAGCATTTTTCTTGTGGGAACTTGGAAAAATGTAGTACATGTTTGTTCCAGTTTTTTTTTAACTTCTTGTTCAATAATAAATCAAAGAAATTCAGCTTTGTAAAAATAAATAAAATCATACTGCACAGAAGGAATTCTTTAATTCTCTCTACTTCTAGTCGTGGTTGTGCTGGTTCCACAGAGGTCTGTTGTCATTCCAGTCCAGAGTCTGGAGCAAATAAAAATATGGGAAGAGGAAGAAAAACCCTTGATTCAAACTGGATGAAATGTTTGCAACAATTTCAATGGGATACACTTATTTTTTCCACAACTGTACCTATGCTAACACAATAACAGGCCTGTCAATGCACCCATCAGAGCAGAGCAGTCCATACTAAAAAACTACAATACACTAAACGCACACACACATTAGCTGTCCGAGTGAATTAAACAAAAAAAAAGCAGTGCTAAAATACAAGAAAAACTGGCACCTAAGTTGTACAAATACTGCAAAAAAAAAAAAAAAAAAAAGAATGCCTGCAGCACTGGGATGCGGACAGAAGAAAAGCAGAAACTGTGAGATGCGCAGAAATAGACAATATAAAGGTGCATGTGAGACTGAGAGTGTGTGCATGTGTGTGAGTGAGTGAGTGAGTGAGTGAGTGAGTGAGTGAGTGAGTGAGTGGGAGAGATGTTGGTGTTCTGGCAACGCACACTGCTCAGCCCGCTGCACACACCCACACACAGCCTGTCTCAGACTATAGGACACGACACAGGACGCCCCCCCACACACTGGATCCCACACACAAGCAAGCACACACACACACAGACACACACAGACACACACAGACACACACAGACACACACAGACACACAGCATCCTCAGACGCATCCGTCAATATTTATGGTCATCATGAGAGGACATCACCTGCAATAGTCCCCTTGTTTAGCCACCTCAGCCAATGACAGGAGACAGTCCATGGTTGCTAGGTGACTAATAGCCCTTTTCATGGTGTGGTAGTGCTCCCCAAACTCACTA
The DNA here is from genome assembly GCF_021347895.1 of Acanthochromis polyacanthus. Classification (NCBI taxonomy): domain Eukaryota; kingdom Metazoa; phylum Chordata; class Actinopteri; family Pomacentridae; genus Acanthochromis; species Acanthochromis polyacanthus. The sequence goes on along the minus strand of NC_067119.1, from coordinate 13,657,260 downwards.
CAAAGACAAAAGAGAGAGAGAGGAAAGAGATTTTCAAGAGTAAATTAAAGTAAGTGCCATAGCGTGTTCTGAGTCGACAGCTCCGACAGCATACTTGACTAAAACAGGCTAATTCTGACAGGAAGAGAGCGGCGGAGGCACGACTCCGAACTTCACACTGACATGTTTTTAGCAGCTTTTCATTTGGCTGTATGATCAGGTGTGTGCGCGCGCATGTGTCTGTCATACTCCAGAAAGCTGGTCCATTCCCTCTGGCAGTCGAGCAGCAGCTGCTCTCGGAGCTGCAGCAGCTTCTTGTAGCGGTCGACCAGGAAAGGAGAGTGATACCTGCTGACTGCCTTGGTGCTGCAGAGAGGAGAGGTGGAGGAGCAAACAGATGAGTGACAGGTGTTGAAAAGTGTTATTTAAAAAAACAAAAAACAAAACAAAAACAGTGCCACATATTGAGTTTTAACAACTACTGGAGATTGAAGCTCTTTTGTTTTGTGTCCCACACTCATTTGTTGCATATGTCAGTGGTTTATGAGCAGATAGAGATTACAATACTTGGTTCAAACATCTGGAACAGCCTTCCAGAAGACCTGAATGCAGCAGAGTGTTGATGTGTTTAAAGGTAAACTCAAGATTTACCTTTTTAGCCACACTTCTGATTGATTTGAAACATTTATATACTTGTTACTCTTGTTAGAACTAACTTTATTTATTGATTTCTCTATTTATTCACTTATCTACATATTCTAGTCTATTCAATGTACCTTTTTTATTTCCTTATTTTGTTTTTTAATAATATGACTTCTAGTTTGCCCTATTTATATTTTAATAAAAGATACTTTGTTTACCTTTTTATTTAATTAATTTATTTCATGATATTCTATTTCATTTTATCTCATTTGGTGTGTCCTCATTGCATTTGTTAGTAAGACTGGTTAGGCTGTGTTTTCACTTTTTTTCCAAGTTTTAAATCCTTCATTTATAACATAACGGTGTGGTATGGGGTGGAAATGGTGGTGTTGTTCTATTTCATTTTTATTACTTTTCTATTTTGTGTTGTATTTGTGTGAAAAGTGCTGTGTAAATAAAGTCTGACTGACTGATGTCTGTGCATTCTGACCAAATAAAGATCAAAGTGGTATTTGAAAAACAAATGTAATTTTATAACATATATTTTTTTATCCCATTAAAGAAAAAAATGTTTAGCATTAATCTGCAAATATACTCTTTTTTTTAACTTTATTTTATTATCTTTGAAGAGCAGAATGGTGTTCATGACAACTTACATTATACATTTACCTTTTATTTCAATTCACAGTGTGGCTTAATGTAAAAGGAACGTGTGGGTATCATGATTTTTACTTGTATTTTAAAAGGCGTACACTTACAAGTCAGATATGTTTTTATACTTTGATATATTTACAACTTCCGTTCATGTTGCGTAAAACATCATCACTCCTCTATTTTCTCAGAAATGTGCGGCTAAATCTTGAACAACAGTAAAAACAGTTTCATTTAAAGGTGATAATTAACACTACAGAAGACATTTTACAAACCCAGCCACTGCCGCTGTCATATTTTGTAGAAACAACCTGATACGTGTGAGTGACTGTGACTGAGCTGACCTGCTGATTTTGACCCAGTCAGGTGGAACAGCAGATGACAGCGAGTTCTTCACCTCAATCAGAAACTGAGGGCGGAGGAGGAGCGAGACTTTGATGAATAAGACCACAGCAGACAGGCACAATAACGTGTCACTCTTGATTAAAACTGGCACACACACACACACACATCAGATCATCACTGTTGCTGCGATTACCACCCAAAGGGCCATCAATCTCCTCCCACCTTTCTGTCACTCTGAGCCTCAAACACACACACACACACACACACACACACACACACACACACACACACACACACACACACACACACACACACACACACACACACACACACACACACACACACACACACACACCTCCTGTCCAGAGACGGCCGTGTAGTCGAGTGCGGGGGCCTTCAGCGTCAGCCGGACATCTCTGCGATGGTCTTGAATCTCACCGAGGACGCTTCGGATCTGCTCCGTTCTTTCCTGCAGCACCGGGAAACCAGACAGATCCGAGAAGAGCTCTGTCTTATTCCCCAATCTGTACACAAATACGGTCACAATGTTAAAGTTGCAGGTAACGTATCACACCAGAAAAGCGCCTCTGAAGAAGATATCAGCTCAGTGGTTAAAAAAAAAAAAAGCATCCAAGTGTCACTAGGAGGTGCTTCACTCTGGTGCTGCATGCCAACTGTTGATCATACATCACGTGGAGTGACAGCAGGCCTCGAACGTCACCCACTGCGCTGGATTTTGCACTTCTGAGCACAGTTTTATGGTGTTGCAGTGTGCTTTTCTGAGCAATGACTAATTTAAGTCATTAATTATGAACATTGGCACCTGATGTCAGCCCTTCTGGGTTTGTCACTATGCTTTAACGTTTAAAAACCAAACTGAATGAAATTACCCAATAAATTATGTCAAATCAATTCCAGAGGACCAAAGGGAACGGCAGTGTCGCCAGCAGAAGTGTACGAATCAAGGCGAATGAATGTGCATATTCAAAACTGGTTTGTGGTGGGAACGGGCTTCTTCATGCATTTTCCAGCAAAATGCAGCTGAAACAGGAGCTTCTCAGGTCAAAGATAGCTAATTTCCAGAGTGTAAAAAGGGGGCTGAAGCACAGTGATGAATTCAGAGCTTTTTGCTGTGCAACTAGAGTATTTTAACACTACTGCATCTTCAGAAGGGTTCCTTGGATCTATCTCAATGAAAAAAATCGGACAAAATTAGCAATATGCAATTTTTGATAAATGTTGCTGCAAGTTCAGCTCTTAAAATTTGAGGGATTGTTGTTGTTTTTTTTATTATTGTAGGGTTTTGGTGCCCTCAGGCTCTAAGAAATTGTGATGGAGATTTTAAATAAAGTGAAAAATCAATACATTAACCCATAAAAGTGATCTTTAGCCTCTCCAATGCACTTTATGTCCAAAAACTACAATAAATGTATGCAACAAAGCAAAACAAATGGCACAGTATATCGGTCACTGTCTCTGTTTAGCCTTGATTTTTTAGGTACGTCTGTTTCACCGTTGACCGTTCAAACTGCCTCCTTTTAGCTCTCTTTGATACTCACTTTGCTGCCTTTTCATTGAGCACCTTGAGGAAGCTGTGTGCTGGGACCAGCAGGTCAGGAGTGTCCAACAAGAGACTTCGGAGCAGTTTGGAGCCGATCTGTGACTGGATAGCTGGGAGCAAAGTCTGCAGTTCCAGTCCCAGGCGAGAGAGACTGCTGCTAATGAGGTAAAACTCCTGTGTGGAAGACTGGAGCACACAAACACACACATACATGAGTGTAATGTTGGATGAGGCATAAATAGGTGAGAAGTCCATCTCTCAATGGCAATCAGAGCAACAGCTGATGAGAAGGTGAATTCATAAAACCGAGAGAGCAAATTCTTCCTTTATTCTCCTGCAAAATCCAAGACATGTCTTCTATATACCGCTATGGATTTTTGTGCGTGTTGTGTCGCTTTACTGGGGGATTTTGTAAGCCAGCGAGATTACATCACTAAATCTCATCTGCACTGCATGTGGCAGCCAAGCTTAAAAAGCGACCATCAACTGCAGCCAAACGCTCTGAGAAACACCACTCATTAGCAGCAGCACAGTCTGCAAGTCACCAGAATATCACAGCAAGGACATAAAACACAGCCGCCCCGCTGAGAAGCACACAGCTGATTTGCTGTATCACACGTGAGAAAAATGTTGTCAAAACACAGATTCTCATGGCTTATGCAGAACTGTCGAGGATATTCTTCTTAACTCTTTGAAACCCAGGAAGTTTTTTGCAGATTCGTATAAATTCCTGCACCTCTATGGAAACAGCATAACTATGACAAGATATAGAGAGAAATCACAAATGTCTTCTGTGCAGTTGCTATACCATTCAAAAATTTAAAAAAAACTTGAATTTCATTGATTACTTATTTTTTATTTTACAAAAATTTAAAGAAACAGGAAGCAATGTGTACAACATTTTCAAGTGGCCTCTGGTGTTACCGATACTGGAAAAAAATGTGATTCTGCATACAATGATCATTTTACTACTTACATTTTGAATTTGTTCCCATATGTTTACTATCGGCTACCTGCAGTTCATCCTAATTCAACAAAAAAGCACCTGAACTTTTGCCACGGTACTGTCAGTAACAGCTGAATTATTTATTTTGTCCAAGTTGTCAAAGGAATGCAGGATTTTTAGTTTTTACAGAATCTGGTTTAAGCAGTTTTTAAAAAGATGTGTAGAATCAATTGCTTTTGAACAAGTATTCTGATTTAACCCTTTAAGCTTCAGTCAATTCCAGCCGTTTTCAGTACAAAAAAAATCGCTAATATTCTATTTTTAAATAAAAAAAATGACGAAAAATACAGGGAATATTGGACGCACATCGCGAGGTGCATTTCCTTGAAAACGACCGATTCGTGGATTTTATACCGACTTCAGGACATGTTTTGGACAAAATAGTTTACTGGCTTGTGTTGTCTGGATGTAAAAGGTTGGATTATGGCCGTTTTTTGTGGAATCTTTTCTTCTGTCTGTACTAATGAACCCGGAAATGTGAGTCGCGCTGTGTGCGTTGAAGCCGTGTATAGAGAACGGATGGATGGATATTTGTTTTTGTCGGACAAATGTGTTTTTCTCACCCGCTGTGGTAATCACATCTGAAAGTGGTTTATCCCGGCGGATTCATGAGAATCTAAGCTTTCCATCGGCGTATAGTGTTTGTATAATCGTGTTTGCAGCCGTCGGACATTCTTGAAATTCCTATGCAAATTAGTACGACGCACTTAAGCGTAAAGGGTTAAAACTTAATTTTGGCAAATTTTCCCCGTGAAACAGCATGTCACAGGTGTGTAGTTGAAGGATCATCCAAAAGTTGAAAATGCAATGATTTTTACAGTTTTTACAGTTTCTGGTTCTGATCAATGGTGTAATTTTGACAAATTATAAAAAGATAACATGCTTTTGAAATATGCCTGTGGGGTTCAGACGGTTCAAAGTCTGCATACATCATCACCTTCGAATAAGAGAACTGACCTAGGTAATAGGAAAAGCTGCCTTTATTGCATTTTATTTTGTGTAAATTCCAAATCTTTTGGCAACTGTTGAGAATCCACAACATTAAAAGCATAGCTGTGTCTTATTAAGATGCAATTAATAAAGAAGATTAACGCAGCAGCTTTAAAATAAAACTGCTGATTATTTCAGATCAAGTCGTGTTAGTGATTAATCAATACCCTGCAAATAAAAACCTCTGAAGGGAGGTGTTATTATCGATTACATTGACTTCGTATTGCCATTAGTAATTTTACCATATAGTAGCAAGTCGTGAGCGTCGGGTTAATGAGGGTCACACTGACAGTGGTTTATGGTATTAATCACAAGGTGGAGTTTTAATGCTCCCCCATGTCTGCAGCCTCAATGATGCTCCTCCATGCACCCAAACAGAGAGCAACCAGAGTCCACAAGCATGCCCTCCCTCCCATTATGTCATTGGAGCCACAGAGACACAGGCCATTACACACAGGCCCATTTATCCACTGATGGGCAAAACGACAATTAGGGCCCCTCTGTGTTTCCACCGTGTGTCTGCGCTCAATGATGTTTGATCATTTTCTTTGTACAATAGATGAAAGAGTCAGAAAGTTGAACATGAAGCAAGACATCAGACCAAAGTGGCGCTCTCATCTCCGTACAACACACACAGAATGAATCCCTGTGACATTTCAAAGATGGGTCCGAGGGGAAATGAGACTGTCAGACAATCAGGTAAGTGCCACTGAGGCGATGGCTCCCTGTCGTTAATCAAGAGGCACCGCCGTAAAAAAAAAAAGAAAAGAGAGAGAGAGAGAGAGAGAGAGAGAGAGAGAGAGAGGATGAGAAAAAATTGTCTTGGCTTTCATTTTTCTGCAAATTGACAAGAAATTGGAGTTCTGCTTTTCACCTCCTGTGTCAGATTTTTTTTCCGTTTAGAGCTGCAGTTCGTTCTTCGGTGTCACTACACAAACAGATCTAAGAACGTGAGTCAAGTGTTGTTACATCTGACAGCACTGATTACCAGCTCCACAGAAATAAGACAAAGGTCGTGGAAAAATATCATAATGAATATCATCCCAGGGGTAAAGAAACGTGTGTTATAATACCTTTTTGTGGTATATGCTGCAGATGCCTCTCTCCAGGTCGGGCAGATGTGACAGCAAAGATCTGACGGAATTTAAAGTGAGAGAATCCGACTGAAGGATTTCCTGCACAGCGTCCTGCCTCTCTGAGATAGACCTGTGGGTTCACAGAGGAAAGAGGGAAAGAGGGAAAGAAAGAGGCACAGAAGAGAACACTAAGACGACAGGAAGGAAGAGTCAAAGAAACTAGACATTTGAAGAACTGAATCTGTCCTGATTGAGAAGAACTTTGTCCAGAATGATAATTTGAGCCTAAAACAAAGTGCCGCTGATTAGCATCTTCATAAATTCAGAGATTCAGTGAGTGCATCTGTGACAGCAGTGATTGCAGCTGAAGTGCAGCAAAGTAGCATTTGACTCCCATCCTGATTTTTTTTTTTTTTTTTTTTAGTTTTTGTGCCCAAATCATTCTAAACTGTGTCTCATCTTCCGAGCTAAATTTAACCGAACAGAAAAGCAAAAATCTGACAAATTCAACCAGACGCTTCTGATTACTGGACATTAGTCTCTGACTTTGCCATGAAGAAATTTGGCCCACTCTTCTTTACAGAACCTCTACTCTGGCTATAATGTTGTTTTTGTGGAATTCTGTGTTTGGTTTAAGAGGACTGTCTGCCAAAAAGTTCAACTTTCGACCCATCAGTCCAAAGAACCTCTCCTAAAATGTCTCAACATTCAGATGAGCCTTGATGTTCTTCCATGTGGCTTCGCCCCAGCACTAAACGACATTTTAGCTGAATGTCTGTCAGACAGTGAGTTCATTAACATTTATTGAGGTGAGAGTGGTTGGATGTTTCTTGGATGCTTTCTTTGGATCTTTTGTGACTTCCTAAGTGAGTTATCAGCCTGCTCTTAGAAAGTTTTTGGAAGATTCACCATTGTCCTAAATCTTCTCACCTTCTTCCTCATCTCATCTGGAGGTTCTTTGGTTTTGTTGTGGCATGCTACAGGTCAATCCCATGTTTGTGACAATGATCCATTTAATGGTTGGTATTTATCAGACCTGGGTGCCTCATCCAGCTACGAACACTCCCCACCACAGATGGGGAGTTTTTTCTGGATTTAGGAACAACGGTGATTATATTAGCCTGTATTAAATAACATTTTACATTCAAAACATACAGTTATCACTTAAAAGTTGCATTTGGTACTTTAGGTTTCCTTAGTTTTAGAGTTTGTGACAAAATCTGACACGGGTTAGGCTCAAAAATACAAAAAACATGAACAAATCAGGGGTGTCTATAAACTATTAATCTAAAGCAGGTTCAGCTTGTGCTTTATCTTTAAACTTTACATGATCCGTGGCTCTGTAATAATATCTGTAAGATAATTAGCATATTAAGAAGGTTCAAACATTTTTGCAGTACAATTCACAATGAAACCAGGTGAAATATTACAGGTAAGAGTTGAAGAACTTTTTTTTCTTTTTAAATCCTACTGTAGTCTACTATTAGAGACACAGAATGCAAAATTTTTCTGTTTGCATAAACATCTAAAAATGGACTGAAAAAGGTAAAAAAAAATCAAGACAAGCTCAGTAAAGTAATTAATCCGACTTTAAATTCAGACTGTACAGTAAACTGTGTGTGTCTGTGTGTCCGTGTCGTCTGCTACTGTGCTGTCTGAATTGGAATTAATGTGTCTGAGTGTAATCTGGGTTTTACTCATATTGAAATTCTGGAGACGAGCTATCTGTATAATCTGAGAGCAGCGCCCAATCCACAGCTATAATCCGCACACAGGGAAAACACTCACACACT